>NW_024738300.1:7394887-7494887 GCF_018991925.1 Homarus americanus | reverse complement strand
GTGTAGTAAGCTAGAGTTATGTATTTTTTTGATCAGTTCTTTTAATCTTGCAGTATCAATAGAGTTAGATTTTTCTCGTGTTATGATCCTATTAAAATATACCGTTGTCTCTGTTGGGTAGTGTTGTTATATCCAGATGTTGTTATACTCACCTGTTGTTATACCCAGCTGTTGTTATACCCACCTGTTGTTATAACCAGGTGTTGTTATAACCTGGTGTTGTCATGAATTACTCCCTTTAATTGTTGTTACATGTTAGTGTTGTATTTCTGTCACACACAAGACTTTTCTTTTCCTTCTTTTCCTTCCATTTTGATCTTACGTACAACTTCCTTTCCTTCCCATATTGATTTCCTGCTTCCATTCCATTGGCCTTAACCCATATACTTTCAATAAAATAAATAATATGTTCTTATTACCACCATGCTATTGTACTATTCCAGATGATACTAAATGTTACATAATACTTCCTTGAGATAAATATATAGTATATATCAGGTGCCTAAAAGAGAGCTCAGGTTCTCAACTGGCTCAGCCATATTAATAGTGTTATTATTATCCACTCTGTATCTGTGTTTTTAGGGCTAAATAAACTGTTTCAATTCAATTCAATTCCCCTTCCATATGATCCTCCTCCTTTTCAGTGTGGAGGGGTGGAGGGAGAGTCGCAGGCAGTGTGGAGGGGTGGAAGGAGGGGAGGCAGGCAGTGTGGAGGGGTGGAAGGGGGGTGACGGGCAGTGGAGGGGGTGGAAGGAGGGTGACGGGCAGTGTGGGAGGGGTGGAAGGAGGGTGACGGGCAGTGTGGAGGGGTGGGAAGGAGGGTGACGGGCAGTGTGGGTGGAAGGAGGGTGACGGGCAGTGTGGAGGGGTGGGGAGGTGTGGAGGGGTGGAAGGAGGGTGACGGGCAGTGTGGAGGGGTGGAAGGAGTGACGGGCAGTGTGGAGGGGTGGAAGGAGGGTGACGGGCAGTGTGGGAGGGGTGGAAGGAGGGTGACGGGCAGTGTGGGAGGGGTGGGAAGGAGGGTGGGGGCAGTGTGGAGGGGTGGGAAGGAGAGGGTGTGGGGAGGGGTGGAAGGGGTGGCAGGTGTGGGAGGGGTGAAGGGAGGGTGGCAGGCAGTGTGGGAGGGGTGGGAAGAGGGTGGCAAGCAGTGTGAGGGGTGGAAGGGGGGTGGGCAGGCAGTGGGAGGGGTGGGAAGGAGGGTGGCAGGCAGTGTGGGAGGGGTGAAGTGGAGGGTGGAAGGAAGGTGGCAGGCAGTGTGGAGGGGTGAAGGGAGGGTGACGGGCAGTGTGGGAGGGGTGGAAGGATGGTGTCAGTCAGTGTGTAGGGTGGAGGGGTGGATGGACAGAGGGTGGCAGGTAGTGTGGAGGGTTACAGGGAGGGTGGCAGGCAGTGTGCAGGGGTGAAGGGAGTGTGGCAGGCAGTGTGGAGGGGTGAAGGACAGAGGGTGGAGGGAGGACAGAGGGTGGAGGAGGACAGAGGGTGGAGGTAGTGCCTCAGCAGCACCACCCACCACCTGGTATGCTCCACGTGTTCATCGATTTCCCATACGTGGTGTGTAGCGTGTGTGTCTACCCGTGTACGTGTCTCCTCCTCATCGTCTCATTCACCCTCAGTTTTCCTTGGTAAGCTTTAATCCTTCCTTACCCCGAGGTGTAGAGCGTCTTCCTGCTGCTAATTAAGATATGTTATTTACGCCGGATAATTAGTGTCATCGTAATATCAACCAATTTGTCTGGTAATTCGTACACTTAAAAGTTAACTAGGAGAAAGTTGTGTTAATATGCCACATATGAATTACAATCTTATAAAGCACAGTTGTTGAGGTGTGTGTAGAGGCGGGGGGGTGACCAAGGAGGGTGATGGTAGTGTTCTTGTAGGATACACCTGTTTTTTAGTGAGTCAGAAACTTACAGGTGTGTTGTCTCTTGCAGGTGTGTACGAGGTTGGACCAGCGTCTACACGCCGCAGCGGTCAAGGGTGACGTGGAGGAGGCGGTGAAGGTTCTCGACACTGGCCGAGTACACGTCGACTGTTCTGACAGGGTGAGTGTTAGTGCAGAACTGTACGTCGACTGGTTCTTGCCGCCATCCCTCGTCAACTCTGCCACTACACAGTACAGTATACATACAGTGAGCACTTAATGCCCACTGTCTGCCAGAACACACTGACGCAGCTACAAATAATATATTTATACATCTTCCAAAACTGAAGCCCCAAAATAATGATGAGAGGTGCCACAACCTGTTCTTGGGTTGAGAACTGCATCAATACAACCTTATGCAGAGAACCACATAATTAGAACCATGAAATTACCCAAGTTTGAACATTTATAGACTTAAGGACTGTCTAGAACCAGAACTTTCTTGAACGGCATGAGAACAGCCTTGAATATTAGCTTTTTAAGTAGAACCTTATGTCTCAGCTGCAATGACTAGAACCTTATGTCTCGGCTGCAATGACTAGAACCTTATGTCTCGGCTGCAATGACTAGAACCTTATATCTCGGCTGCAATGACTAGAACCTTATGTCTCGGCTGCAATGACTAGAATCTTATGTCTCAGCTACAATGACCAGAACTGTGTATGTAGGAGCTCACGTGTAAATGTTGATGGTCAGAATCAGGATTATATTAAGGCTTGTATTTACCACCGCTCGTCCCATCTGTTGTAGAATTTACCTCCGGATGGTGAGACACTCCACTCGGTGTAAACGTCCAAAGGGTTTTTTTGTTATTGTTTTTTACGCCCACACAAAATCCGACAAACCACGAGGGATTTTCTCAGCTTCGCTCACGTGTACGTAAATCCTGATTGATTTAAGACACCCTCCCTTCCCCACCCCTCTCCTCCCTCCGCTTTCTCTCTCTAGTTCATTTCCTTCTCCATCTCTCCCCTCTTCTCCCTCCTCTGCTTTCTCTATGTCTCTCTCTCATATTCTTCTCCCTTTCTCCCCTTTTCCCCTTCTTTCTCTGCTGCCTGTGGTGATACGATTCTGGTCAAGTGGGCTCCAGTCTTAATAGGCACCTAATCTAACCTACCATTATAATTTGGCCCATTAAGTTTAAGGGACCCATCGGGATTGTACCCGAAGCCAGGTAGTTAAGGTATGGGCTTGCTGGGACTGGGGTCCCTGACCAGTTTCCAAGTAAAATTACCCACATACTTATTTTACGACGTTTCGACAAATTAGCTATTTTAGTGAAATTGAATTGTGGGGACAAATCTCTGTCTTACAGGTCTGGCAATTTGATGAGATTAATCATTATTAACACAATTCAGCCATTGTTTATAACTGGCTCTCCCGTGTGTCTTGTAGCCCCCTCGGCAGTGTGTGGTGGAAGACCTTGTCGTGTACTGGCTCTCCCGTGTGTCTTGTAGCCCCCTCGGCGGTGTGTGGTGGAAGACCTTGTCGTGTACACAGTCAAAAAAGTATCTTTTACAATTTTGTGTTTAATAATAACACAAGAGATGAAAGATTTTGACAACCCTACCGAGACAACAGGAGTCGCAGTGTTCATTTTGGAAGTCATCAGTCCCTCCGTAAAGATACTTCTTGGATTGTGTGTACAGTATCTTGAGGGAAGGAACCGCCGACCCTGCTTTGACTTGCAACTCATTTCTATCAGTGTCGGGTGTTCCATAGCTTGTGTACAAAATATAGACGGCTGAGTCATGGGGGTACATCTAATATGGTTTCTTTCAACGCCAGTACAATAAAATACATAATATTTCGTATCAGGCGTAACGTTGTACAGTTTAACATATAATACCCTCACCCCAGACTCAACACAATAGGGAATCTCCTATGACCTCACATCTCTGACCAAAATTGCGTTCATTTATGTGGGAGTTGTGGGCCGCCCGGTGTGCTGGTGGGACACTTCACCTCCTTGACATGCTACAGGACAAAACACAAACCATGAGGACTATAAACAATAATTACCTTACCAGAAAACTTCCAGCTCTACACATCCCAGGAACATCTCATCTCTTGTCCTGTTCACTAGATAGAGTACCTTCACAGTCTTTATTCTATGCCACCACCTGACACCCACTATCGACCTTTTCGACAAAATCAGGAAGGCCACTTGCCGTTTCTGTCAATACTCCAACTTGTTGAACGTCTGCTTGACAATACTCGTTTATTCCCTGAACTGACACTCTGTGGAACTCCTGTCACGGTGTTTATACTATATGATACAACACTTAATGAACACACCTGTAGTATCGTTCTCTGCGTTGTTTATTTATTAAGAATATATACCCGGGTGTGTAGTTAATATAGAATGAGAGTTGGACCCAGGTTGGTTGCTGCTGCCTTTGAAGAATGTATCTGTAATATTTTTATCAGGGGAAACCTTGACGATGTAATTACACGTCGTGACAGCTATACTTTGGTACCCAGAGATCCAACTGAGGCAAACTACTGTAGAAGCTGAACACACACACACACACAGGGTCAGCAGGGTTCACGAGACACTGAGCTTGACGCTGATGGGGACCTCCACTAACTGTCGCTGCTGCTGACTTGCCAAGAATCTCAAGATAAATGTTCTCTTAAACTCCGCCACTTTATTATTTTATTTTTGGTGCGATATTTACTGATGTGTTTGTTTTGATGCACTGGGGGGTGGAGGTAGGAAGGCGCTTTTATAACATACCACATGAATCAGTCATACCAGACCTACCCTACACCACCCTACCCTACCCTACTACCCTACCCAACCCTACTACCCTACCCAACCCAACCCGCATTTAATACTACAAACTGAGGTTATGGTGTTAGGTTAAGTTTGTGTAGGCCTATGTAGTCGTTTCTTGTGCTCTCTAATTATATAATGTTGTATCACAGCTCCCACACTTTATTTACATACTCTTCATTAATCAAACATATCAATAAGAATCATTCTAAAAACCAGAAGATATAAAGTGGCAGAAGTAAGCGGTTAATTTACGATATTATAATGGAGCAGTGAATCTCTGATGTAGCGAGATATTGCATTCACACGTGGACGAAACTAACATTGACAACTGAATTAACAAACACAAAAATAATACTGAGAGTGTGAGGTGTGGATGTGCCGCGGGGAGCTGGCAGATCACCCCTTGATGGTAGTACAATACGTTGTTCTGTTATTCTGTTGCAGCTTTACACTGGTGGCCGAGTCCTGGGGGAGGAAGAGGTTCGTGGTTTTGTTCAGAGTCGCGCCATTTTTGCTACTTATTTATCGTTTCACCACTTATCAGCTAACTGGGCGATTGGTGCGTTTGGTGTGTTCTTTTATTGCTTTGTTATGACCTGTATTGTCCGGTGTTAGTACAGGAGAAAACTGGAGTACCCGATGGAAACCTGCCATGTATGGTAGAGCCAGGACTCGAACCCAGGACATTAATATGAGATACGCGAGTTACTGCTGTACCTCCAATAATCGGTTACTTCAAGAATTAACACTATAAACTGGCAGCTCTCGTGTAGGTAAACTTGCCCAGATGTATCACTCGGTTGATTAGAACAGTCTCGTGTTCACCTGAAAATTAGGCACCCCAGCTGATTTCACCTGATGATTAAACACCCAAACATTACCTGGGGGTTAGGTTAGGTTAGATTCATTCAGTTTATGTTAGGTTAGTGTAAAATTATGTTAGGTTAGGGGTAGGTTAGCATCACATGTTAGGTTAGGTTAGGGTAGCGGTAGATTGTGTTATGTTAGCCACCATTTAATCATTGGGTGTAAGAAGCTAATCTTCAGGTCATCTATTTTGTTCAGGATTTTAAACATCTTTTTTTTATATAGTGACTGACAATTTGAGGATATGATTGATTTTGTATTAGCCTTCTTGTTCCTAATAGGTTAGGTTGGGTTGGGTCAGGTTAGGTAAGTGTAGATTGGGTTGGGTAAGGCTAGGTAAGTGTGGATTGGGTTGGGGTAAGTTTGGTATAGGTTGGGTTAGGTAAGGTTAAAGTGAGGGAGGGTAAGGTTAGGTTAGGTTGAGTTAGGATAGATGAGGTTAGGTAAAGACTAGGTTAGGCTAGGTTGAGTTAGATTTGGGTAGGTTAGATGAGGTTAGGTAAAGATTAGGTTATGTGAGGTTGGGTTAAATGAAGATTAGGGTAATGTTAGGTAAGGTAAGACAAAGGTTTAGGTTCCATCTTGTTTTGTTTGGTGAGTTTTCCGTCCCAGTCTACTAGGATAACCAAGTTTTGTCATATATCAGGAACACGACATTGTATACATTTCCCGTGATGTTATGTAAGTGTGGTCTTCCTGCAGTGTAGTACAGGTGGGGACGTACAATACAAGAGGACGTGTCGTGTTGTGGGAACATATTCTTGTGTCGTGTTGAAGGAAAATATTCTTGTTCTTGTGTACAGAAGAAGGATTGTGTTTACTTTTTCCACATGTTAACCTGCTCTGGCTGCCCGACGACGCTAGGGTCTGTTTACTTTTGTATAGACCCCAGGAAAATATTACCAGCCAAGGAATATGTGTTGGATTATTGCGCTCTACGTGAAGAGTCTTATACTGTGTTTATTTATATATTACAATTGAGTCTTAAAGTATTGTGTTTTCCTTCCTCTCTGGTCAATTCTGATGAGTTTTGTTGATTTCCAGTTCCATTTCGACTCCCTAGTGTGTATAGAGGATTACCAGTCACTTTAACAACCTTAGATTATGCTTCATGTACACCTGAAGCCTTAGTATATCTTTCTGCCGTCGATTGTGAATGGTGTATCTGCTTGGTCATCATTGTCTACCATCACCCTAGTAGAGTAAAATATCATCCTTACCTGTGTCTTTGTCATCCCAATACATTACCCTTATCTGTCTCTCCCATCATCCATCATAAAGTCATTCGACGGTGAGCATTATCTAAAATGTTAGTTTTATTTCAGGATGGGACGACACCCTTAATACTGACTGCTGCAAATGGCCACGTGGACCTGGTGAAGGAGCTACTAGAACAGGGAGCTGAACCCAATGCTACCAGACACGTGAGGATCTTGTGTTTCGTTGTGTAGGATTCCACACTACTCCTCCCAGACCTCGTAGTATCCCACACTACGTCTCCCAGACCTCGTAGGATCCCACACTACTTCTCCCAGACCTCGTAGTATCCCCCACTACTTCTCCCAAACCTCATTGGATCCCACACTACTTCTCTCAGACTTCGTAGGATCCCACACTACTCCTTCCAGACTTTGTAGGATCCCACACTACTCCTCCCAGACCTCGTAGGATCCCACACCACTCCTCCCACCCTTTCTATAATGTATGTTAAAGAAAACGTGCAATTATTAAAGCATAGACTAAGACATCTTGATAGCCCGCACCATTACCTGTTACCGCTGGGTGACATATTTTTTTTCATTTACCCCCGATGGGGCTAGTTTATTGGGCAACCCCTTACATCCTGTGCAAGGTGAAGTGCAAAAGCGTTTACAGCGCCCATCTGGGAAGCATGCTTAGTTCATGCTTGCCTTTATGACTCATGCATTAAGGGCGTAAAAGCCTGAAGGGTCATGGGTTTTGTCAGCAAGTTACATAAAGTGACAGAATGACGAGTGTGTGGGGGTAAAATTCCCGGTACAATTTATCTGTTTATTTCAAAGCGTGGCAGGCCTCTAATGATGGCAAGTGCCAGGCCTATCCCTAGGAGGAGGGATATCTGGTCAGGGAGGGAAGAGGCCTCATGATGGAAGTGTTGGTTTAACCCAAGTAGATAATATGGGTGATCACTTGTACACACGCACAATCACATATTGGCAACTTATCTGCCTGAGATGACCTCGCCTTCGCCCCTCGTATTTAATTAGACGTTATATCAGTTTCATTATCCATAACTAAATCGCCTTTGTTTATATTTTCATGATGAGACTTATGCCAGTGACCTGAGGATTAGTTATAATGACTTGAGTATTAGTTATAGTGACTTGAGTATTAGTTATAGTGACTTGAGTCTTAATTATAGTGACTTGAGTATTAGTTATAGTGACTTGAGTCTTAATTATAGTGACTTGAGTATTAGTTATAGTGACCTAAATATTAGTTATAGTGACTTCGGTATTAGACTTATAGTGACCTGAGTATTAATTATAGTGACTTGAGTATTAGCTATAGTGACCTGAATATTAGTTATAGTGACTTGGGTATTATTTATAGACTTGAGTATTAGTTATAGTGACCTGAGTATTAGTTATAGTGACTTGAGTATAAATTATAGTGACTTGAGTATTAGCTATAGTGACCTGAATATTAGTTATAGTGACTTGAATATTAGTTATAGTGACTTGGGTATTATTTATAGACTTGAGTATTAGTTATAGTGACCTGAGTATTAGTTATAGTGACTTGAATATAAATTATAGTGACTTGAGTATTAACTATAGTGACTTGAATATTAATTATAGTGACTTGAGTATTAGTTATAGTGACTTGAGTATTGATTATAGAGACTTGAGTATTAATTATAGTGACCTGCATATTAGTTATAGTTACTTGAGTATTAGTTATAGTGACTTGGGTATTAGTTATAGTGACTTGGGTATTAGTTATAGTGACTTGGGTATTAGTTATAGTGACTTGGGTATTAGTTATAGTGATTTGGGTATTAGTTATAGTGACTTGGGTATTAGTTATAGTGATTTGGGTATTAGTTATAGTGACTTGGGTATTAATTATAGTGACCTGGGTATTAGTTATAGTGACTTGAGTATTAGATTGTTATAGTGACTTCAGTGTTAGTTATAGTGACTTGAGTATTGGTTATAGTGACTTGAGTATTAGTTATAGTGACTTGGGTATTAGTTATAGTGACTTGGGTATTAGTTATAGTGACTTGAGTATTAGACTGTTATAGTGACTTCAGTATTAGTTATAGTGACTTGAGTATTGGTTATAGTGACTTGGGTATTGGTTATAGTGACTTGAGTATTGGTTATAGTGACTTGAGTATTAGTTATAGTGACTTGGGTATTAGTTATAGTGACATGGGCATTAGTTATAGTGACTTGGGTATTAGTTATAGTGACTTGGGAATTAGACTGTTATAGTGACTCGAGTATTAGTTATAGTGACTTGGGTATTAGACTGCTATAGTGACTTGGGTATTAGACTGCTATAGTGACTTGGGTATTGGTTATAGTGACTTGAGTATTGGTTATAGTGGCTTGAGTATTGGTTATAGTGACTTGAGTATTGGTTATAGTGACTTGATTATTAGTTATAGTGACTTGGGTATTGGCTTGAGTATTGGTTATAGTGACTTGAGTATTGGTTATAGTGAATTGAGTATTGGTTATAGTGACTTGAGTATTGGTTATAGTGACTTGTGTATTAGTTATAGTGACTTGGGTATTAGTTATAGTGACTTGGGTATTAGACTATTATAGTGACTTGAGTATTGGTTATAGTGACTTTAGTATTAGTTATAGTGACTTGGGTATTAGACTGTTATAGTGACTTGAGTATTGGTTATAGTGACTTGAGTATTGGTTATAGTGAATTGAGTATTGGTTATAGTGACTTGAGTATTGGTTATAGTGACTTGAGTATTGGTTATAGTGACTTGAGTATTGGTTATAGTGACTTGAGTATTAGTTATAGTGACTTGGGTATTAGACTGTTATAGTGACTTGAGTATTGGATATAGTGACTTGAGTATTGGTTATAGTGACTTGAGTATTGGTTATAGTGACTTGAGTATTGGTTATAGTGACTTGTGTATTAGTTATAGTGACTTGGGTATTAGACTGTTATAGTGACTTGAGTATTGGTTATAGTGACTTGAGTATTGGTTATAGTGACTTGGGTATTAGTTATAGTGACTTGGGTATTAGTTATAGTGACTTGGGTATTAGACTGTTATAGTGGCCTGAGTATTGGTTATAGTGACTTGAGAATTAGTTATAGTGACTTGAGTATTAGTTATAGTGACTTGGGTATTAGTTATAGTGACTTGAGTATTAGTTATAGTGACTTGGGTATTAGACTGTTATAGTGACTTGGGTATTAGTTATAGTGACTCAAGTATTAGTTATAGTGACTTGAGTATTAGTTATAGTGACTTGGGTATTAGACTGTTATAGTGACTTGGGTATTAGACTGTTATAGTGACATGAGTATTAGTTATAGTGACTTGAGTATTAGTTATAGTGACTTGGGAATTAGACTGTTATAGTGACTCGAGTATTAGTTATAGTGACTCGAGTATTAGTTATAGTGACTTGAGTATTAGTTACAGTGACGGGTATTACACTGTTATAGTGACTCGAGTATTAGTTATAGTGACCTGAGTATTAGTTACAGTGACTTGGGTATTAGACTGTTATAGTGACTCAAGTATTAGTTATAGTGACTTGGGTATTAGACTGTTATAGTGACTCGAGTATTAGTTATAGCGACTCGAGTATTAGTTATAGTGACTTGGGTATTAGACTGTTATAGTGACTCGAGTATTAGGTTTATGTTGGTCTCAGCTGTTGACGTAGTGTAGCTATAACCATGTATGATCATGTTAGGTGAAGGACAAGGAGGCAGCCGGCACCTGTTACCGTCACAGTAATGGCTTCCTCCAGAGACCTAAAGCTGTGCTACACTCATGCTAGGCCAACTGCTGACTAATGGTACTGCAGTGTGATGCTATGTCAGGTCCTCAGCAGGGTACAGTGTTCTCCATCTGCTGTGTGTGTGTGTGTGTGTGTGTGTGTTTTGTGAGTGAGTGTTTGTTGTGTGATTTGTGTGTATGTCTGTATGTGTGTTATTACTTCATTCTGATAACACCATGGAAATTTATGTATGTTTTGTATAATTGCATTAATTTCATTTAAGACATCCTACACTATCTTTACCAAAGTTTACCTTAATTAGGTTAAGTTAGGTCAGATATTCACTTAAAGTTTGTATTTAGTTTGTCAAAATGATTACTAGTTTATGTACATTACATTAATATTTACTGCATGTGGAGAGGGGTAGTGAGAGAGATGGTAACAAGGGGGTGGAAGAAGTGTTCAGTATATTTGGCGGGTGAGTCAGCTACTGTTTTATTATTATTATTATTATTATTATTATTATTATTATTATTATTATTATTATTATTATTATTATTATTATTATACTGTATTGATTGTGTGGAAGTTACAGTAGGTAAATGCTGCTACCCTCATATTATCATGTCTACTTCTTATTTGTGTTATTTTCAGTCCTCATATACTTTTCAGCCAAAATTCTTTTTTTTTGTTTACTTCGTCTACTGAAGTAACTTTTTACCACTTAACAAACATGCAGCAGCCCTGTTTGTGCATACTTTACTTTACTTTAATATAAATCACTATTGCAACACTCTGTTTAGCCTTTGTTTTGTTGTTTTTGTCCAATGTTATCAAAGACAGAAAGACCCTATCCCTAGTTGGTTACAACTTACAATTACCATTTGATGAGAACTCCTTCCTTCCACTCTGTCCACAGACTGGGACTGGTGCTCTGTTCTTCGCTGCCCAGGGTGGCTTTCTGGACATTGTAACATTGTTGCTGGACCAAGGATGCAAGATCAACCAGGCCTCAAAGGTAATGCCGTTCTCTCTTTATTGTGTCTTAGAACATCTGTACATTACACATTGTATGACTTGAGATATTGCACAGATAGTCAGTATCATTACAGAAACAATATCTACATTATTGCTGTAATGATACATTCATAGTGTCAGATAAGGTCATCTACAGTACACCAAAAAAGACATGGATTAATTTAGTTTGTACGATATCCAGTTCCTGTACTTCATGTCACAAATAAATAATTATATATTTCCCAAATTACACAAACTTTAGTACACTTTGGTGACGTTTTTCTTTTGATAAAAAGTAGAATCATCCTGTATTTAGAGTAAAATAAAATGAAGTACTGCACATAAAATTAAGCTTGAATAGTAAGAATAACTATACAGTGCATTCAGTTTATAGGAATTAATTTAGTGTCCCACGTGTCCAGGATGGAGGGACGGCTCTGATAGTGGCAGCACAGTGTGGCCACATGGATGTGGTAATAGAGCTGCTGCGGCGGGGAGCTGACCCTCACAGTGCTATGAAGGATAAAGCCACTGCTGTCTTTGTTGCTGCACAGAATGGTCATACGAGTGTTGTGCGGACACTGTTGGCTGCAGGTGCTAAGGTCAGTTCATATAAACAAATTAAAGAGGTAGAGAAGCAACAGGTATGTAAGGATATGTAATTAATCACTATTATTTATTTTCAGCTCATTACTTATCATCAACCAGTTTGTATCAACATTGCAAACACTTCATTATGTACGTTTATTTTGTATTGACTGTCATAGTTTTTTTGCAATTGAGAATTGAATGTAACTGGCATAATAGGAGAGTGTAGGAGGGGGCAAATGACCCCCTCCCCCCACCATCTTAATCTAATACAGTACGGCTTTGATCTCTTGTAGTGGTAAATTGATGAGTGAAAGTCATGACATTGCAGTGTCATGTCTAGGAACTTACCATCAGATTGTATAAATTTAATGCCTTTGAGATACAGTCCAGTAGTAGTGAATTTTAATAAACTTGTGAGTTGTTGAATTATGATATGAAAATTTATGTCACTGCAGCTCATGTGTTCATTGCTAAAGAAGTGAACTGTATAACACAACCGGTGATTTAAGGCCAACTTTTGACCATGGCTCGCTCTTGTACTCTTTGTATTACATTTACACTTAAATTAAACATATGGAGAGGTGAAAAGGATAAATTAAATTAAAAGTAAATTATGAAAAAGAAGATAAAGGTTATGTAGCCACCTTGTGTATCCAGTTGGAGATCCTACATAACTCCTGTGTTCACTAGGCTAATGTAAGGCGGATGGACGGTGCCAGCCCACTGTGGATTGCCTCGCAGATGGGTCACCAGGGTGTTGTGCGTCTTCTGCTGAGTCATGGTGTCAACCCCGACGTCACCAGACATGTGAGAAAAAAAGCTAGTGATGGTTATATATTTTAATGTTGTTGCTTTTTAATTAGATGTATGGCTTAAAGTTTCTTGTAGTATAAAAGCTGTTTCCTTGCCATGTATACTGTACTGTTGGTGTTATAACATCTCAGCATGGTTGTCTTATATTCTCATGAATGTGTTAGTATAGAACCCAATATTATAGTGATTGAAACAGGTGTAAGGTTTGTGAGTAATAAATCTAAGGAGACTATATGTACTGTACATGATACTACTCTACTGGGTGATGAAGAAGAAAAGTTATAAGTGATTTTGAATGTGTTTGGAAGAATAATGATGTGAAGAAAGTTGAATAAAAGTAAATTGAAGAAACTAAGGGAAACTTAGTGTTGTAGATACTTGTGAGTGAATGTGTCACCATGAGCAATAATTAGTTAGTATTACATCACAGAAGAACATTAAGAACGACAGTATTAAGTGGATTGAGAAATACAGAGACAGAGAGAACTCTATCAGAGGAGGCAGTGATGTGGATGCACAGTACATTCCAGGAGAATTATTGACCTGACATTATTACTGAATATGGGTGGGAAACATGACTCTGGGTGCAGGAGGAAAGAACATACTGTACAGTATTAGAAACAGGAGAAGTGGGTAAATAGTATAGAGAGAATATAAAATGCAGTGACAAGGAGTAGATGTGGAAGTGAAAGAAGTGTTCTGGGAGAGAGTGGATCACAGTCTGGTCTGCTCATGTGATGTGGCCGTGATAAAAAAATGGGAAGTGACAAGCTACAGCAGTAAAAAGTATATTATTAAGTGATGGATGATAGGCAGGAGAGGGAGATGCCAAGAAGGAGATGGAAGAGTAGGGTGAAGGGAGAAGGATGTACACTGTACAGTCATGAAGCACCGGTGTGTGTGAATGAGTGGATAATATGGTGTTGAGCAACTTGAGGGGGAAGGCTGTGCTGTTGGTGGGTTATGCTGGTGTATGTGAAGTATCAGTGGTAAACCACATTTATATTTGAAGTATGTAACAGGAAGAATACCAAGTAAGGTTGTGATCATGTCAGTATCTGAGATTTGATCATGTTTCTAAAGACAAAATTATTTCATGTCAATATGGTGGATACCTTTGTACAGTAGTTTAGTGTTTATTTATACCACTATGATGTTAAACAAACAAAGTATGTGTATTAAAGATATGGATTGTTCCTACAGGGCACAGTATGGATGTTGCCTTATTCTAGATTTTAGGTTAGGTTAGGTTAGGTTAGGTTAGGTTAGGTTAGGTTTTCATAGTTTAACACAACCTTCACATCAAATGGTTTCAAAGCAGATGTATATAATATTTTCAGATTCCATAAAACAGGGTGACAGAATACTTTTGATGGTGTTGTTGTGATAGGACATTCTCTCAGGTTGGTTAGTAGAGTTACACATACTTTAGGGATTTGTAAGGCGCATATATCTCTTGCTACTGTGTCCTGTGTTAAATCTCCAGCCCGGGACAGATGTGAGAAGGGTGTTACCTAGTGTGAAATGGAGGTGGCCCTGTAAAGAATGGATTGAGTTTGTGAAGTCCAATATCAAGGCTTGGAAAGGGTAAAGATAGGACCTAAACTGGCCCACCTCCTCTACATTCTTCGATCAGTTTAGGATATGAGAATGACTCACTGAATATATAACTGAGGAGGTTTGAAAGATGAAATAATTCACCAAAAGCTATTCTGAAAAGCCTGTTAAACTCAGAAACTACAAGCCAATAGTTCAAGCCAATATCAACATTACCACCACTACACTAGTACAGTTAACAACAACGAATTAACAAGTGAGGACAATGTAATCAGTAACATTTTCGTCCATCCCAGCCATATCCGGGACTTGACAAGCTCAGTCATTCTTTATATGCCAAAAAAAAATAACTTATTGACAATAGGTAAATAGATAGATGGGAAGAAACATATAAATTATACCATAGCCAGTTGGTATAATAGTTTTGGTTAGTTGGGGCACTTCATGAATATCTTCCCTGAGCAGTTTCTTTCTAAAGGATGTAAATGATATTGCCTGATGCAGTATACTGGACAATATGTCATTATAACAGTTTTATATTGTCAATTTAATCATAAAGTCACTTGATATTGCATCCAGCACCATTATAAACAGAAGGGGCTCAAGATAGACCCCCTGATGAACCCCCTACTGTCACCCGAAATTCCTCACTTTCCTCACCATTTACTCTCACAGAGGTTTTTGAGCTTTCATATAATGCCATAACCACTTGAACAATCCCCCAATATGCTCTTTAGTATGTTGCTAGAATTAAATAATATTTACCAGTTTTCAGAATACTTCACACACCTTAGGGGATTTTTTTACTCTACAGTAATCCCTCCACAAGTGAGAACATTTTAGATTCATATTTTTCAAAATTTGGGAGGATTCTGAATTTTTGTAGGTGGAATTCAGTAAATATTTCATTATAGCTTAAATTGAATAGACTACACTACTCCGAATATCGATGCAGTGTAAATACTGTACAGGTAAACCTTGACAAACAATGTCCCATTCACCGATATTTCACTTTAACGTTGGTCATGAATTAAGACCATCTTGTTTTATATGATAAAAAAATTCTCTTTAACGATATCCATTGGTTGGAATTGTTTTTGTCTCTTGTGCAAACTATGGGTTGAACATACTCAAATTAATCTCTGTCTTGCAAGGATTCCAGCAATGGAAATTATATTTTTCTATGTGAGGTCAATGACATTTTATAAGAAAACAATATTTAACCCTATGCACCAGCAAAGGGAACGCATCTCTCGCTACACTTGTCAGCCACAGCAGTATCTACCTGCTCATCGCCACACGGCCAACCCACGCACTACAGTCCACACTTGGTTCTTGTTGATCGCATCTGTCCGTCATTGCGTTGCTCCACGATTATCGTTTAGTATCGGTGGTGGTATGTACATTGTACTTATCTTTTACTTACTTTTATCCTCTTCACCACTGATCGGCTCGTTAGCCGCTTGGGCGGTCGGTCACGTCTCTGTTACTTTTCCTTTTCTTTTATCCTCTTCACCAAATGATCGGCTCGTTAGCCGCTTGGGCGATCGGTCACGTCTCTGTTACGTACTGTTGGCAAGTACTGGGAATGCACTTGCTCCTGAATGTACCTGAACCTGCTACAGTGTTGGTCAAGTCTTGTCTTGAAAGAGCTCACACTTGGTGCCGTCACAACACTTTCTGGTAGATTGTTCCAAGAGTTCACAACTCTCACTCCGAAAAAGTTTGCCCTCACAGTTTTCTGAACTTGCGGCTTCTTCAATCTTGAGCTGTGACCCCTTGTGGGGCGAGCGTCTGCCAGTTCCAAGTAAGGACACTCGACTGAGTAGTGCCCCTTGAGATGCTTATACACCTCAATTAGGTCACCCCTTGCCCGTCTGTAGTATAAGCTAGGCAAGTTCAGGTACTTCAATCTCTCAGGGTAACTGAGGTGCCGTAGTGCAGGCACCAGTCTGGTGGCCCTCCTTTGAACATTTTCAACCAACTGACAGTCTCTAGCATATCTCGGGGACCAGACGGGATGACAGTACTCCAGATGGGGAAGCACTTCCCTCTTGAAGATCGTTACGAGGGACGGACCGTCTAGATATCTGAACGACCTTCTTATAAGACCCAATAATTTATTTGCCTGATTTACCTTCTTCTTGCAATGGCCTGAGAACTTCACCTCATTGTCAACATTCACACCTAGGTCCTTCTCTCATTCAGTCTCAAATAGTGCAGTTTCTTCATCCTGTTGGGACATATGATATGCCTCCTTACCATTGGTATGCCCCAGGTGCATCCTCTTACACTTTGTGACATTGAATCTCAGCAGCCATTTCTTCGACCATTCTTGGAGCCCACAGAGGTACTTCTGCAGCTCTTCACAGTCCGCTTGGTTCTTGATTTCCCGAAATAACTTGGTGTCATCGGCAAACATTTGTATGGAGGAGTGTACAACGTCAGGCATGTCATTTATGAAACAAACAAACAACAGCGGGCCCAATACACTGCCCTGTGGTACCCCGCTTGTGACAGGTACTGATGATGATTTCGTGCCATTAGTCACCACACACTGCTTGCGGTCATGTACAAAGTCTTCTATCCACGCTAGGACATTTCCCCGAATTCCATACCCTTCCAGTTTGATTTTCAGCCTTTCGTGGGGTACACAGTTGAAACCCTGGCAAAATCTAAGTAAACCTTGTCGATATTACCACGGGGGTAGGTCCAAATATTCAATACTGTACCTTAGGCAATTGTGTTCAGCAGGAGCGCCCCAGCATAAAACCGTGTTGGCAATGCTTTACAAGGTTGTTTCGTAGTAGATGTTCCATCGCGGCATCTTTGATAATACTCTCAAGTACTTTACATATTATGCTGGTCAGGCTTACCGGTCTATAGTTGTTCGTGGAGTGACGATCACCCTTCTTGAAGATAGGAGTCACATAAGCCACTTTCCATTCACTGGGGACCTTTTGTTCATCCAGGCATTTACAAAACAGGATCTTCAGGGGCTCGGCAAGCTCGTTGCACAACTCTCCTAGCACTCTAGGATGCACCATGTTAGGGCCGGGACTCTTATGGACCTTTAGCTTTGACAATTTATTTCTAATACCCTCTTCTGTGAACACAATGTGGGTCAGTGCTGTGTCGAACCATCTGTTTTCAAACGCAGGAAGGTTACCGCATCCTCTCTTGTGAACACTGAGGAAAAGAGGCTGTTCAATGCCTCAGCTTTATCCTGGTCAGAATCTGCATAACTACCATCTTCAAGCCTCAGGTCTGATACTCCTACTCGCGTTTTTAATTTCGACTTTGCATTGCAGTAAAACGCCTTTGGGTTTGACTTGACCTCGCTTGCAACCAGCATCTGGAACTCCTTTTCGGCCCTTCTACATTCTATCTTTGCTTGGTGTCTGGCTCTTGCATACATTCTCCTGTCCTGCTCATCATTTGACCCAACCCACGTCTTGAATTTCTGGGTTTTCTTCTTAACCTTGTCGACTGCCGCATGGTTCATGTGTAAGGATCCCCTCGTATTTCTAGAGGCACTGGGTTGGGTGTTGGGTATATATTTATCGATCAAATGGGTCACTTTACTAGTTATGATATTCAGCGTAGTGTCTGCGTTCTTGTACCTTAATGAGTCAAGCCAGTGGATACCACTCATCTCTTCCCTCATCCCTTTGTAATTTCCCTTGTAATATTTGCACCTTGACCTGGCCTTATCTTGAACTAGGTAACAGTTAAATCTGAATGACAACACTGTATGGTGACTGGTGCCAACTGGGGCAAGGTGTTCCAGTTTGGCCACCATACCCTCCTCGTTTGTTATGATGAGGTCTAGTGGCTTGGCGTGTTTGCTCCCCTCTGTAATGTGTCGGGTCTCTAACATGTTGGAACAGAAAATTATCTCTCAGAGTTTCTACAAAAAGAGTAGCACGGTTATTCAAGTCATTTGGGGTGAACTCTTTTCTCCAGTCGATGTCGCCATAGTTAAAGTTCCCCATGATAAGGAGGTGGCTCATGTGTTTATTTTCCTTGTAGTGAGAGAACAGCACTAACATTCAGACTGAACTGTGTTATGGTGACAGTGAAGTGATATTTTCTGTTGTTCTGTGACTCTAAAGTGCTTTGCCTCTGTTTTCGTGAACATGTGATCTGTGTCTGCCGCTATCATTGTGCTGACGTTGTCATCGCATGTTTTTTGTTTCAGTTAAGTGCTTTCACTGTTATAGTGACTGTGAAGCAAGACATGGAGTACACTACAGGTTAATAATATTTTTGCTCTGTTCAATATTTGTGACTGAAGTGAGACAAACGGGTTAATAATACCTGTACAGTACAGTACTATATTTTTACTCTGTGTGGGAGTCAGTGACAGCTCCACTCCACCAACTAGAGTCCCCTTAGCCTCGAAGGGGACATGTGATGATGATCAGGCTTATTCTTCGTGATGTGGTGAATATTGTTTAATTGTTTTCTATTGATTTTATGAGTTAGGAATTTTTCTGTGGGTGATAAATGTGTGTTTGGGAACTGGCTGGGAACGTATCCCATTGTATCTCCATGTTATAATGATCCTGACCTACAATATTTCACTAAGCGATGGGTTTTTCAGAAACTTAACCCCCATCGTTTATTGAGGTTTACCTGTACTGGTGTGTATGTTTCATTCAAACAGCTAATTCAGTGTAAATGCACTAAATTAATCACTGGAAATATTTTGATAAATCACATGTATCACACAAAATGAAGGAGCAACACAGTAATATGTCTTATGTACAGTAATCCCGTGTTTTTGGGGGGAATTACGTTCCTGAAACCTCCGCGTAAAGCCAAAACCGCGAATACTCTTTTAGGAATCACTGTACCTGTGGCCACCAAACAGCTGAGGTAGGTCATGCACTTAACCACGCCATGCTCTCCTCTCACGGCCCAGTGGTCACACTGATCACTGATGCACTGTACCGGCATTTACTGACATCATTATTTGAAACTAATCATATATTACAGTATAATAATGGAAAAAACTTAAACTCAGTTACATGTACTATACCCGGTATACAAAATTTTTTTATTTATAAATAATTAAAAAAAAATATATTCAGCTGAGGTCGGCTACACCCGCATTGCCAGCCTCTCTCTGCTGTCCCGGCGTCTGCCCGCCCTCACGCAGTCACGCCAGCCAGCCAGTCCTCTTCCACCCACATTCCTCCACTTGAAGACTTGTATTCTGACAAAAGACACAAATGAATTGTCAGTCTTTACCACATCTCGAGCCATAGCTCATACCACCTCTGAGCTTGTCCAATAAAACTGTTTTTCCATTAAGGTCATCACTATTCTTGTTCTCTTGGTCACTTTAGAGTCTTTGCTAGTAATATATGCCTTTGATGAGGCTGGCTTACGTCCCGGAGCCATCACAGTAGCATTCACAGTACGGTAGGCACGTGTGGACTGAGGCTTCTTGGAGCAGTGGGTGTCTGAGGCGGGAAAGGGTGGCGTCTGTTTGCTGCACCGCACAGGGGAATATGCAGTATATATATAAATATATATATATATATATATATATATATATATATATATATATATATATATATATATATATATATATATATATATATATATATATATATATATATATATATATATATATATATATATATATATATATATATATATATATATATATATATTATATATATATATATATATATATATATATATATATATATATATATATATATATATATATATATATATATATATATATATATATATATATATATATATATATATATAAAAACAACTTGGCATGTACTACACACAGGGTTAGTACAGTACAAATTGAACTCTAAATGCACATTAATTGTATCAGAAAATGCATTACAAATGTTTATTTACGTATGATTAAAAGACACATAAAATGGTACAGTGTACAGGCAGCTTCCCCAGGTTATCAATTAAAGTAGGATCATTGTAAAACTAAAACCACAACAGTGTTGGTGTTGGTTATACAGTGATAACATGTGTATCTCTACCACTATATCATGGGTTCAAGTCCTACTTGTCCCGGATACACACAAGAATGGTGTTATCCGGTGTGACTCTACAAAACATCACAGTTTTCCTCCGGGTACTGTACTGCAGTTTCCATCTGTACTAACACTGGACAATAAATTTCCTAACAAAGTAATAAAGAACAGACCAACTACCTGAATGGGTAGTGAGCTAATAAGTTGTGAATTGATAAATTAAAATCTGTATGGAACCTCTCAAACAAAGGCGATACATTATAGGGGGAAGCTTGTGTGCTGAAGGCTCATTACACCCACACACAAGAGAGAAACATGGTCGTAAAATAGTGATGTTCAGACACTGAGGATTGCCTGCATATTGAGTGTTGTTTATCTATCATATAATAACTCCACTAAATTAAGTTGTAGTGTATTTAACAAATTGGAGAAATGTGTTGTTGTTGTTGTCCATAAGAGTGTTATTGTTGTTTTTATCATAGTGTACTGTATGTGTGTTACAGGATGGGGCTACACCACTGTTTAAAGCAGCTCACAAGGGTCATGTGGAGGTGGTACACGAGCTTCTTCCCTTCAAGCCTTGCCTTGGACTTCTTAAGGTATAGTAACTTGGTTCTCCTCAACATCACAGGGGCAGATCCAGGAATATCAAAAGGGGGGCTCCGAGAAGTTGTGGGTGGGGGAACATGGCGAGCACAGTGAGCCCACCCAGCTGGTGGTGTTTAGGAGGGAAGTGCTGCAAGGCCCCCCTTCCTCCCCCAGAATTTTTTTTTAAGTCTGACCAATATCATGGACATTTTGAGGCCATTTTGAAGCCATGTGCACTTGATATTAGGAGATATTCTGAGGTCAGTAGTAATTACTTTGTTATACACAAAATTGCCCGTTTATTAAAGAATTTTTTACAATACTTTGAAATTTTTTTAGTTCATCCTCTTTATGTGGTTGTTTATCATCATTCAATTACCTACACAAATTGTTTCATTTATGTATGATCTTGAGGTGATTTGTTAACATAGCAGCTCCTCCTGAGTAATACTGTATCATCACAGCACTACACATTACTCCTCTGTCTTGTGGTACTGTACTTTTTAGCTTCAAGTCTCCTCCATTTAGTGTAGGCAGTTGTGCTCCCCACTTGGGGTATGTAGCTGACCCCAAGTACAGTACACACACACAATTTTAGATCTTTGGATATATTTGTCACACCCCCGCAGCTGCATGTGCTTAAACTGTGTCTGCCGGGCAGGTTCCTATTGAAAAACTAGTACATTATATACTTTACTTTATACTCTTCGCCACTGATCGGCTTGTTAGCCACTTGAGCTGACGGTTACATCTCTGTGGTGAGTTCTATCAAGACCAGACTTGACCAACACTGGAGCAGGTTCAGTTACATTCAGAAGCCAGTGCATGCCCAGTACTTGCCAATAGTGCATAAGAGAGATGTTACCAACTGCCTAAGTGGCAAATGAGCTGATCAGCATGGAAGATAAAAGTAAAAAGTAAAAAAAGTATGCACTGTTGGCAAGTACTGGGCATGTTCTGGTTCCAGGATGTATCTGTACCTGTGCCAGTGTTGGTCTTGAATGAGCTCACACTTGGCGCTGTCATAATTCTCCCTGGCAGAATGTTCCAAGATTTCACAACGCTGACTTCAAAAAAGTTTGCCCTGACAATTTTTGAATTTATAGTTTCTTCAACCTTAAGTGGGGCGGGCATCTGCCAGTTCCAGGTATGGACACACGATTGAGTAATGTCCTCTGAAGTGTTTATAGAAGACTTCAGTTAGTTTGCCCCTTGCCCGTCTATAGTATAAGCTAGGCAATTGCAGGTTTTCTAATCTCTGGGTAACTGAGGTGCCATAGTGCAGGCACCAAGTCTGGTGGCCCTCCTTTGGACATTTTCAATCAACTGACAGTCTCTAGTATATCTCGGGGACCATACGGGGTGACAGTACTTCAGACGGGCAAGCACTTCACTTTTGAAGATGGTCTATCGAGGTATCTGAACGACCTTCCTATAAGACCTAGCCTAGTCACTTGATTCATCTTCTCACGATGGTCCAAAAACTTTAGTTCATTGACAACATACAGTACTGTACACAGCCAGGTCTTTTTCATATTTGGACAGCCAGGTCTTCTTCATATTTGGTCTTCGTAAATGCTGTTTCTTCATCCCGTTGTGATATGTGATACACCTCCTTACTGTTGGTACGACATTGGTGCATTTTATTAACCATTCCTTTAACCATGCCTGAAGCTGACAGAGTTCTTTCTGTAGCTCTTCACAGTTAGTTTGGTTCCTAATTTCCCTGAATAACTTTGCATCATCCACAAACATCTGTATGAAGGAGTGCATGTATAGTTTCTGGCATGTTGGTTATGAAACTAACAAATAAACAACAATGGGCCCGGTACATTGCCCTGTGGTTCCCTCCTTGTCACAGGTACACTTGACGATTTTGTGCCATTGATCACCACACTTACACTGCTTGCAGTCACAAAGAAAATCTCCAATCCATGCTATGACACTCCCCCGAATTCCGTGTGCTTCCAGTTTAATATTCATTCTTTCTTGGGGTACACTGTTGAAATTTTTTGCAAAGTTGAGATATATATACCGTAGTCAACATTGCCACAATGCTTCAGGATCTGGGTCCAAACATCCAGCACCTTGAGTACTTTAATCACACAGGAGCGTCCCAGCATAAAACTGTGCTCACATTCCTTTACTAAGTTGTTTTTTAGTAGATGTTCCTTCATGGTATCTCTCTAGTACTTTACACGCAATACTGGTCAAGCTCACCAGCCTATAAATATTTGTGGAGTGGCGATCTCCTTGTTTGAATACAGGACTCCCATAAGCCATTTTCCAGTCGCTGGGGATCTTTTGCTCATCCATGTACTTGCAAAACAGGATCTTAAGGGGCTTAGCAATCTCGTTGCACACCTCTCTTAGTACTCTGGGATGCACCATGTCAGGACCCGGGCTCTTATGAACTTTTAGTTTTGACAAATTGTTTCAATACTGTACTCTCTTCTGAGAACATAATGTGCATTGGTGCTGTGTCAAAACGTCTTCCCTGAAATGCAGGAAGATTGTTCGCATCCTCTCTTGTCAGGGCCCGGGCTCTTATGAACTTTTAGCTTTGACAATTCGTTTCAATACTGTACTTTCTTCTGAGAACATAATGTGCATTGGTGCTGTGTCAAACCGTCTTCCCTGAAATGCAGGAAGATTGTTCGCCCCCTCTCTTGTGAACATTGAGGAAAAAAGTTTGTTTAACAACTCTGTTTTTGTCCTGATCTGAGTCTGTATAACTACCAACCTCAAGCCTCAGATCTGATACCCCCACACGTGTCTTTAATTTAAACTTTGCGAAACGGTAGAAAGCCTTTGGGTTTAACTAGACCCACCCACTTTTACACTTCAGTGTAGTGCAGGTGGCTGCATGTCCTACTTGGGGTACATTACTGACTTGGGGACAGGTACACGCACATACAGTATGTTGATCTTTGGACCAGGACTTTAACTTTACTGTACAGTACATAAATTACTGTAGATTGGATTGTTTCATTTTATATGTACAGGTAGATGTTTTCCTACCTTGAAAAAAACATTCATTTTAGAGCTGTTTATGAATCATGTACCACCTCAGCCAGGTGCATTTGGTTCAGGTAACCCCAAACTAAGGTGACTGTATATGCCTGAAGATTAGTCTCCCCTTTTAGCATCCATCATCCTTAAAAGTAGATTGATTGCCAATATAAGAATCTGTTTTTAATTCTGATAATGAACTAACTGCACTTACAGTCTTTAGTTATAATGTCATCAACAAAGATTTAGCTGATTGAGGTGCAAGTAATAATTTTGGGAGGAAGTTGATGGAGAAGAAGAAAGGGAAAAATAATAGCCAAGGACCATATCCCTAAGGAACTGTTCTGGTAACCCTTACTCTACAGGAGACTTTACCTCTCACACTGATTAACTGGTGCCAGTAGGTAAGAAATTCTTCAGCTGATAGATTAATAGGTTCCAGGAAGTTGTCGGCTCCATTTGTTAATACTTCCACCTCTCGTTTTACGCTGGGGTTACGTTCTTGAAAACCACCGCTTAATTAAAAAATGCGTAAATTAAACATAATTTTCCCATTAGCATACCTGTAAATGTTACAGGTTACGGGAACCATCATATACCACACAGGGTACGAACAGTGTCTCACTTAAATCAAGCACGTGGCCAACCTCCGACACACTCTCTCCTCTCTGAAGGCGGGTGATCACATTTAATTTCACGTCCATTGCCATTGTTTTTCGTGCCTTTTTAGCTTTAGGCGCCCCAGAGGAGGCAGATGGACGTTTTCCAGACATGCTCAATGGGGAAAACAGCATTTAACACTAAAAAGGTACGTGATAAACATACAATGCAAATGAGAGCACAGAGAAAAAGTAGTGCTGGTGTGAACTGAGAAAGTTTGCTGGATGACCTCACAGTTGTTGTACAGAATACTTCATTATCGGCAAATTTAAACTGTCTTAAGCGTGTTATTTCAAAAATAGGTGCTGGTAAATTACCTTTTGGTATTAATTGAACAATCTCGTTATTCCAAAAACGCTTAACTGAAATGCGCATAAAATGCAAGTTACCTGTACAGTAAATACACAAATATTATACAGCATATACATTAAGTCCTCGCTTAATGGCGTGGTTACATTCCTAAAAACGCGACGTTACAAGAAACAACGTTAACCGGATAAATTTTCCCCATAAGAAATAGATAAAATACTGGAGTTACGTTCCCCAGTCTCCCTTTGCCCCATGAAATACATTACATATACAGAAAATCATTGCCATTTCTATAGAAAATAGTGCATACATATACAACCACAGGTACTTAGTTTGTATTGGTACTCAACGATGGGCGGAGGTGGTGGAGCGAGTGTGTGGTGGGTAGTGGAGCGAAGGAGGTGGATGGCAGGAGGGGAGGAGGGCGGGAGAGGAGGAGGAGGGTGGGAGTGGAGGAGGGCGGAAGAGGTGGAGGGTGGTGAGTCACCGAGACTCTGCGCCTATCTGAGAGAGCATAGCACAGCCAGATGAGAGAGGGTGATTCTCCATAAAAAGTAGTCCGTGATGACGCAAAACGATGTTGTACTGAGTTATCAGGATGTTCAGCGATTTTTTGGTATCTAAAGGTTAGCGAAGTAGTACTGAAACAATGCTAAGAGTGTCGACGTTATACGATGACTTACTGTACATGTATACAGTCAATACCCACACAGTATACAGTAATAAGGTTTATAGAAAATGCTAGCCTAATAATATTATCATAGCAGTAGAGTAAATTCTGTACATTAATATAACAAATTCATTGTAATATTCTTGTTCAATATTTCATGTATTTTCTACATTTGCAGAATGGAGAGTCTGCTTTGCATGCAGCGGCCTTATATGGCCATCTCCGGGTGCTGCGAGTGTTGGTACAAGCTGGTGCTGATCCAGGCCTTAAAAATGATCAAGGACTCACGCCAATTCAGATCGCTGCTCAGGCTCGTCACTATGAAGCCGTCCAGCTACTAAAGGAAGCTTTAACCAAGAGAAAAGAGATGGGTCAGGTGACGCCCAAGACTTCGCCTGGCCCACGCTCCCCACGCCTGGTGCAGAGCATGTCAGGCACTGTGGTCAGCTCAGGGGTCCAGAGCCAAAGTAGCAGCCGTGGTTCATCCAGGAACAGTTCCTTGGGTACAATAGTAGAAACTAGCCCAGTGTTGCCCCGCTCTGTTAGCTCACCAAGCAACTCCAAACCTGCCCAGTATGTGTCGTGTGAGCTGAGTAACATTGTAGATGGCGGGGCGCGTCCTAGAGCAACTCTGGCCACGGGATCCTGCACATCCGTTGGTGGACGGACCCCCTCCTCTTCCAACCCTTCACCTTCTCCGAGCATCTCCAGTGAACCCCCACAGTCAATGATCGCTGCACTGCAGAAGGCCCCTCGTCACTCCTCTCATGCAGACGTCAGCAGTGTTAAAAATATATTCCGCAGAACACTTGCTTCGTTTAGGCGCTCTAGTATAGTAAAAAGAAATGACAAGCCGCCTGAACCATGACGACCTTCCATGTGCTTTTGACTTCTCTTTTTTGTTTACTTGTTTGCTTTCCAAACTGTACGACATTTTCAGTACAAATGCCTAATAAGTCACTGGTGATACTAGGATAGGTTTACTAATACCCAGGTGTACTCCATGTGAAGTGAGTTAACAGGAGATTAATACAAGTTGGTGGAAGGAACGAGAAGTTTCAAAAGCCAAGTGGTAATTGTTCTGAAACATTAATAGTCTTGATATTGCTGAGTTGCCAACACACAGTCACCACATGGCAGGAGGAGGAAGGGTGGACAAACCCTTTGCATTCTAAGTTTCAGTAATATTTAGTATAGATACTTTATCATCAACTATGCAAGGTAAATCATATCACTAATCACTTTAAACTAGATGTTTTAGTCTGCCTGATTTCACCAGAACATTTTATAGTTTTGTTGGTTCTTTTAGCGTTCTTGCCAGTCCTCTGTGTGTAGGGGTGTTAGTGTGCCCTCCTCCGCAGCATTACATATTGTGGAGTGGGCAGCCTGGTGGATGTTCATACAGTAAGTAACACTCCAATTTAACACCTCGTGAGGATGAAGATCGTCAACTTGCTGCCTTTAAACTTATATGAATATTGTTTTTAACACTTTTATAGATGAAACTTGTTTGTCACTTATAAATGCTGAGTCTGTGTATGAACAGTAAATTATTTGTTGATGAGACTGATCCTGATGTGAGTAACTGACTGATGTGGGACTTAAGACATTACTTATGTTGTTTTTCTCACTCAGATAGATGGTACCTGTAGAGTATAGCCACCTACCTACTGTGACACTGGTAATGTTGACCTCCCTGTATCATTCACTCAGTACTGCAGGACATGTGAGTGGACAATGGGGGTGGTGACTCATTCACTATGGCTGAGGAGGAGGAGGTTTTAAGTGTAAGGTGGGTTATTGAAGCTTTTTTTATTCTGCCCAAGGACCTGAGATAACAACTCTAAAAAGGCAGACAGTTTAACCCAGTGTTCATGTAGCTTCCATTGGTGCTGTTGACAAGGAGTGTGTGAGTGTGTAGGTACATGAGCACTTATATTTGATGGTTATACAGGCATCATCTACTGGAGTGAGGACAGTCTCATTGTCAAGTTTCTGTCCCTTCCCAACCATAAAATGACTTTTTTTATTATTATTATTATATGAAAATGTGTGAGAGAGCACAATGTTGTAGATGTATTGTGATAAGCCAGGCGGTAATGTTATGGGTGATGTTTGAAGGATTATCTGAGGAGAGGAAGTACGGTATGTCTTGCAGAAAAGTTTAACTCAATGGTTCAGTTGGAATATGACAATAATCTTAAAAAAAAAAAAAAAAAAATTATACATGATGATAACTACTTTTGAACTTGTGGGTGGGTCTGTAAGGTACTGTACTTTACTAGGGAATATGTTCATCCTCAACTGTTTATTCATTGTGCATACGGGTTATCTGTGTCGAGATTATCCATGAAGTGGAATACTATATATGGGTGTAAATTTGTACTTAGAGATATAGGGGATGTACACACACACACACACACACACACACACACACACACACACACACACACACACTGAAACCAAAATGAAGTATAATTTTCTAACATGTCATTATTTTATATTGACTAACATACAGTATGGGAGTACTGTACAGTACTTGTATTTTTGTGCTTGTCAAAAATTTTAGTGAAGGTCAGTCTGCTAGTGGAAATATATATGTGCCGGGTAACTGATTACAGTATTTACTATACATACAAAAGACTGCTGTTATCCTTAGTACAGTACATTCATAAGAATATTTACTCGTGATCAGAAAAGTGAGAAATGAGTGATATGTTGTTCCCCCTGGAGGAGGCACATCTCCCATCTGCTGTGGTAATTACTGATACAGGTACCAGTGTCATCAGGTGCTCTCTCGTCTGGTGCATGGATCTGTAGACCATATGTTAGAAGGAAGAAATTCTATTGAGATCTCAAGTTATACTGTTAAGAGTATTAGAGAAGGTTATATTAGTTTGTGTCATTTGCTGTTATATATGACTTAGCACTGAAGCTTGCCATGGGAAGTAACATTACCTTTGGATGTATATTATGAGAACAAATTTGATCACAGTGTTAGGAGATCCTTATGATTTGATTCAGACAGTTAAACTATAAGAACAAGACATGTTATGTTTGTACACACTTGTTGGGCATATTTTCATCTATCTCTCTACCTGCTTATCCTCTTCAATCCTGATCAATTAACTAGCCAGTCAAGCAGTCCGTCTGTTTCTGTTATATACTGTTCGCAAATACTGGACATGTCTTGAATGTACCTGAACATGTGCTAATGTTAGTCAAGTCTGGTCTTAAAGGAACTCACAGATGATGCTATCACAATATTCCACAACTCTTGCTCACTGGAATAACATATATAGATCACTTAAATCTCACTACTGTACTTTTCACCACTAAGATTACCTGATGAGGGTCGTCAATCCCATCTGCTTATGTCTGTACTGACTTGAGGAGGGGAAGAGCCTAACTATTTATACTTGACATAAGCAGTATGAAGATCCTCATACCGGTAGTTGCCTTGGTTTTGGTGTAAGAAGAGTCAAAGGTTAAGTTCCCAGCTATTAGAGGCAAGAGTTGGTGTCTGTCTTGGGTACAGTGTAGTTAGTCATATATTGTGACTGAGTTGTGATGCATTACTTAACAGTCCTATAATTATCAAAAGGTTTGGGAACAAACAACGTATGTCTGAGGTTGTCTACAGTAACTTGTGGGAGATAATGTAAAATAAATTCCTAAATTAATTTTAATGACAACATGGTATGTTTTGATATACCTTAGCTTAAGAATGAAATACATTATTATAAGATTTTTCACTAATTTTCTTATTAATAGTTTTAAACAAAATTGTTGGAAATACCTTACAATTTTAAGGTGATTTTAGATGTACAGTGCAGAAGTGTACCAGCAAACATGGCAGGTGTTGTAAGGTTACTAGATAAGTCAACTATATTACCATGTTTCACTCAGCTCTCTGGTGGTGAGTGTGTTATTACTAAATCTTTTAACATAAGGTATTGTTATTACATAGAACAGAAGTTCTCATGCCATTATGAGAAGGTGAATCAAGCAACTAAGTTAGTAGGTCTTATAAGAAGGTCGTTCAGATATCTAAATGATCCGTCCCTCGTAACACTCTTCAAGAGTGAAGAGCTTCCCCGTCTGGAGTACTATCACCCTCTCAGGTTCCTGAGTTATGCTAGAGACTAAGTTGATCAAAAATCTCCAAAGGAGGGCCACCAGACTGGTGCCTGCACCAAGGCACCTCAGTTCCCCAGAAAGATTAGAAAACCTGCAACTTTCTAGCTTGTACTATAGATAGGAAAGGGATGACCTAATTGAAGTTTAAAAACATCTCAGAGGGAACTACTCAGTTGAGTATCTATACCTGGAGCTGGCAGACGCTCACCCCACAAGGGGTCACAGCTCAAGATTGAATAAGCCACAAGTTCAGAAAACTGTGAAGGCAAACTTTTTCGGAGTGATAATTATGAATTGTTGGAACAATCTGCCAGAGAGTGTTAAGAAGGTTGTTCAGATATCTCATGGTCTGTCCCTCTAAACGCTCTTCAAGAGTGAGGTGCTGACCCCATCTGGTTCCCAAGATATGCTAGGGACTGTCAGTTGATTGAAAATGTCCAAAGGAGGGCCACCAGACTGATGCATGCACCATGGCACCTCAGTTACCTAGAGAAATTAGAGCGCCTGCAACTGTCTACTTTATACTATAGACAGGCAAGGGGTGACCAAATTGAATTGTATAAACATCTCAAAGGGTTCTATCCATTTGAGTGCCCGTGCCTGGAGCTGGTGGACGCCTGCCCCACAAGGGGTTACAGCTCCAGATTGAAGAAGCCACAAGTACAGAAAACTGAGAAGGCAAACTTTTACGGAGTGAGAATTGGGAATTGTTGGAACAATCTGCCAGAAAGTGTTTTGATGGCACCGAGTGTGAGGTCTTTCAAAACTAGACTTGACCAGCACTGGTGCAGGTACAGATACATTCTGGAGCCAGTAGTACATGCCCAGTACTTGCATTTAGTGTGTAACAAAGATGTGAGTGACTGCCCAAGTAGCTAACGAACTGATTGGTGGCAAAGAGGATAAAAGTAAAAGTATATGTTACTGTACTCAGATTTTATGATGGTAATGTAATTTATAAACTAGACACAGTACAGTGCTTTGTTTATAACCCATGAAGTGCAGTGCATCTCTTTAAGTAATTTTTAATTCTTCTTGAAAACGAGCATCGATATTGATGCCTTTTTATTTTCAATTGCCTGCCATCATACATCACACTCAGAGGTTGGATTTTTATTATGTCATAGCCTGAATCAACCAATAAACAAGTAGATAGGACAAAATGTGCAAGATTTGGTTACATTTTTAGGCATCTACTTCAAATCACATATGCATGGGTAGAAGTGAGGGAGACATGATGTCTATTGGAACCATTGGATGACTTGAATTGTGAACTGTGAATAATTTTTTTTTATTGGTGAGAATCTTTGACATTCATTGTACAGTATTATGGTTTGTGATGATAATAATTGTGGTTCAGATATAAGTGAAGGTGACTGAAACATGGAGTGATGAAGGTGATGGATAGGTTGGGGAAAATGAGACAAATTGAGAGTGAAGGTATGAGACAGGTGTAACGACCCTCTGGGCATGAGTAATGACCCAGAAGATATATCCTGTGGGTAATTCTTCTACTTCTTGTACATAATGTTATTGGAGAGTACAGTACTCTCTTCATTACATGTACTATATCACTTATGGTTGGTGTAGTGTGGATGGTGAGTATAGTGCTATCCATGTATGCAGTCTGACATGCTTTCATTCAGCATGTTGTCACATAACTAATGATCACAAGTTTTTATTCTTATTTTGTGAGGCCTTTCTCGACTAAATTAAGTTATTATTTACCATAAAAATAACAGAAATACATAATATATAAATTCATAGAACTAAACAGCTCAAAAGTAGAAAGTGGCTTGGGCAAAAAGTTTAACACTGATTCTTTACACCATTTGTTTTCCATTACATAACTAATGTATGATACCAAACACTTGTGGAATAAGTTAGGAATAAACGAGATAAAAATACTTTTTGAGTACTTGTCAGAATGCGCTCAAAGCCCGCTGCACTTCATGTCAATATTTAAGAGGATGTAAACAATGAGTGTGGAAAATTCTTACTTATAGACTTTTCCTCTTGCTGTGTACACTTCCCTAGCAACATTCTCCCCTACTGTTTCCATTCTCTGTGAAGCTCTGCTACCATTGATTCATTCCATATAGAACTGGGAGAGGAATAAGAAATAAAAGGTGCCAGTAGATAGAGTAATCATATGAAAAAATATGGAGCTTCACTCAACATTGTGGGATTGAAAAGTTTCAAATGAAATATAAAATTGAGATTATTAGGTAAGTAATATTACATCCAACTGACCTCTGTAAATTGAAAGGCAATATTAGGTGTATGAGTGAGGAATTCTTATTTTATGTATACTTTATCGTGTAATTAAAAGTTAAGTGTAGGACTGAAATCATAATGTGGTGAAATAAACGTCATAGGAACACTTATGTCATAGGGTAATGTATGCGAAGTTGAACTGGCACAAGGTAATACAGTACAATACTCTCATACAAACTGGACCATTCACACACTCACCACATAAACAAATCAGGACTCAGTAAATAACTTATGAGAACTACAATATGAAAATAAATTGACATGGTAACAATGTGAGAGAACATCTAATACTGTACACGTATTTTGCAATGAAAACTCGCAATAAGTAACAGTACAGTACTAAGAATTTAAAATGATGAGAGCCAGTTTATAAGGACAGTAATGTACTTGGCAGTAAACATTATTTAGTACTTGGCTCATTTCCAGATGATGGTGTACTGTACATGAATGTTTCTGATGGCTTATGACGTGCACTTAGCGTGGACACTCAAGATGTACATGTGTTGACACTTGGTGGAGTGAAGGCATGGAGATGATGTTATTAATGATCACACCAGAAAGTTCATAGAATTTTCTTGTAAAATTCTTCTTGAGCTTTTTAGTTTTCAGTTAGTTAGAGTTAACCGTAGGCTTTATGTATTTATTTACCGAGTCTTATTATTGGAGCATAATTTGCAACAGCAGGTGGTGCCAGGTTGCCCATTCATCCATGTTCGGTGTTCAAACAGCAATGAAAAAGTCGTGATGTATACTGTATATCTTACATATATATTACAAAAAAATTCCTGCACATACCACTGTAGAGAGTCAGGTGTAAACAGTGGAAGCCAGTGCTGTTGTAGCTCGCTGGTCAGAGATCATCACTGATGAAGCACAGTTCACCCATGCCTTCATGTAACTATTAAGTAGCTTACAAATGCTTGAAATGATTAGTTGTTTTCAACATGTTTGGGGCATTTCTGAAAAGGAACTTAGGGTGCTTTTTAACCACAATTTGTGAAGATGACATTATGAATTTGATGCTGAAATTTACACAGCAAGAAATAAAATGTAGTAATTCAAGTGTTTATTATCCTGCTGTAAGTGTAGGAAATAACACATACTGTTAATAAGAAGTGAGACTGCAGGCAATCATGAGAAACTTAAAATCAGCAGCAGTGATTAACACAGCCTAAGAAATTACACCATAATTCACCTAATAGTCATGTATTTTGAAAAAGTAATATGTGCAAATTCATTTTTGTCACAACTTGATCTCAAGATATAAAGTGTGTCAGCAACACACAGTAGTAGAGTTTGCATTTATGTCAATAATTAGTTGAGAAATGTTATAACTAGTGCCACACTATTTGTGCAGTCTTTGGATATACAATATAGCAATTAATGAAATGTGTACTGTAGTTAACAAGTGTCTTGAGAATTATGCACGTGCCACTCTTACTGTAGAGTAGGCGAGTTGTATAATCACCTGGTGGCACCAATGATATCCCTCTTACCATGAGAGAGTTGTCTGTGGCTTATTTTTCATTAAGCATAATCTTTGTTTACATCAAGCATTAAATTTTCTGTACTACTGAGGCATTGTTGTAATAAGCTCTCACTTAAAAACCATTGTAAGCTGCTAAATCTTACATTATGCTGCTTGTGCACAAAGGTAACAATATAAGAGCATATGAATGTACAATTGCTTGAAAACACAAGACATATTCAACCTCCTTTTGCAAGGCTTTGCTGGAACAGTGTCCACTTAAGACAGTTACCAACATTTCTCAGTATGTATATCTCTCTTTGACCCATTGTTGGCTGCATATAGAAAATATTACACAATACCCACCCTGGACTTTAACCTTTTTATCCGAGAATGCCATCACGAGGTGCTACCACTACAACACCAGCCATTAAAACTTAAACCAAACTTATGGGGGCTGTAACACACTTGTCTCTCACTGCTCTGGTCCAGGAATCAAGTCCCACATAAATCAGATATGAATCATGCAAGAAGGTTGTTGTTCATTTTGATCTTAGCGATCATTGTAAGTTTTATCCAGGCACTCTGACATCCTCCTGTACTAACATAGTAATAGTCTAATCAACTAGTAATCTGATAAGAGGAGTAGGTGATGAAAAAAAAAGACAACCATTGCTCCTGCAGACAACATGTTTAGTGTACTGTATAATGTATAAGATTTTTAATGGTTATAGACTGTATTTGTACATTGAAACATGTGTATGAGGGTAATGGTCTCTGTCATCTTCAGTATGCTGGTGATGTAATACAGCCATATTGTCTTGGTCCAGTGTTCTAAGGCAGAGAGGTTACAACCCAAGACATGGTATTCTGTAGCACTAGATATACAGTATACTCATAAAATTGTCTACCCAATGAACTGGTATAAAAATGAAAGCATCAGTAGTGTTTGTTAAATTATTGTCTAAGATTGTGACACAGGTCAATAAATTGTCCTTAACAGTGACACCTCAGTAAGGGATCATCAGTGACCTGCAGGTTTTTTTTTTATCATTGTTTACATTTTATGTTAATTTGGATTTGGCTGTTGTGTCACTTGTGTATTATACAGTAATTATTGTATGCATCTGGTAATTTTCTTTTGATCTGTAAATTATGTGATAATGTCAAGTTATAGTTCTTCTGATGTTTATTACAATCCTTAAGAGTGTGATTAAACTCCCAGTAATATGAACATTAAATTAAAGTGATGAAGATGAGTTCACTCCTTCAAGAATGTTGGATCAGCAACAGTGTACTGTACGCACAGTAATGTTGAACACAGCTCCATGTCAAAATGGTCTTCAAGAACTTTGGAAGCCAATAAATTTTTATATAATGGCAGATACTTTTGAATTCTGTATTACTTATATGATGTTATTAATAACTCACATGCAGTACTGTATGTAATGTATTATATGCCACCTAGAACCAAAGTGAGAATTGCACAGCTTATGTGAATCAGTGTTGTGCTATCAGTCCATTCCATAATATGTTGTGCTGGCATTCATATCAAGTTCTGCCCTAAAGACAATAATAAAGAAAGTCATATCACACATTTAAAAGGTGACTTGTGTGGAGACGAGGACCGACAGCCTTTAATGATGAAATGTGACTCCTGGATCATTTTCTAGGTTGACTCAAATGCCTTTATTAATGTCGTCTCTTTGTCCAGCTCTCCATAACGTGCCCTTTCCTAACTACCAGTTTCCTAGTTAGTTTTTTCAGCCTCTAATACAGTACCACAGTCATTGCTTGTTTACCATGTACCAGAGTTGCTAAATAAACATCACTTTTGGATTATCTCGTTATTTTTATTGTCATCATTTCCTTTCATATTTATTCTAGAATGCAGTTAGTGAGGTAATGACATGAGGAGAAATTGTTATGTGAGAAAAATGTAGAAGAAGACTGACGAAGGCTTGAAGAGGATAAGCTTGATCTTTGAGAGATGAACTGGGTAAACACTGAGCAAATCAAGATGTGAAGGATTTTACAGTACAGAGGTTTCACTGTACTGACTGGTGCCACTAATTTGTTCGCTGCTGTGCTGATCAATGTTGTTTAAGTGGATGAATATCTGGAGCCACAAATGTGAAGTCTTCATCCAAAATACAAAGGTGACACGTGAGTAATTAAGTAAAAGTAAATTCATGGAATGTAATACTTCATACTTCATTTGTTGGTTCATTTTTCCTCTATGTTTGCACTTGAAGGAGAGAAGTCTGTTACAGTATTTCACCGTGTAATGTATTTTATTAATTTATTTTCTACACCAATGGTCTGCTCTCTAGCCAGCCAGACAGTTGGTCTGTTATGCTCCACTGATCAGTACCTGTACTGGGCATTTACAGGCTCTAGAATGTACCAAAACATGTGTCAGGCCTGGTCTTAAAAGAGTTCACACTCAGTGCTGTCACAACACTGGCAGGTTATTTCAAGAGTTCATAACTTCCTCCACAAAGGTTAGCTTTCATAGCTTCTGTACACGTAGCTTCTTTAACTTGAGGCTGTGACCTCTTGTGGGGCAGGTACCTGCTAGTTCCAGATATGAATATTTGACTGAGTAATTTCTTCTGGGGTGCTTATAAATTTCCATTAAATCACATCTTGCCCACCTATAATATGAGCTAGGCAACTGCCAGCATTCTGATCTCTCTGGGTTCCTAAGGTGCTGAAGTAAAGGCACAAGTCTGGTGGCCTGCCTTTGGACATTTTTAATCAACTGGCAGTCTTTAGTTATAATGTCATCAACCCTTACTCTACAGGAGACTTTACCTCTCACAGTGACTAACTGGTGTCAGTAAGTAAGAAATTCTTCAGCTGATTGACTAATAGGTTCCAGGAAGTTGTCGGCTCCATCTGTTAATACTTCCACCTCTCGTTTTACACTGGGGTTATGTTCTTGAAAACCACTGCTTAATTAAAAAATGCGTAAATTAAACATAATTTTCCCATTAGCATACCTGTAAATGTTACAGGTTACGGGAACCATCATATACCGCACAGGGTACGAACAGTGTCTCACTTAAACCAAGCACGTGGCCAACCTCCGACACACTCTCTCCTCTCTGAAGGCGGGTGATCACATAATTTCACATCCATTGCGATTGTTTTTCGTGTCTTTTTAGCTTTAGGTGCCCCAGAGGAGGCAGATGGACATTTTCCAGACATGCTCAATGGGGAAAACAGCATTTAACACTAAAAAGGTACGTGATAAATGTGGTGGGATGTAATCCGAGCCAAGGTTCTTCAAACTCCAGAGCACGAGCAGTAGATATATTCCATAAGTAGTACAAGACTTGGTAGGATAACCAACAGGTACAGAAGCAGGAGCAAGCACAAAGGACTCCGTGTCGTATCCAGGCCGAAGCCGATCTGAGGGAAGTTAGCTAGCTAGGCAGGGAGAGTTGCTAGACATTACTAGGACAATAAATGAGACCTTCTAGTTACTTGACTAGTGCGGTACAGACATGGTACTTCGGGACATAGTAGGTAGACATAGGCATTAGACATAAGCATAGATATCAGACATGCTATAATAATATATAGTAATACAGACATGTGAATAAATGGTACAATGAATGGTAACAGAGTCTTGCCGTCAGGCGTGTTCACATATCTTGGTATTTACATATCTATACATCTCCCCCCCCCCCTTTACGCTCGTAGTGCAATCTCGAGCGGCTACGGACTCTTTTTCCATGAGTCGGGGGGAGCGGCGAGGGACAATGGGAGGATCAACTGACGACCTTCGTTCCTGGTCTGGGCAAGGAGGCACAGGGGACGGGGAGGAAGGTTCGTCACTAGAGGATGGCACTGGGCGGAGATGGCGTCTGTTTCGCCACCATACACAACCACTGGGGAGGCGGACTTGGTACGAACGGGACTCGCCACGGCCCATGACGACCCCGACCTTGTCCCAGCGGTGTGACGTCGGGTCCTGGATTTGTACTTGCTGGCCGACAGTCAACCTGGGAAGGGGGCGGGCGTGGGCGTCATAGTGGCTTGTCACTTGGGCCATCCAGGCAGCCTCACGGCGGTCACACTCGTCCGCCTTGATCTGCCATTCATCTAAGAAGGACTGGGGGTGGGCAGGCACACAAGTACGAAGGGGGCGGCCATACAACACCTGGGCAGGAGAGCGTCCGGCAGGGGTAGGGGGTGTTACGGAGTTCCAGTAAGCCCCTGTCGAACTCCTCACAGTCCAGGTTCCCCGTCGGTGCTGTCTTGAGGATGAGGTATTTTACGGACTTTACCGCTGCCTCGGCGTGGCCATTCGCCTGTGGGTAATGAGGGGAGGTGACGATGTGGTGGACGCCCCAGCGTTCGGCGAAGCTCTTGAACTCGTGGATATTGAACGGGGGCCCACCGTCGGTTCGGAGGCGGAGAGGCACTCCGACTTCCCGGAAGAAGCAACAGAACATCCGGATGACCCTAGAAGAGGTGGTGTCCCGATCACAGGGAACCACCACGGGCCATCCAGAGAGCCTGTCGGCGACCACCAGGAAAGACTTTCCGGCCACATGAAAGAAGTCGGCGGACACGGACTCAAAGGGCCGCTTCGGGAGGTCATTGCACAGGTACGGCTCTTGTTGCTGGCTGGGCTGGAGTTGCTGGCAAGGCTCACAGGCCTCCACCGTGCTCTTAATATCGGCGTCAATACCAGGCCAGAAGATGGTCTGACGGGCTCTGCGCCTGGTGGCTTCAACACCACGGTGGCTGTCATGGAGGCGGGACAAGGTGCGCTGGCGTAGGGCAGCGGGAACGACGATCCTGGGGCCGTACAACACCAGCTCTCCGTCCGCATAGAGGCTATCCCTTAGCTTCCAGAAGGGGAGGGCGGAGGCGTGAATGTTGTAGCAGTTGGTGGGGAATCCAGCGGAGACGTAGTCGAGGAGTTGGACGTATGCCGGGTCTTGAGCGGCGGCGATGCGAAGCTCCTGGAGAGTACTATCGTCTTCGATGGAGGGCGTCGTCGTCGTCTTGTCAGCAAGAGAAGTGGCTGTGTGTGTCACTAAAGACCGAACGTGAGCCGCGGCCGTGGTACAGTCGACTTCATCTTCAGGTGTGGGGCGACTAACAGGGGCTCGGGAGAGGGCGTCTGGTATGCACAGAAGCTTACCGGCGCGCCACACAGCCGTAAAGACGTAGGGGGCGGTCTTCTCTTTGAGACGTTGGAGGCGGGGATTTTCAATGGTGTCCAACATGTAGTGATTGAGGATGGGTATGAGTGGGCGGTGGTCCATCATGAGGGTGAAATGCCCAAGGCCAAACAGGTAAAGGCGGCACTTGGCCATATAACCCAGGCGACTGCCAGCATCTCTAGTTCGATGGTGGCGTATCTGGTCTCCGTGTCGGTCAAAAACCTGGAGCCACACTGAACTAAGCGCAGTCTACCCTGGCCGTGATCTTGAAGGAGGGCATATCCGAGGCCGTATAGACGGGAGGCGTAGGTCTGGAGGACCACTGGTAAGGACGGGTCGAAGGGTGCCAAGGCTGGTGGTGACAGCAACGCCTTCTTAACATTCCTGAACGCTAGGTCGTGGTCAGGAGTCCAGAGGAAAGAGCGCTTGGGGCTCATGAGGGGGCGTAGAGGTTGGGCTGATGCGGCGATTTCAGGGGAGAAGTCGGCCAGCTGATTTACCAGGCCCATAAACGAGTGAAGGTTGGTCAGGTTCGCTGGAGTAGGGAAGTCCCTGATGGCCTTGACCTTCTCCTCATCAACTGAGATCCCCTCTGGCGAGATGTTGTAGCCGCAGTAGTTAACTTGGGAGGCGGCGACCACAAATTTATCTTTGTTCAGGGTGATACCATGGGCACGACATCTTGTGAGCATCAGATGAACTCGGTTCAAGTGGGCCGGGAGATCATCGTCGAAGAGCAGGATGTCATCTACGACCTTCACGCAGTTGGTGACACCCTGCAGAGCCATATCCCCACGGAGGCAGTACGCATCCCCCGTTGCTGCGAAGCCCATGGGTCCGCGGCAGTGTTGGAAGCGGCCGTGGGGCGTGATGAATGTAGTGAGGTGGCGATCTTCTTCCGCCAGGTCGACTTGCCAGTACCCATGTAGTGCATCCGCCGTGGTAAAGAATTTTGCAGACAGGGTGATGCTGCGGACTGCTTGAATGGGCGTAGGCGATGGATGGGCGGGACGGGAGACCTGCGAGTTGAGATGGGTGAGGTCCACTGTGATGCGAACACCTACAGGCTTGGGTGCCAAGACCATAGGGTGGCACCACTCGGAGGGCTCCTCACCGGCGCGTCTGATGATCCCCTGCTGCACCAGAGAATCGAGCTCCGCCTTCACCTTGTCCCGTAGGGCAAAGGGGATAGGTCTGGGTGTGTGGGTGGCGAAAGGCGTCGCGCCAGGCTTGAGGTAGATTCTCATCGGGGGGCCTGTCATCTTCTTGAGCGGCGTCTTCTGGAGGTCGGACTTGGAGACAAGGACGTCGCTGAACTGACGAAGAAAAAACTCCCGGGCGGCAGCAGGTGTGGTCATGGCTGAAACAGGTATCTCTGCACACCTGTTGAGGTGTGTCACGGCGAGGATGGGCTTTGGGAACTTGGATGAGACGATGGCCAAGTCCTGACAATGGCCACATGACAAGAGAGGGGTTTGGATGCCCTCATGGACGTGGACTGTAAGACCTTACAGGAGGGTGTAGGTCCAGCATGAGGGAGAGTAAGACCTTACAGGAGGGTGTAGGTCCAGCATGAGGGAGAGTAAGACCTTACTGGAGGGTGTAGGTCTAGCATCAGGGAGAGTAAGACCTTACAGGAGGGAGGGTGTAGGTCCAGCATGAGGGAGAGTCAGACCTTACAGAAGGGTGTAGGTCCAGCATCAGGGAGAGTAAGACCACAATCTTAGTGAGAATCAAAGTCTCAAAAGTAGCCAGAATCCAAGTTGCCAACTCGAGCCAGGGGTCAGTTTAGCTTCAGGTGGGTAAACTGACTCACTAGTGTCGTTTATTTGATGGTCAAGACAGATGCCACCATAATGAGGCCCCTCAATAGTGGTGATGGTCACCTTGAACACTGTACATCACTGTAGCTGGGGGGTTGGGCTAACCACATACAGTAAATTCCCCCGAGTTACCTGCTTTAAGTGTCAGTAGTAATAAGAGTTAATAAAGATTACATGCTTTATTTGTTCAATGTGTTAGTCATATGATAGTATTGGTTACATTACTCTACCTCTCAAAGTTATTTAAAAACAAAAACAAAAATTGAAAAAAACTCATAAGTGAGTTACAATACTGCAAGTCAAAATTAATTTCATATTTCCAAATTACAATAATCACAAGGTGGACAAGTTATTCGGCCACAGTCTGGTACACGAGGTCAGAAACACCACCTTCACTTCACTTCTACATGGTGAAGTGTCATTTATCCAGGTTATGTCACCAGCTGATGGTCTCTGTGTACGAGGTGACGACCCCAGTGTAGAAAATACATATTGATGTGTACTTTCTCGAGTAGGCTACACAAACAATAAACTGTAATGTGTAGTACAGTACAGGGTGATTCACTAGCTGGTAGTCCCGAAGTTTGGGTGATAGAACCCTAATTAATGAACTGAAATCCATATTAGCGAATGTTTGCTGTAGCTTGTCTTCTTGACTGGCTTCAATCTACCAGTGAATGTTTGCGTCATCAACAGCACGAGACTTGAGAAAACTTCACCTTTAAATTGGATACCAGCGAGTGAACCACACTGCATAATGCATCTTGGACAATTAGTACTCCATCGAGGTGGTGTGGGTGTAGCAAACCAAATAACTCGCTAACATATGGAGAAAATACCTGTACTTGGTCACTGGTCCTTGAGCATTAGGAAAATATTATAAATAACGGTCATCTTGAATAACTGTTCTTTAATGTTGGACAAGAATATCCTAAACATGGGTTTGAAAGTGTGTGTGTCTGTGTGTGTGTCTGTGTGTGTGTGTGTGTGTGTGTGTGTGTGTGTGTCTGTGTGTGTGTGTCTGTGTGTGTGTGTGTCACATATTAGCCATCACATTATAGACGGCCTCCACTAGGTCAGGCAGGCCAGGGTCTTGTAGCACCGCTCTCACCAGCTGCTCCAGATGTCTACCATCTCTTAAGCTCTCAGTGTTAAGGATATTGCTTAAACTGTCTGTAGGACTTGGGACAACAGTGTGGCCTGCACTACCTAGGGCAAGGGTGTGGCCTGCACTACCTAGGGCAAGGGTGTGGCCTGCACTTCCTGGGGTAAGGGTGTGGCCTGCACTACCTGGGGCAAGGGTGTGGCCTGCACTACCTGGGGTAAGGGTGTGGGCCTGCACTACCTGGGAAGGGTGTGGCCTGCACTACCTGGGTGTGGCCTGCACTACCTGGGGGTGTGAGGGGTGGGTGTGGCCTGCACTACCTGGGGCAAGGGTGTGGGCCTGCACTACCTGGGGGCAACTACCTGGGGTGTGGCCTGCACTACCTGGGGGTGTGGCCTGCACTACCTGGGTGTGGCCTGCACTACCTGGGGCAAGGGTGTGGGGGGCAAACACCTGGGGCAAGGGTGTGGCCTGCACTACCTGGGGGGGTGTGGCCTGCACCCTGGGGTAAGGGTGTGGCCTGCACCTACCTGGGGTGGCCTGCACTACCTGGGGCAAGGGTGTGGCCTGCACTACCTGGGCAAGGGTGTGGCCTGCACTACCTGGGGTGGCCTGCAAAAGGGTGTGGCCTGCACTACCTGGGCAAGGGTGTGGCCTGCACCTGGGGTGTGGCCTGCACTACCTGGCAAGGGTGTGGCCTGCACTACCTGGGGCAAGGTGTGGCCTGCACCCTTAAGGGTGTGGCCTGCACTACCTAGGGCAAGGGTGTGGCCTGCACTACTTGGGACAAGGGTATGGTGGGGGTGTGGCCTGCACTACCTGGGACAAGGATGTGGCCTGTACTACCAGGATCAAGGGTGTGGTCTGCACTACCTGGGGGATGTGGCCTGTACTACCTGGATAAGGGTGTGGCCGGCAAAGGGTGTGGCCTGCACTACCTGAGAGGGTGTGGCCTGCACCTGGACAAGGGTGTGGCCTGCACTACCCGAAACGAGGGTGTGGCCTGCACTACGTAGGGTAAGGTGTGGCCGGCACTGCCTTTGGTAAGGGTGTGGCCTGCACTACCTGAAACGAGGGTGTGGCCTGCACTACTTGAAACAAGGGTGTGGCCTGCACTACCTAGGGCAAGGGTGTGGCCTGCACTACTTGGGACAAGGGTATGACCTGTACTACCAGGATCAAGGGTGTGGCCTGCACTACCTGGGACAAGGATGTGGCTTGTACTACCTAGATAAGGGTGTGGCCGGCACTGCCTTTGGTAAGGGTGTGGCCTGCACTACCTGAAACGAGGGTGTGGCCTGCACTACCTAGGGTAAGGGTGTTGCATGCACTCTCTGTGACAAGGGTGTGGCCTACACTCTCTGGGGCAAGAGTGTGGCTTACATCCTCTGTGACAAGGATGTGGTCTGCATTGTCTTGGATGAAGGTGTTTCTTACATTGTTTGGTTCAGTATCAGCGACCATCTCTAAGTCTGGAAAAGGATCTACTCATCACTACACAAAAATATTATGAAATCACATTAAAAAAATTGAGGTCATGTAAACAATTAATTCGACTGGCGAGCTGGACATTTGAGATCAACTAGAGCTTTGTTTTAACTTATGTAAATTAAATATGGACAAGAGGGAGACCAACAAAGATAAAAATATAGTATATCAACAAAAGCAGACACAAGACCTGTCCACGTTACCTTCAGTGTCGAGGTCGTATTCTGGGCTGTTCGGTGTGGTGAGCTTGGCCTTCTTCCCTCCGTCAGGTGGGTGTTCGTCCCTTCACCACCACCACACCGCCTTCGTTCACTCCTATGTGGGCATTAGGGAGGCTTTGAGACTGGAGTCCTACACAGAAGGCACCGTCGTCGGAGAGAGAGTAAGGGTGTAGGATGGGAGTGGCAGGGTCAATAAAGGAGTTTAGAGCGCGGGAGCAGGAGTTACAGTTGTTCTCTGCTGCTGCACCACCACAGAACTTCACCCTCCACTTGCGTACTGCATCCTGCGGGAACATGGCCCGTGTACACTTAATTTTACATGTTTATTTCACAAGGCATTAGAGCTAATTAGAGAAATACAGTGAGGTAGCCTCATTTGGGTACAGAATTTTGACAATTTTCACATCTAATGAATGACAGTGAGACATCCTCTGTGACATAAAAATGTTTAATTTTGTCACTGCATTTAGCTCAATGTCGGTGTTGTGACAACCTAAGGAAGTAAGAGAAAGAGGGGTGGGGCAAACCTTGAGCTTGCAATGGAAGAGTATACAGTCTCCCTGACAATGTGTCTTCACCTCCTTCACCAACAGCAAGTTCCAGTACTCCAGCAACACCCGTCCTGCCTCCACCTTCATGACGCCGTTCTGGGAGGACACAGAAAGGCTTTTAGTCATCGCCGTCATCCTGCATTTATTACCACCATCCGTCAAGTCATCAATTATCATTATCATCCCTCAAGTCATCAATTATCACCATCATCCCTACAGTCATCAGTTACCACCATCAATCCGCCCTCATATATTACCATCATCCCTTAAGTCATTAATTATCACCATCATCCCCAAAGTCATCAATCATCACCATCCTGCCTTAAATCATCAATTATTACTATCATCCCTGAAGTCATCAATCATCACCATCCTGCCTCAAATCATCAATTATTACTATCATCCCTGAAGTCATCAATTATCACCATCCTGCCTCAAATCATCAATCATCACCAACTTTAAAGTTAAAGAAACAACATAATAAACATTAATCTTAAAGAAGCAATGTATTAAACGTCAGATTCAAAATTAAAAAATACTGAAGACTGACACGAGGACATACTGTTATTATACGACATGACAAGTCTGTGCCATAATAAATTTAAGGACAGAGAAGTTCACGTTATTATTATAAAAGCTCAAATCCTGTATTGTATTTATTTTACATTTGAGTCAAAGATAAAATAAATACAGTACAGTATAAGAAGATAAGAAGATAAGAAAATAAGGAGTCTGCAATAGGCCGGTTGGCCTGTGCATGGCAGCTCCTGTCGAGAGTTACTACCACTCTATCATCCATGAATCTATCCAGCCTCCTTTTGAAACTTTCCAGCATTCCAGCACTTACTGCAAAGTTGCTAAGCTTGTTCCACTCGTCCACCACCCCATTTGTGAACCAGTTTCTTCCTATCTCCCTCCTAAACCTAAACTTAGTATAGCCCAGGGCCGGATTAAGCTTAATAGGGGCCTGAGGCACAGATCAACTTGGGGCCCCCTACCCTCAAGGTATATATAAATAACAAGAACAAAATATACCCAAATTTATCAATGATTTCATCAATATTAAGCTTCTGCAAAATAACACATTTGATGTTCATAAGAGACAAAAAATTGAGACTTTGCTAGGTCATCGTTCAACGAAGTTCATGCTTTAAATGTATATTAAATAGGGTGGAGACATTTTACCTTAGTGAGGATGAGGATGAGTGGCTTAGTGGGAGAGTTGTTGAGTAGCTGCCATCTTTTGGTATCCCTTGGAGTGGCCAGGCGGGCATACTTCTCTAAAGGCCACGCTCCTATCTTATCCATTGTTGTCCGGATTTAGTCGTTAAATTCAACCAAATTTATCTAATATAATTAACCCCTTGTGTACGGGTTTCCTCTTGAGCTGAATAAAATCATTTGACGTTATCTGTACCTCTATTGTCAAGCTTTCCCGCCATTTTATTATATTATGTTACATGACGCATAGTTTATTATTTTATATACATAGCTTAGTGAAAATATACTAATTAATTAATAATATAAAATGATATATTGTAAAACATTCTATATAAAGCTGAAATATTATATAAATAGCAGATACTCTGGTGATATAGTAAACACACTATGTTCAGGTTTATTAGTTTAGTCATTTATCTCTCTATAACTTATATAATTTATTAGATTCACAACTCTTTGATGTTAAAGTAATTATTTCTAAAAAAAATTAAGTCAAATATTAGTCATTAAGTGTTAAATAGAGATGGAGAGAACATTAACAGGGGCACAGGTCATCAGCCTCACACCCGAACACATTTATGGAGAAGTTTTGGTTTAAGTTTATAACTGAGGAGTAAAGTGTCCTTCTTCAGGTGATCCCGCGTGTGCTGTCCCTGCTACAAGAAACCCTTTATGTAGACTATATATAAAAGAGAGGAGAAGAAGAAACGGCTGACTATGGCGTCCTCTGGCATCCGTATTAAATTAGAGAGAGATGATCCCAGTAAGTCACCATAGTTTGTGTAACGTAATTCAAATGTCTATGAAATGTGTTCTGTACTCTGATGTTCTTCACAATGGGAGCTGGGCCTTAATGAACAGACTACAACATGTACTCACTCTTGTTACTCTGAAGAAACCATTTTTTACTTTATTCTGTCAGATAAAAGATCCAGAGAACAGGAACAATATGAAGTTCATAATCTTCCTCTTACATTACACACTCACACGTGTTGGGTGAACAGAACATACAAAAGGAACACCAAGTTAGGGAAATTTTTACAGGTTGCCCTTACTGGTTTTGGACATGAAGTTAACGTTTTTGTCGTGGTTTTTGATGTTTTAATCAATTCTGCTAGGTGATATGCTATATAAATGACTAAAGGTGGCTCGGAATATCCGTTTTTAACAAGTAAAGAAAAGCCAAAATTTGAAAATCAGAGCCAAGCTTTGGAAAAAGATTATCTAATCTGAGTGAATCACACCAAAACCCATTGGTAAAACCTAGATTTCATCTCAAAATCAGTAACTCTACTAACATAACTGCCATTGTTCAGAATATATACATTACCTAACCAAGGGGGGCTACACCACCAGGACCCCCAACAGAGCTTATATTGAAGCAACCAACCCAAACTAACCAAACTTACCTAACCTAACCAACCAGGTAACATCAACACTGGCCTAGAAAATATTCGATGACTTCCTAACAAATTAAAGCGATTTTCTTGAAAACGAATCATTTGCAACGGAAACATTACTAATTTTTTTTTTATAAATGACAAGATTTACCTGGAACTGGACCCAAAAATACTGTGGGACATTATGGGCAACTTGTAAACTAATACAGGTAGATCACCTCATATCCGGCAATCAGTAATCCGGTTCCACCGCTGGTTCGGACATAATTTGACCACCGTAATTTCAAATTTTGCGCCGGTCTCGCCAACCCCCGCTATTGTTTTGGTGGTGCCACTACAGGACTCGGCTGTTGGCACGGTGTTTGAGGAGCACCAAGTTATTCCTGTGTGTTTCTTCATTTATTATTATAAACTGGTCTTATTCAGCCCCAGTCATGTCTTCATTGAGTAAAGGAATTTATGAAAGAATTTAATATGAGAGTTGTGATTTATGGAGTTGCTAATGCTTGGCAGTCAGTAGAATCATCAACATTGAAATGGATGACATAATTTGTGGCCAGCTTTAATGTTCAGCTCTGCACCTGGTGAGAAATAAATGAATTTACAGGGTTTAGGGTTTCATATCAAAATCAGATTGTACGTGAACTGCTTTCTTATGCTCAAGATCTCAGTAATCCTACTGCGAAGGAAGTTGCATCGAGGCTGGATGTAGATAACATTAACGAGTGGATGGGTGTTGATGATGATGAATCAACTGTTCATCATTATACTGACGTTGAAATTGTTAAGATGGTTGTAAATTCAGAGACAAACAACAGTGGGGGAAAAAGTAATGATGAAAGTGAGAAAGAGGTAGCTGAAAGAATGTCCATTGATAAGTTAGTTGAGCTAACAGGTGAATTGATAAAAGGTCTCGAACAATGCAGTTTTATTACTGAACAGGAAATAATGAATGTTTACATGTTGCAAGAAAAACTAATCAAAGAAAGACCAAAATACATGAAACAGGTTAGCTTGCAGGATATGTTTAGAAAAATAGCAGAGAAATCTGCAAGACAGGAGTCAACACTTCAAAATCCAGTGCCATCAACTTCTGTTCACCCAGATGTGCTGGCACCACCATCACCAGTTCTTGAAGATATGCCAACTTCATCACCAACACCAGATAGCAAAGATTCTATCATCTTTTTAGATGAAACACAAGACAGACCTGATGATCCCCCGTCAATTATTGCTACGAAAATCAGAAGCCACCTTGAAACATTCAACTTAATTCATTCTTCTCAGCACGGGTTCACCCAGGGACGTTCTTGTCTCACAAATTTGCTTAGCTTTTTCTCAGAAGTATATGAAGTGGTAGATAATGATAAGTCATATGATATAATTTATTTAGATTTCAGTAAAGCATTCGACAGAGTCCCTCATGAGAGATTGATAAGGAAGGTAGAAGCACATGGAATAGGTGGATCATTAGTAAAATGGATTAGGTCATGGTTAACTGGTAGGAAACAAAGAGTCAGCATAAATGGATTTAAGTCAGACTGGAGTGCGGTCAAAAGCGGAGTTCCCCAGGGATCTGTATTAGGCCCTCTGCTGTTTGTTATATTCATTAATGATCTTGATTTAGGTATAACTAGTAGGATTAGTAAATTTGCAGATGATACCAAAATGGGGAGAGTGATAAATTCAGACAGTGACTTTGAACACCTTCAAAGAGATCTAGATACCTTACATGAGTGGTCAGTAGACTGACAAATGAATTTTAATACTGATAAATGCAAGGTACTACAGATAGGGAAGACGAATACAAACGTTAAGTATAAACTAGGTAACACGGAAATAGAAAACTCAGATTGTGAAAAAGATCTAGGTGTATTTGTTGGCAACGACTTGAAACCTAGAAAACAATGTATTAGCGTTCGCAGCAACTCAAACAGGATTCTTGGGTTCATATCTAGGAGTGTGAGTAACAGAACTGCTGGCGTTGTCTTGAAACTTTACCTAGCATTAGTGAGGCCACACATGGATTATGCGGTTCAATTCTGGTGTCCTTATTATAGAATGGACATAGATTCTTTGGAGAGAGTACAAAGAAGAATGACAAAATTGATCCATAATATTAGAAACCTTCCATATGAAGAAAGACTGAAAAGCTTAGGCTTGCATTCATTAGAGAGGCGTAGAGTTAGGGGAGATATGATAGAGGTGTTCAAGTGGGTAAGTGGGATTAACAAGGGTAAAATGGAAGATGTTCTGAAGCTCAGTAATAACGAAACAACTAGAACAAATGGCTTTAAATTAGATAAATTCCGATTCAGAAAGGATATAGGCAAGCACTGGTTTGGTAATAGAGTTGTGGATATGTAGAATAGGCTACCGAGTGCTATAGTAGGATCGGGGACGCTAGGGAGCTTCAAGACGAAGTTGGATAGGCACATGGAAGTGCTGGGATGGGTGTGAAAGGGATCTGCCATGTATGGGCCAGTCGGCCTCCTGCAGTATCCCACTTTCTTATGTTCTTATGTAACTCTGCTTAGTTGTACAATCCAACACTTTACTTTGGAAGTGTCAATAACCAACCTTCTGATGTAAGTAAATACAGATAGCCTGTAAGGTATTTTGCCTGTAGTACTTCAACAAATTTCACTTGCTTTTCATTTGTTGTTTCTTTTCTTTTTATTATCCAACTTGTACTATTTACAAGGTATTTTAGAGGTAGGGTGAGGTGGTTATGAAGTGGGTTAGAGGTGTTTATTTATTTAATCCTAACCAAACCACCTGTGGTTCGGCAAAATCACTAATCCGACACTGCTCAGGTCCCAATCAGTCCCGATTTGAGATGGTCAACTTGTACCCCAAGTTATTACACTGAATTTTTTGGACATAATCTTCACTGATGCAGTACATTTGTTTGATACAGTACAGTATATGTTAAACTAGTGGTTTTGGGGGGATTTTCTTTTGGAAAATTGTTCAGTTAAGAATCAGTAGAGTACAATCACAGAACTCTACATTAATATAGTAATTTCTGAGAACAGCACTGACACCAAAAGGAGTTGCACGATTTCACTAATTTTTCCGCAGGTGTTATTATTATAGTAAGTACGTATTGAAAAAGAGGCAACAACCTTTAATTTTAATTCTTTTTTTCTCTCTACAATCATAAATCACCTGTAGTGTGCAGGACATGAAGGATGAGGGAAATTGCAGGGTAAAACATGGTGAAAAACTGATCTTATGACATAAAATGATGTCTATGTGCTTTGTACATGAAAAATTAATTATTTACCATAAATACTCCTCAGAAAAATCTGCCAAATCAGTTTTGGTGACGTCTACTCAGTTTGTTTACAACCGACCTGTTTGGTCTGAGCGTACTGTCAGTACCAGCATTGGAAAAAATCGTGATTTAAAAAAAATCGATTTATTTGATTTAAATCGGATTTTTTTTATTTAAATCAATTTTTTTATGTTTTTACTAATTGCATTAAAATAGTATTTTTAAATCATAAAAACAGTATTTTTCAACCAAAGCTTATTCAGGATAATAAACAGAAAATTGGCATTAAGATATTTGTGCAGTAGATGTACCAATGGAATTTAACACAATAATATTCTTTTTGTAAAATAAAAGAAAACTGGTAACATAACTTACATTTGAGTGTACAAATCCAAACATAATAATGAAATTTAACATAAATGCTCTTATAGGATTACAGTGTTTCTAAAATTAATAACTTAACTTCTTCAAGTCAACAGAATAATTTTCTCATATTGTAAAAAATATAATACTGGTAACAAGTTTATTTTCTTACATTTTTAGGATTATAGTGTATTAAGAATTACCGGTAATAACTTCAAGTCAACACAATATTCTCATTCTGTAAACAACAAAAATAGTTCAAAACATTTAAATTAGCTTAGTTGAACATTGAAATGCTTATGTACTGTGACAAGCTTAGATGCCTTTTCCTGTCCTAGGTGATTTATTACCTTTGAGTGTACAAATCTATATGTGGAAAAAATTCTCTCAACCCCTGCTGATGATGCAACAGCTGTAAATAATTGCCTAGGAACATCCATTACATTTTCTGTCATATCATTGGCAAAATACTGCCACCAAGCAAGAGGTGAGAGAGATTTTACATCTTTACCAAAATAGACCTCTTTAAATGGTGCACTTCTTCCTTGGAAGGACATTAATGTTGAAAGGAAATGCAGAAGAGACTCGCACACATACTGTTCTGCAATGTCTCGCTGCTCGGGAGTCAGATGTCTGCCCTGATACCTTGGATCTATCACATTAGCTAGAAAATGGGCAGGTGTCAATGCTACTTTGATTCTTTTTTCAAAATTATCCATATCCTTCTTATCTGTTAAATACTCCTTAATTTCAGTTTTCAGTTTTACCCAGATTTCTACAGCATTACTTAATAGGGTATGTTCTCTCTGGACACAGTCCAATGCCACAGCAATAGGCTTAAGTCTCTCTAAATAGTCTTCTGCAGTTCTTTTTAATGCCTTATCATTAACTTTCCTTTCAATTTTCTTATCAATGTCTTCACTATTTTCTTTGCACACTTTGACAAGGGTCTCCCAGTTCTTTAAATAAGATTCAATAGAATCTGTCACTGTGTTCCATCGTGTGTCTGATGGTATTACTAGCATTGTTCCTCCTGCTCTACTATACAAAGATCCTGGGATGTGATGATTTCTGAATTTCAATAGTATTTATTATCTTAGGTAACAATATATTTCATGTAAATATATACATTAATAATGAGACCTTACGATATGATCAAAGTTTCGCAAAACTGGAGAGAACAGACTATAGTACAGTACATAATTATGTAAATCCAAATAATGTTATTAGCCTGCTGCATTGCATATACTTTTCAGTCATGTAGAATAAAAGGAGAAAACAGTTATTAGTAAAAAAATCATTTTGATTTAAATCATGATTTTTTTACTCTGATTTAAATCGATTTAAATCATAACAACCCTGACTGTCACGTTCACAAAAAAATTAAAATTACACATGATGCTTCACCAAGTTGCTTCCATTGGTACAAGATATCAAATTACAGCCACTCCTCGACTTACGACGGGGTTAGGGACCCAAATCCAGGTCGTAAGCCGAATTGGTCGTAAGTCGAAAATGCGAAGATAATACAGAAATTCTAAAATGGGTGTCTCTTTTTCTTCTCAGCACCACAAAACTCTTAATTTACGCTTGCCAGCCATTTTAAAGTGAATTACAAACGAAAATTTTGTCAGTAAACAGCGCAATCACTAACGCCAGGACTCGAAAATACATAATTTGAAAAATATTTGGTACGACTGGGGTGGACGATGTCCAGGTGGTCATAAGTCGAGGAGTAGCTGTACCTGTAGGTGCTATCTGTTTAATATAGCATAGGTCCCCCGACTAGGAAGTTAGGTAGGGTTAGGTAAGTTTCTTTTGTTGGTTAGGTCAGGGTCTATAAGGTTCTGGTACTGTATATGTCACCTATTTTAAAATACCTATACTTACTGTAATGACTGAGAACATCTGTGGAAAAAAAATGAACGGAATTGAATAACTCCTTCTGGTGGTCGTGCTGTTCTCGGACATTACCATTAATTTTTTATAAAGGGAGAAAGACCAAAATAAATTAAGGAATACAGTAAGTTCTCGCTTAATGTCGTCCTGCTTAACGTTGTTTCAGTACTACATCGCTGAACTTAGAGACCAAAATTTTGTTTAATGGCCCGGTGATACGATACTACGACGTTTTGCGCGTCACGTACTACTTTATACTGAGCATCACCCGTTCATGTGTGGCCACGCTATGTCTCTCGGCACGGCATGCTGCCCTCACTCGCGGAACATCACAGTGTCCCCAAGCGACGCCAAGCCAGTCTCTGTTAAGACTTCACATCATTCGTGTTTGCTTACTGTAAATGTTTTTGCTCTAAGACCGTACTCTAACCATTCAAAATGGCTTCCAAGCGCCCATCATGTGCTACCCCCACAACGGTGCGTGCTATACGGACCAATGATGACAAGATTAAGGTTAGTTCTGGAAGTGGTTCTTCTCTGAGTGCTACTAAGACGATTCATACCAGAAGCACTGTGATAGAGAAGGTGGAAAAGATGCTGGCAATGTGGATGGAGGACAAGAATCAACGCAATGCCTCTGTGAGCCTTATGGTTATCCAGCATAAGGCCAGGGAGGCTGGGGAAACGTAACTCGCATATTTTATCTATTTCTTATGTTTAAAATTGATCCGCTTAACGTTGTTTTGCATAACGTCGCGTTTTCAGTAATGTAACCCCGAGGTTAAGTGAGGACGCACTGTAATTTATGTTACTGTATTGCATTTCTGGTGGAAATTTATAATTTTGAGTTAATTTGACTACAAAGTTATGAAAAATCATACAAATTGGGCGGGTTTTATTTACTTCTCATTAATGTGGACTTCACATGATCAGCCTCGACCAGTCAAGGGAAGTCAGTCTGTCATGTGAGAGATCTGCGTATGCACTAACATTTCAAATGGTAATGTTCAGTCACAGTAGCAATCGATGTCAGGGATAATCTGAAGTGTGAAATAAATAAGGAAATAAAAACTGAAGTGAATACAGAAACAATTTGGTTAGAATTAATCGATGGTAGGGAAAAATTAATCACAGGAGTAATATATAGACCTCCTATTCATGATAAGAGTTAATGAGCGACTTATTTGGGATGAAATGCGCAGAACATTCAGTCATAACAACGTTTTTATAGTAGGCGACTTTAACTTTAGCCAAATAGATTGGATCGACCTTACGGGTAACTCAGAATCAGAGGATTTTCTTGAAGCAGTTCAGGACTGTTTCCTAAGTCAACATATAACTGAACCTACCCGGGGTAATAATATGCTCGATTTAGTTCTGTCAAACAGAGAAAACCCCATTAGTAATGTCGAGGTAGGGAATGAACTTGCTAACAGCGATCACAAAGAAGTATGTTTCAAATTAGAATTTAATGGCAGTCGCAAGGAAAATTACATTAAAGTCCCAGATTTCAGAAGGGCAAACTTTGATAGGTTGAAAAGGCAGCTGAGAGAAGGGGTATCACGCTTGGGGATGAATAACATGACCTCGCGTGAGGTGACCTCACACAATGTACCCACAGAAGGCGACCTCACTCTACCTGGAGATCTGACAACGATATCCTCACAAAATATGACGGTTGAGGATGACCTGATCACGAGATCTGAGGTTGATGAGTTCCTCAACAATTTAAGTAATGAGCTACTTAATGCGCAAAGGCAAAACATACCATACAGAAAACTCAGATTAAACAACAATGACCCCAAATGGATAAATAATTATTTAAAGAATATTTTGTACAAAGGAAGGCTATAGGTAGGAGAATAAATCGTGGTAAGTTTACCTCCGAGATTATTATAAGGTATTGGCCAGTCGGGTTAAGACCGAGATAAGAAAAGCAAAGAGGAATAATGAACTGAAGGTTGCAAGGGAGGCGAAGTCAAACCCCAAGGGATTCTACCAAATGTATCAAACTAAAACACGGGAGAAGATTGGACCAATACAGTCAGATACCGGCGAGCTAACTGATGATGACAGGGAAATGAGCAATAATCTATTGTATATAGATATTTTTCAACAGCCTTCACCACCGAAAATTTAAACATGATACCCTAGGCACCGACTATATACAGAGATAGTGAGGAAAATTAATGAAGCCTAATAAGTCACCTGGTCCCGATGAGATATTTACCAGAGTATTAAAGGAATGTAAGGAAGAGCTTAGTATGCCCTTAGCAAATTTGTTTAACATGTCCTTAAAAACGGGTGTAGTACCAGAATCCTGGAGGATAGCGAATGTAATACCGATTTTCAAGAAAGGAGATAGATCACTATCCTCTAACTACCGTCCAATCAGTTTAACATCAATTGTAGGCAAATTACTGGAAGCAATAATTTCAAACTCATTCGAAATCACCTTGAGAAGCACAAGTTGATCAATGATTCCCAACATGGCTTCACAAGCGGACGTTCATGTCTAAATAATCTATTAACATTCTTTTCAGCTGTTTTCGAATCGGTGGACGACGGTTATGACTGATGTGGTATATCTTGACTTTAGCAAAGCCTTCGACAGTCCCCCAGGAAAGACTAATAAGAAAAGTGAAGGCTCATGGCATTGGAGGAGATATTATAAATTGGATTAGGGCGTGGTTATAGGACAGGAAACAGCAAATGAGCATTAATGGCACTAAATCCGATTGGAGAGACGTCACTAGTGGAGTACCCCAAGGCTCAGTACTTGGACCATTATTTTATATATACAGTGAACCCTCACTTTACGCGGTTAATTCAACCCACAGGGTACCGCGGAAAGTGAGAAACGCGTAAAGTGAACAACATAACATATGGCATTAAATGAAATAGAGACCGGCTGACCCCCAAACTCCACTTTTTCCGGCACAATACCTATGTTCTAGTAAAAATTACATCTTAATTTTATGATGGTACATGCACGCAATTAATACTTAAGAGAAATAGAGAAATACAGTCGCCAAGTTAATGTCCATTCAAATAATGGACTCAACTCCCTCCCCCTCTTCTCACACTCTCTGGCTCTTCCCTCTCTGAGAAATGTTTGGGGGGAAAACCACTAGATTTTTAGGTATAGTAATAAATAATACCTCAAACTAAAGTTAGGATAATATAATTGACATTGCTGGATTCCTTGTAAGACCAGGAATATTTTGAATATAAATGTCATATATTTTGCACAAAAGATAACATATTTACTCAGAGTAAACAAAATACTTACATTAGATCTAAAATTTGTATGTCTAATGCAAAATCTATGATGTTTATATTCAAAATGATCATCAAATTGTAAGAATTCCAGCAATGTAAATTATATTCTGGCCGGGTAATTTGTATGAATTTTATGAGCTAAAACAAATATCTTCAGTTAATAAAAAAAAAAATATTCTTCACACCGTGCCAGATGGTCGGTCGGTCCCTCCCTCCCTACCAGATAAATGTGTGGGAAAACCAGAATATTTACCTTTTTAGTAATAAATAATACCTCAGACTAAAGTTAGGATAATATAATTGACATTGCTGGATTCCTTGTAAGACCAGGAATATTTTGAATATAAATGTCATATATTTTGCACAAAAGATAACATATTTACTCAGAGTAAACATTAGATCTAAAATTTGTATGTCTAATGCAAAATCTATGATGTTTATATTCAAAATGATCATCAAATTGTAAGAATTCCAGCAATGTAAATTATATTCTGGCCGGGTAATTTGTATGAATTTTATGAGCTAAAACATATATCTTCATTAAATAAACAAAGAAATATTTGAAAATGCGCTCCGAAATCCATGCCGGAAAACTGAAGGTTCCGGTTTATCGGTTGCCGGATTTTTGATTGTAATATACTATATATATATATATATATATATATATATATATATATATATATATATATATATATATATATATATATATATATATATATATATATATATATATATATATATATATATATATATATATATATATATATATATATATATATATATATATATATATATATATATATATATATATATATATATATATATATATATATATATATATATATATATATATATATATATATATATATATATATACACGACATAGATATTGGCGTAGACAGCAACATATGTAAATTTGCTGATGACACTAGAATAGGACGAGTAATTTAATCTGACGAGGACTCCGCAAAACTACAGGAAGATCTAAAAAAATTTTTCGAATGGTCTGAAAAATGGCAAATGAAATTCAATGTGGACAAATGTAAAGTTCTTAGTCTCGGCGATCTGTGAGATAGACTTAGGAGAAATGATAAGTAGGAATCTTAATCCAAGTAAACAATGTGTATTTGCTTGAAACAAGGCTAATAAAGTACGTACTTGGGTTCATACAAAGCTGTTAGTTACAAGACTAGCGAGGTCATCCTAAAACTATATCTTGCACTTGTGAGACCTTACTTGGATTACGCAGTTCAATTCTGGTCACCTATTACAGAATGGATAGAGAATCCCTAGAAAGAATTCAGAGGAGAATGATAAGACAATCCCGGGCATTAGGAACCTTGAGTACAGAGACTGGTTAAAGAATCTTAATTTGCACTCCCTCGAGAGACGTAGAGTGAGGGGCGATATGATAGAGGTGTATAAATGGAAGTAAGGGCTAAACAAAGGTGACATTCCAAAGGTACTCAAACTCTCCACTTAGGAGCAAACTCGTAACAATGGTTTTAAATTAGTCAAATTTAGATTTAGACTCGAAATAGGTAAACTCTGATTTGGAAATAGAGTAGTGGATGAGTGGAACAAGTTACCAAATATCATCATTAACTTGAATATGCTGGATAGCTTCAAACATAGGTTGGATGCTTATATGAGCAATAGGGGTTGGGTGTAAACGGGACTGCCCAGTATGGGCCAATAGGCCCACTGCAGTTTCCTCCTTTCTTATGTTCTTATGTTTTTCTTTTGTGACCGGTGTTCTGCGTCAGTGTGAAGCCATTTAACATGTTTTGGACAATAACGCTGTTGCTATTTTTGTTTTTAAGGCCCATGGTGTTTTGCTTACATGTACTGTACTCCCCTACCCATTTATTTCCAAAAGTTGTCTGAAAATAAACCATTTATATTTTTTCCCCATTTTGAAATCTATGCATATAGACAAAGTAACACACCAAATATTGCTATATGTTTTTGGTAAATATTTCATAGTTACCATGTATGGAACTCTATATTGATATGTACGTGGGTTGATAGAGCATAAACAAAATGACTACTGTACTGTATAACATTTTTGTCGTAAATTTATATTTTTTATTTATTTATTTATTTATTTATTTTTTTTACTTATTGATTTTGCTCAAGGAAATACAATTTTGGTCATACAAAGTGGGCAGAGGGAGAGGGAAATTATGGGGTAAAAAACATGCCCCCCAAATTATGAAACCAAATACAACAAAACCTTACCACTCAAGTATCAGTACAATATACATATCTATCTAACCTAACCAGAAAAACCTGACCTATTCTCCTATCCGGAGGGGGGTGAGGGGAGGGGAAGAGCCAACAGGACACCCACAGTATGTAAACCTAACCAAACCCAACAAGACGAAAGATAATACTATAAAGGAATCTGAAAAAAAAAACCTGAAATTGAAAAGTAAAAATAATAAATAAAAAAATCAGACAAAAACACGAGTAAGCTCCTGCATACAAATGTCTAGCGTGACATCGAGATTCCTGCTGATTGGTTGCGTGAGAAGTAAAGAATGTGTATCCTGCAAACTTGTACATTATTCTTTGTTTTATTTATTTATTTATGCTGTATCTCCCAAAATATGAATCAATATAAGGTTCTGTGTTCGGTCACTACAAAATTTTAGCGTCAACCAGGGCGAACTTGACCACAAAATGACAAATGTTTTAATAACTTTTTAACCTGCTCACCAGAATTGTTCATACTTACAGGGTATCGTGCCTACATACAGGGCCACAATATGTGAAAGTTACAGCACATTATATAATATTTTTATTTACTGAGCTATACACAGCATTTTGTGGTCCACTACATGCAATATTCCGGGGTGAATGTGGACCAGGCACCAATGTTAATATAGATCATCACATTTATTTGTTAGTTATGCTATTTATAGTACAGCTCCTCCCCGACTTACGACCTACTCGACTTATGACCACCTGCACTTACGACCTGCCTCAGTCGTACCAAAATTTTTTCAAATTACATATTTTTGAGTCCCAACGTCAGTACACAGATAAAATTTTCGTTTGTAATTCACTTTAAAATGGCTGGCAAGCTTAAAAGTGAGAGTTTTGTGGTGCTGAGAAGAAAAAGAGACACCCATTTTAGATTTTCTATGTATTATTTAAGCATTTTTGACTTACGACCAATTCGACTTACGACCTGGATTTGGGTCCCTAACCTGTCGTAAGTCAGGGAGGAGCTGTATATTAAGCTGATACAAGTTCATTATAATCAATATATAGTCTATGTTTACCAAGGCACTTGTATTTCTCTTAACTCTGAGAACTAATTACCAAGACAAGAAATAATGACTGAGCAGAGTTGGTAGCTACAGGGTGCAGCATTTATAACTGACACATTTATTAGTGTTATAAAAAGTTAATGAACAACATAAATGCTATGTATGGTTGGAAAGCAGCAGGATCGAAGATTATTGAACATTATTAAACTATGGCTCTCTTTTGTAGAAAGTTTTATTATTTCATGATGTTTAATCAGAATGTCTTCCATATCTCCAGGTGGTGAGATAGATGCAGCACGTGGCAGGTTTGATGCAGCCCTTCAATGTTTGCTCCAGAAAGATGAAGAATCAGATTCAGAGAATGAGTCTGATAATGAGCTTAAAACTAAAGTATTGTAAGTTATTTTAGTTTTTTCGTTCTTAAGTAACTGTTGGATAAATTATCACCCCCCTTTTGATCTCACCTGTTTATTTTTCTAGTTATTTTAGAACAGTTTTAAGGTTCCCATGCATGTGTCACTCCTATCATCTTCCTCATCCTCATCAATATTTTATGGTCATTTTCCACACTTGCATGGGTTAGTTGTGGTTACCTGATGGCAGCTCTCCATGTTGCATGATCTCTTGCAGTCTCTCTTGTCAGGTTCCTAACTCTAATGTCATTTCTTCCAACCTCTCCCCATGTCATTCTTGTCCCACCCCCGGCTATGCATCCCTCCACATTTAGACTCATGTACCTCTTGACTCAATTATTCTCATCCATTTTCTCCATATGCCCAAACCATCTCAGCCTGCCTCTACACAGGACTTTGCCTATACTCTCAATACCCACTCCCAGCCATCCTCTGAACAAGGCTTCCTGTCTTTCAGTGTCACATTACACATCCACCTCACCATTCTCATTTTAGCTCACTCAAGTCCATGTATGTCATCCTCTTTAACTGCCTGTGTTTCACTGTCATACAACATTACATTTTTCACACCAGCTGCATACATTCTTCCTTTCACCCAGAGGAAAGATCCTCTTGCCATCAATAAAGGCACCAGCTCCCTAAACTTCCTCCAGTAACTTCTGACTCTTACAACTGGGTAGGCTTCAGCACCCTCACCAGCAATGTCACCTAGGTAAAACAACTCAACACAGTCCAGAGACATATTCCCAGTGTCCAGTTTCTCCAGCCTTGCTATGGCCACACGGTTATCTGCATGTACTATACAGAACACTTAAAAATCACTAACATCTTGCAGTCTGCTATCTATTTTAATGCACCTCTTGTGTACCCACCTTTCACACTCTTACACCTTTCTACAGACAGCACGAACCTTTTTTCCTTTTCCATCACGTGCCACAAGTCAGTACTTTTGTTTTTTGTTTTTTCCACAGTCACTCTCAGGCTCTTTTGATTCTATTCCATCTATTTCTTAAATTTCTCCACACCCTTTTCAATACTCTCTGTTTTCAGAACTAATTCACCAGCATACAACAACTCCCAGGGCAAGCCAGTATACAGTCCATGATATTGCCTCCAGCACCATGATAAACAGAAGGGCGTTAAGACAGACTTTTGGTGGACCCCCTAATTTAACCTCCGATTCCTCACTTTCCTCACTCTTTACTCTCACAGAGGTTTTTCAGCCCTCATCTACAGTAATGCCATAACCACCCAAACAAGGTACTTCTTGACTCCCAACTTTCTCTTTACCCACTTTACTACTACTCATGGTACTCTGTCAAAAACCTTCTCTAAGTCTACAAATATTAAGTGCCCCTTTTTCTCCTTCCCAAGATATTTCTCTAGTAGTTGCCTGGCCATAAACATTATCCCTCTAGTCCCCTTATTTGGCATAAACCCAAATTGAATTTCGTTTATGCCAACTCTCTCCCTTATCAGTTTCTCAATCACTGTTACCACAACTTTCATCACCTGATACTATCAACTTCAGGTCTCTGTAGTTCAAGTACTACATCCCCTTTACCTTTGTAAGTATTCTTGATAATTCTTTCAACACTTGTCTGGAACAGTGCATCCATCAAGACGGCATTAGTCAATTCTGTCACCACCGACATGCCTACATCACCTGATGCTTTCAGCATTTCTGCAACTATTTTTGAACTTCCAACTGTCTTTCCTTTCTTTATTTTTGTCAACTACTTTCTCCACCCATTCTCTTTCAATCCTTGGTCATGGCCCCTGTGCTGGGTCTGCTACTCCTATACAGTCGGCCCTTAACATACGCGGGGGTTACGTAACAGAGATACCCGTGGATGTTAAAAATCCGCGTATATGTGCTGGCCTCCCCCCTTCCAAAAAAAAAAAAACATGGTCCCCCCATGTCCTTGTTTACCGTATATACCTGTGTGTAGTTCAAGTTTTTAAGACCAAATTATTTGGCAAAAAATTGGGGGTCGACCTCTAAATGGGTAATAGTTTCGTTAGGTTGAAAAATATTTACCAGTAACTACCAGTAAACAATGGAAACGATGCACCAACGCACCACCAGCTGTGAGTGTCGGTACACTTGCCAGGGCAGATCTCTTGCGTCATCATAACAAGCCCAAAGTAGCCAAATCCATGGTATGGTAGCACAGGACGATGTAAAACAAAGTATTCATTTATTCAAGTTTATTTATAGATACTGTACATAAATTTTTGTTCATTACATTTGAAACATCAATCTTTGTTAATTAAATTTCAAACAAAAGAAAACTACGATACTGTATTTTCATTAAAATATTACATCACAAGTATATTTTACCTTAACTGTGACTGAATGAATATAGGTATTCTCAGAAATAAATATGGAAATTAATATTTTTGCACGGAATAGCGTGCGTATTACAATGGAAAGTAATAGCTTAATGACTTTCTCTTTCTTCGTTCAAAAGATGTTACGTAGCCGGCACCGAATGGTTTTCAGTTAAAAACTGTTATACAATAATATTCTATAAATTCACATATACGATGCAACAGTTTTTTAATAACCATTCACTTGTCTGTATTTTAAATCACAATTCTTTCACTGTATCGTACATCATTTTTCAACAAAAATATTCCATCATTTCTCAAAATAAATGGTAGTTTTGTTCAGGCGTAATGCAATATTTAATATTAAAATGCAAAAATAGCTATAAAAACAAATTTAATACACCCGTAATGTACTTTAGCTGGCATCTCCCCACTAAAAAATCCCTACTCCAGTAAAAGATTATACTCCTCCCCAACTCGCTCCTCTGCTCCCTCCTCCACCTCCTCAAAGTCTCACTACTGCGATAGCGAACACAAATGTTTTGTGTGAATAACTGCACCTCCACTTCCTATGTACAGTACTGAACTGTACTGTTAACAATACATTTTAAACAATAAACATAGCAGAAAAAAGCTATTAAAAAAAGAGATAAAATTCCTTTACTGTACAGTACCTATCCTCTCGCGACAAATGAGGTCATCGGACTCATCAATGCTCAATTTCCCATAACAGGTGGTGAAGAGGTAGAGGCGACTGTGGATTCAGCTGCTTCTCCTCACTGCCGCCAGTGATTGATGGTGTTAAATCTCTCCTTGGTGATCAAAAAGAACATGGTGATAGAGGTTAGCCGTCTCTTCTTCCATTTCTTCCATAATGTTTTTGTATGGGCCGGCAATCCATCCATCTCGCGCGAATTTCGAGCCCTTTTCATAGAGGTCCATACTATAAGGCAGGTTTTTCAGTGCCTCAATATTCCTGGTCATCTCCCCCAACTTCTCCAACGTTATTTCTTGGTGCTCTTTTGCTCATCACCTCTTTCCCTTTTAAGCTTCCCTCTTCCTTGCCAGTCTTACTAACTCCTGTAGATCCTCCTCGATTAAACTCTGATGTCGTGCTCTCAATTAGCTCCCTAATCCTAGAGTCTGTCCCAGGAAGCCTTCAGCAGTCACTTTCTTGACAGTGCCAGGGGTCTTTTCTGAATATTTTCATTAAAATCCATCCAATCATTTTCCTTGTCATCGTCTTAAGCACCCAAAACCTCTGATCGTTTTCAATTAAAACAATGTTACAGCACATGTATATTTTACACAAGCTTTGTGCCTGAATGAATACTATTCTTAGAAATAAATAATAGTTTTTGCTGAAAGCATTGATGTATTTCAATGTAAAAATAGGATAAAATACTTGGCGAAAACAAAGACTTTACCTCACCTTCCAATGTTCAAGAATATTTACTCGCCGTTTTTTAATAGTTTTCTGTTAAAAATACTGTTATATTACAATGATATTATATTCATGCACATGTGATATACTACATTCACGGAAATGTAATATTTTTGCTGAAATAGCGTCACGTATTACAGTGAAGTAGGATAAAATTGTGACTTCAAAACAATGACTTTCGCTTTCTTTCGTTCAAAAAGATGTTACCCGTAATAAACACTGAATGGTTTTCAGTTAAAAAAAACTGTTTATCTGATTTTTGTGAAAATATTAACGATATTTATCTTTAGCGCTTTTAATCTTTAAAATCTTTCACTGCTGTCGTCACGTCATTTCAGCAAAATATTACATTTCCATATTCTCAGAAATAAATAGTAGTTTTGCTGAAACATAATGCATTTCAATGTAAATTAGGATAAACTACATGAAAACAAAAGACTTTACCTAACCTTCTGATGTTCAAGATATGTTACTCGTTTTTCAGTAGTTTTCGGTTAAAATACTCTTATATTAGTGATATTCTTTTCATACTGTGCTTGATATAATACATTCACGGAAATGTAATATTTTTGCAACTACAATGCTGGTGTCAACACAAGCGTGGTTACAGCGAGACTGACTGAGTGAGGGAGAGCTATGTGTGTGTGTGTGTGTGAGGTTGCGGGAGCGGGCGGTGTCCCGTGTGAGGTGCCGCGCGCGAGTTGAATGGCGCGCGATTTGAATGTACTTCAATTACTTCAATGTACAGAATATTCCTCCGGCGGGGCAATCTGCGTATTTGCAAATCCGTGTATTATAAACCCACGTATGTTAAGGGCCGACTGTTCTGCCCTATACTACTCATTCAGTGGTTGATTATAGCATTTTCTCCCGGCATCCTTCATTTCCCCATTATCCCCAACCACATTATCTGGCTATTCTGAATGCCTATCTTCTTGTGTCTACAATACAGTATTAACACTTTGACAGGTCTGGTGAATGGTACTGGCAGCATATGCTAATTGCATCAGGTGCTCTCTGTCAGTTAGGCATCTTTAAATGTTCACACATAATTCTAATTTGTGATGCTATTTACCAGTGTAATGTTCTTATATTGTTTTTTTTACACTTTAATGTTTGTGAATGATCATTCTAAAATTTTATATGCAATGAACACTGAATAGCCATTACTAATCTAGTTTTTAGAGAATAATGTTTATTTTGGTTTAAACATTTATAAACATTTGTGTTATTTCTGGTCTCAAGTAATTATTTTTTAATGTTTACCATAATAAATAAATAAGCTACATTACAACCATTAGTGATGTGACCAGAGCTGTGGTGCTCACCTAGACCACTGATAGAGGCCCAGCTGCCTCCCTTCTATCATTGAACAGTTCATCACTGTTGTCAGTACAGTAACTGTGTCACAAGCAATAATACTACTACAGTACAGTATATCTAAATCACTTCAGTATCAGACTCAAAATATTTGTGGCCTGACAATTCTGCAGCTACAGCACGTTTTTTTTTGGTGGGGGGTGGGGGGGTAAACTTGACTCCTGCATACCGTCTCATTATTGCTGGGGCTGTCTTGCTAGTTTTTCCCCCTTTTTTTATTTTCTCATTTATCATTTCCATTTTGAGGGTACTGAAAATATTATTCTTGTGGACACAGTCAAAGTACAGTAATGAGGGGTATTTTCAATATGACACTGCACAGAGAGTGTGATGGGGTGTATTTGTCAGTCTCGGGTCTCCGCCATGCCTGAGAGAAAACGGGGAGAAATTGGGATGCAATTTGTGACCTTACCGGCCGCAATAGTTGAAAATTTTGATTTTTGGTGAATTTCTAAGATGGATGATTTGCTCCTCATCATTGGCCCATTTACATTAGATCTTGGGTGAAATTGGTCTGTCAGAGTGTTGAAAATAACTGCAAATGCAACCTGTATATGCTTCTTAGCCTTGTTTCTGGCCCTATGCTTGTCCTCCAGGTACTCCTCCTTGTTAACACCCATCTCCAGGCCTTATACAATCTTCTTTTCTCCTTATCGTTCTGTGCCTCATCATTCCACCACCATATTACTGCATGCTTGGCTGGGCCCTATGTCCAGCCACACTTTTCAGAACATCCTTTATTTTGGCCCAGCATCTTGCTACTTTCACTCTCACTGAATGTTTCCAGCTTCCTCAACTCAACTTAAAATGTTTCTCTTGCATTTTATCCCTTCAACGTTGACAGTCTCCTTCTTTGAACATACACCCTATTCCTTTATTTGTGCCTTTTAAACAACATGTGGTGCAGGACACATTCTTCTTCCACTATAATCAATACAGCCCAAACAAACTTTTTCTCTGATTCCCTAACTAGAGAGTAATCAATCTGTGTAGTTGTTCCACATGACTCAAGCATAATCAGCCTAGTACAATAATTTGCATTCAACCATGTTCATTGCATCCCTGAACTCAAGAATTCTTTCTCCTCCCACATTTCTTCCACCATGCACACCTTCATACACTCCTACATTGAGTGAAAGAGAGGAAATTTCCCAGTTATAAATTCCTTAGGGAGTATAAAGGTGTCCTGTGATCCCTACTGTAGGAGGACCTCTTGTACTGGCTCTCTTCTAGTGTTATTTTACCTATAGTTCTTTTTTTATTTTGATTCTGGATGAAGGCTTCTGGCTACTACTGTATAGCTTGACCCTTAATCATCATAAACTTATCCAAGACTGCCACTTCTGCATTGACCAAGTGGTTTATTGGTTCCTCAGAGCTCCTTTGAACAAGTGTTAGTATGCTTCCGAGTCTGGCCTTGTTGTTAATTACCCATACACTTTAGATCAACCGAACTGTACAAAAACTTGTACTTTCTCTTAGTCTTTAAATCTGTTTTGCCTGTACTGTACAGTTTTGATGTTTGGGTGATTCTTCACATACTTTCAGAATTTGGGGGTTTGTATTTTTCATCTTTGTCTTCATTGTGTCCATCTTTCTATATTTTTCTTGTTAACTTCCAAACATTGTTTTACTTGCTCTTTCTTCACACTCTCTTGGTTCCTAGTTTCAGTATGTCTCTGTCACCATCCTATGCTCCATTGTCATAACTCAAAGTGTATTTTTTATCTAATGGGGTACTGATGCTCTTGTTCATTCTTGGTGTTTTGATCTTATTTGTTGAGAGAACTTCTTATGAATAATTATCTAAGTTTCTTTGCAATGTTATTCCACTGTGCCTCAACATTGTCACAGTGCACACTTGGTTCTTTTGACAACGTTTAATTTAAAACAAATAATTTGATGGTGATAATGCATTTGCCAGTCATCAACAAAGGTATTATGATGCCAAAAGTGGGTAAAATTTAATGACAGGTCAGTGGAGACATACAAGTAGATGATGTACTGTATAACCAGATGGTTTTATTTCAACTAACTTTGCCAGAGTTTTCCTTGTCTGTTTATAATCCAGAATTTTATTTCCCCAACAATTTTAAGTAATATTTTATAAAACACTGGTGAAAGGATGTACAGTATATACTGTAGATCAGGGGTGGGCAAGATACGGCCCGCTGGCCAAATGTGGCCCGCCACTGCATGTGGATAAAGATATAAAAAAAAAAAAAAAAAATTTAAAATCTTAGAAAGGATCATTATTATGTGAGAGTTGGCCACCCTGTTGTGAATACTTCAAATGTGGTTATCTATAAGGATTAGGATTTGGAATTAGGCAAATGGAGGTCAGTGAACCCTTACCCGAGAGACCCATAATTCTTGACCATTTGACCAGCAGTGTGTTTAATTTGCAGAGAAAGTGTGGCAATGCTAAAGAATTACAACTTAAAGCGCCACTTTGAGACCAAGCACTCCAGTAAATATGAAAAATTTTCTGATGAACAAAAGAGGAAGAAAGCTAACGAGATGGTTGTTCAATTACAACAACAAAAATATTTTCAGAAAACAATTTGCATCCAAGGATGATATTACAAAAGTGAGTTATGTGATTGCTCACAAGATTGCCAAAAACAGCAAGCCATTCTCTGAAGGAGAATTTATAAAGGAATGTATGATTGATTCTGCCTCTATTTTATGTCCAGACAAGAAAAACCAGTTTGAGAATGTATGTTTGTCAAGGCGAACAACTGTAAGACGTGTTGAGAACATTGCTGAGAACATGTATCTGCAGTTTAAAGAGAAAGTAAGGACTTTTGAATACTATTCACTGGCACTTGATGAAAGTTGTGATGTCAGAGACACAGCACAGTTGTTAATTTTCATTCGAGGCATCACCAAATATTTTGAGATCACAGAAGAAATGGTATCAATGCAGTCACTGAAAGGAACAACAACTGGAGAAGATTTATTGGAGGCAGTAAATAATTGTCTTTTGAAATTAGGAGTAGAATGGAACAAACTGGTAAATGTGACCACCGATGGAGGGCCAAATCTGACAGGTAAAAATGTTGGATTGCTAAAAAGAATTCAAGATCAAGTCAGAGAAACAAATGCAGAACAAAATATTGTCTTTTTGCATTGTCTTTTGCACTGCATTATTCATCAAGAAGTCCTTTGTAAGAGTGTTTTAAATTTAAGCCATGTCGTTGACACAGTTGTGAAAGTGGTTAATTACATTCGAGCAAGAGGATTAAATCACAGGCAGTTTATAACCCTGCTTGAAGACTTGGAATCTGATCATACGGATGTTCTGTATCACACAAATGTGAGGTGGCTTAGTTTGGGAAAAATCCTGAAAAGAGTTTGGGAATTGAAAGAAGAGATTGGCTTATTTTTGGACATGAAACAGAATGCTATAGATTTCCCACAGTTGAATGATGAGAAATGGCTCTCTGATTTTGCATTTGCTGTTGATATCATGGGTCATATGAATGACCTGAATTCAAAGCTACAAGGGAAGGGGGCTTTTGCACATGATTTGTACAGCAGTGTCAAAGCTTTCATGAAGAAATTACTTCTTTTGTTTCGTCAGATTACGAACAAACAATTTGCTCACTTTGCAACCTTACAACAGATTGAAGTTTGTGATCAAAATGTACAGAAGTACTCATTGCAGCTACTTGACTTGCATGCCGAATTTTCACGCAGATTCCATGATTTCAAATTAATTGAAAATGACCTGTTTTTGGTGTCTTCTCCCTTCTCATTTGATGTTGACAAAGCCCCAGTTGACCTACAACTCGAGCTTATTGACATGCAATGTGATCCTTTGCTTTCTGAGCAGATGAAAACAGTGACTTCCCAAATTCTATGCCTCTCTTAATGACTGTGCATTTCCAAAACTAAAGGCTCATGCTCAAAGAATGCTTGTGCTGTTTGGATCTACATACATATGTGAGCAGACATTTTCGATAATGAAGCTGAATAAATCAAAACTTAGATCTGCAAGACTGATGATCACCTTGAACAAGTACTTTTCATTGCAACAACGGAGGCAACACCTGACTTCAATGGTCTGGTCAGCAATCATCAACGCTGTCATTCGTCCCACTGAGTAAGTTAAATATTCTTATCAAGATACTAAACAATTTCAAAATATAATATGACATATGAACATACTTTAAAATATTTTAATAAATTACATATTGGTGCTTTGACTTGCTTTTTCCTTATTTTCAACCATTAAAACTTAATTATATTATCCTTAATTTATGAAGAAGCAACAATAAATATTAAACTGTATTAAATACATTTTTCAAGCAGTCTGCAGCAGTGACATCATAGATCAGCCGATCAGGAACAGCTACAATTTGACATGACTCCACCCAACCACCACCTCCCTAGGGAAGCCAGACGAAGCAGGATAGCTGTGATCAGACCTGACCAACTCAACCCTACCACCACCTCCCTAGGGAAGAGTAAAGACAACGTCTCAAGAGACTAATTATTTCAACTTATAATATCGATTCTCTTCTGTTATGACAGTTACGTTAATGCACTTAAAATACCAAATTTACTGCACCATAACTCTATATTATTATTAGTAGTATTAATATTGGTATTTGTATTAGCATTATTATCAATAATAAAAGATACAAGCTAAGAAGTGACATATTTATTTCCCCAAAATATCTATGTATGCTACTTAATATTTTACTTACATCCTATATACATAAATACAGGGCTTTATTTTGTGCAAATACAATGCATTTGCGTCTATATTAAGTCTCTGGCCCGCGGCGTCTACCAAAATTCATGAAGTGGCCCGCCAGTCAAAATAATTGCCCACCCCTGCTGTAGATGATAGGTGTTGTAGAAAAAGTTCATCTGTGTCCTATTAACCTATTCATGAAATGCCCATGTATAGGAAACATCACCCATAGCAGATGACTTGTTTTAGTTCATCTTATGTGAAAAGATATCAGGGGTAACAGACTGTAGGATGATAAAGTAAACAAACAATGTTATGGAAGTACTTGGTGTGAAGGTAATACAGTAGAGTAGGGGTCAGCATAACACACTGTACCAGTTTACAATTAATTCAAAAATTTTTATTGTCAATATGTAAATTATTGTCCGTATGTACAATATAGTATTGATAAAAATTCCTTTATAATCGGAATGCAATTACACATAAGTATAATAAGATATACTTGTAGCTTCTTTTAAGTGTTATAAATATCAGATGCTCTCACCATTTTAGTGTGGTCCCTGTCCCTGCTGCCTCTTGCTCAGCGTTGCTATATTGGGGGTATATCTGGACACCTTGAGTTGCACACACTCCCCGGAGTGTTCCGTTGTGAGTTGGTTGAAATGGGGGCTGAAGATATACTTTATGTGCGAGAATATCTGCTTACATAGATAAGTAGACCCAAAGGCTGAAGGCTGTGTGAAGGCAACCTTTTTCATACAAGCATATTTTTCTTGTATGGATGCCCAGCTGCTTAGGATGGAAGCCTCATGGCTGCTCTTGTCCTTTCGTGCAATTTCCGTAGTTCCATAAACTTCCACAAACTTTGCTTTTCATAATGAAGATCACTTAAAATCGATCGATTGCATCTCCAGGTCCCCTATTTCCATCCATTCAAAGACAGACAATTCCAAGTCACTCTCATGAAAGTTTTCTGGCTTAATTAAAAAATAAAACATTGGGCCAATGTGCTGGAAGTCTTGAAATCTGGCAGAGATGCTTTCAGGTCTTGCATGTACGGTACACTGCAATTTCTGTAACACTAATAGAATACAGTGGCCCCTCGGTTAACGAACTCAATCCGTTCCAGAAGGTCGTTCGTTAACCGAAACGTTCGTTAACCGAAACCATTGTTTCAATGGGTTTTTGGGTAATTGGTTCCAGCTCACCGAAAATTTCCTAACTTCAACAAAAATGGCGGAAAAATTTACTTACTTTGAGGTGTGTATGTAGAAGGCTCCTGGATGATGGTGATGATGTGCATTTGAAGTGGGAGGTGCAGGAGGAGAAGGGAGAAGAGAAGGAAGTGGAGGTGGAGGAGAAGCATTTTACTGCTTCTTGGAAGGTGAGTCACCTTCCATGAAAATGTCAGGAACCTCTGGACTGACAGATTCTCCACCATGAACATCCTCTCTCCTTCTTGAAGTGGAAGGCTGAGGGCTAGCATCTTGTTCCCTCTGCCTTTTACTGAAGAAAGTGTCAATTGTGGTCTGTGGGGCATCTGTCCTCCTCACCATTAACTTATGTTTAAAGAAGGAGACCACTGAGTCCTCAACATGACACAAAGTTAGTTCAGTTTTTCCACTTCTGGGTGCTTTGAAGCCAGTTCCCTGAACTTCTCCCAGTGGTAAATCACATCTTTCAACTGTTTAGCTGACATATGGTCATCACTTTCAATTTCCTCCTCACCACTGTCAGCCTCTACCCGTAACATCTCATCCAGTTCCTTCAAGTCATTAGGAGTAAGTTCCTCCTCATGAGACATCACAAGCTCTTCCACATCCTTCTCCTCCACTTCAAGACCCAATGACTGACCAATGGACACAATCTCCTGGTCCAACTCTGTGTCATCCTCAAATCCCTCAAAATCATGGACTACTGATGGCCACAGTGCTTTCCATGAAGAATTGAGGGTTCTATTGGAGACTTCTTGCCATGATGACACAATCAATTTTACAGCCTCCAGGACGTTGAATTGTGTCTTCCAGAACTGTTTCAGTGTTAGTTCAGGATCAATGGAAGTTGCCTGATGACACCTCCTAAACATTTTCTTCATGTACAACTTCTTGAAGTTGCTGATCACATTCTGGTCCATTGGCTGTATGAGTGATGTAGTGTTTGGAGGCAAAAACAACACTTTCACAAAGTCAAATTGATACTCCAAATTTCTGGCAAGGTCAGGGTCATGACCAGGAGCATTATCCATGAGGAGAAGAGCCTTTAAAGGAAGTTTATTGGTGGTTAGGTAGCTCTTGACAGAGGGGCAAAACACATCAACAGCCCATTCATTAAAGAACTGTCTTGTCACCCATGCCTTACGGTTGGACTTCCAATAAACTCCAAGCATTGTTCTTACCACTTTCTGTTGCTTGAACACCCTGGGGTTTTCAGAGTGGTAGACAAGCATAGGCTTCAGTCGGAAATCCCCTGAAGCATTGGCACCAAGCAATAGAGTGAGACGGTCTTTCATGGGTTTATGCCCAGGTAAAGAGGCTTCATCCTTGGTGATGAATGTTCTTTTGGGCATCTTTTTCCAGAACAGCCCAGTTTCGTCAACATTGAACACTTGCTGTGGAAGATAATTTTCTTCTTCCATCAGTTTTTTAAATTCAATTAAAAACTTTGCTGCCCCTTCTTTATCAGCACTAGCAGCTTCACCATGCCTAACAACACTTAAAATGTCACTTCTTTTCTTAAATTTTTCGAACCAGCCTTTGCTAGCCCGAAAATCTTCAAATTCTGTTCCTGAAGAACCAGGTTGATCTGTCTTTAAATGTTCATAAATCTCCCTGGCTCTTTCACAAATGAAATCACCAGAAACTGAATCACCTTTCATCTGTTTTTCCCTAATCCAGATGATAAGTAACCTCTCAGTTTCTACGATTAGGGATCTACTTTTAAACACTCTTGTAGATTTGTCTCTCACGTTCACTTCCTTAAATTTGTCTTTTTGTGCAAGAATTGTCGACACAGTTGATGCCGACATGCCATATTCTTTGCATAGCGCATTTGATTTAATACCTTGTTCGTGTTTTTTTATTATTTCCTGCTTCATTTGGATTGAAATCACTTTTCTTGATCTCTTAGGCCCCATGCTGGATTCAAACAATGGCAACACGTATTTTTCAAAGTTAAACTAGCTGTAAATAAAGAATATTTTCTTTAAAGTAACACTGCACTGCACTATATATTGTCAATATGTAAAATAATTTTCAAAATGACCAATAATTTGCTTGGAAACACAGAAAAAAAGCGTTTAGTTGAAGAGAGTCTCAAGCAAGATGTTACCTCCAGTGAAAACAGAGAGAGACTGACGCCTGTTTGCTGTGTTAAGAGGCTGGATGCCGCGCATTAAACTAGTCACTTTACCTTCAATTTTGTTCAATAATTGTTAAAATGACTAAAAAATTGAATATTAAACTTTTAAAATTATTGAATAGTATAAACTTCTTGATATTTACAAAAATAGTAAGGAATTTAAGCCCTAGAACCGATTAATGTATTGGCGGACTGATACTAAAGCTGGTTGCCCGGTCAGTGCAAGCGAAAACATGTTGAGGTCGGTTCGTAAGAAGTTCGTTAAGCGAAATTTTTTTCGTTAACCGAATTGAAGATCCTTATGGAAGGCAGTTCGTTAATCGAAATTACGTTAACCGAGGTGTTCGTTAAACGAGGGGTCACTGTATGTGCGGACCATAACTTCAGGTGCTTGAAGTAGTGGAAAGATGCAGTTTCAATATCCACCAAGTAAACTGCTAACTTTGCAACAAAACTCTTCCAAGTGTCATACAGTTCCCTTACTGTCTGTCCTACACCCTGCAGGTGAAGGTTGAGATCATTGAGGTGTTTGATGATGTCTGACAGAAACTTAAGTTCCACTAACCACTAGTCCTCTTCCAGCTCTGGGTATTTTTTTACCCTTTTCTGTCAAAAAGGTTTCGATTTTGTCAAGCATTCCACAAATCATTATAAAACCTTCCCACAACTTAACCCATTAACACTGCAGTGAAGGGGTATGTCTCGGTACACATACCCCATCTCATCAAGAAAAGACCGAAATTATCTGTGTGTAAGAGCAGATCGTGCAACAAGAAGATTCAAAATTTTTGTCACAGTGGCCATCACCTAAGATGAACTGATTTCAAAATTCTGACCAAAAGATTATCTTGATGAATAATGCAATGCAACTTCAGGATGGGGGTGCCCAATTTTATCATCAATTAGCTTGGCAAATCACTTTTGTTTTCCTACCATTACCGGAGTGCTGTCCGTTGTAACTGGAAATATTTTCTTAATGTTAACTCCTCTCTCCTCAAAATAATTAGAGAACGTTTTAACAATGCCATTTCCCTGGGTAGTGCCTTCCATAGGTTTTAAGCAGCATAGCTCCTTGTGCACTTATGTGTCACTGTACCTGGCAACAGCAGTTAAATGTGGAATGTCATTAATATCAACACACTCATCAAGAGCCACACTGAACGTTGTTGCATTTGTTAATGCAACAGTTTACTGTTGACTTATATTTGCAGCCATGTCTGATATGTGCCTCTCTACACTCCTAGCAGAAACAGGCATGTCTTTTATCCTTGAGATTATTGTGTGTTTGTTTGAAAAATCACTAAATAAAGCTTCAGAGCTGTTGAGGAAATCCTCCTTTATATAATCCCCATCAGTAAATGGTTTTCCATGTTTACCATGTTTAACAAAAGTACAAAGAGAAACTTTGTATCTGGCCTGAGTTTCATGATTTTTGCTGCTTTGTCAGCATTTTTCTTAAATGTCTTCTCATGCTTCGTTTCAAAATTTTGCTTTACACTCAATGTCGGCAAACAACATTCCCACAACAAAGATCACACAGCTTGATCTTTATGCAGAATAAATCCAAAGTCCATCGTCCAGGGTTGTTAAAGGACCGGGCAGCTGCCATTGTGGACACTTAATTAGGCACAACTCACGTCACCACAGCTAAAAGTACACTGACTGTGCCTGACGATCTGAATATCCATTGTTGCCAACTAGAAATATAAACTCACACCAGATTTCCAAAACTCTCTGGATTGAGTGTTAGTAAAAAAATGATTGTGTAATTTCAATATAAGTGATATCCCAAATAATAACATTCAGTCTATAATTATTTTGTACTGTATACTCCAATTTCTTAGAGAAAATATCCGAGAAAGAGAACAGGTGAACATATACGTATTCAGGGTGATGCTAAGATGATAACACTGGGTGTGATAGTCAGTAGCTGTAGTCGAGTGGTTGCTGGACGGGTACTCTCTAGTTACACTATCTCGAAAGCACTGGTAATACAGTATATGCGCTAGTTCATTTATCAGTTTGTCTATTTGAAATGGCAATTTTATATTTTCAGTTCTAATTGGGAAATGAATCTGGGATGTACCCCGACTTACGACGGGGTTAGGGACCCAAATCCAGGTCGTAAGTCCGATATGGTCGTAAGTCCGATATAGATAAATAAAAAATCTACAATGAAATACAGTACAGTAAAAGTAATGAATAATGATGAATGGATACAGTACAGTGAAAGTAATAAATAATAAGGAATGGATACAGTGTGACTGAGCACTTAACCTTTAATGTAGTCAGCTGAATGCACATGGGGCCCCCATAATTTTCTAATTATACATGGAGACTACATTAACTGGAAACGTTTCGGTATAGAAAATGCGTGTGGATATCTGAGGCGGTCGTAAGTCCCGACGGTCGTAAGTCCACGTAGTCGTAAGTCGGGGTCTAGGTGTATATATTTTTTATTCGGTAATATATTTTTTAAATCACTCGGCGTGCCATGGTCAACCTCCTCGTGTGCCAGTAGAGAGATAAGTAAGAGCAAAGGTGATTTAAGTGAAGGTGAATATGGAGGAAATGGAGAAGTGACTGTGGTGGGAGATGGCTTAGAGTAGGTTAAATCATGAAGTAATTGTGAACTGGAAATAGTGTAGCATAGCATTGTCATTATGAGGTCTTGTGAGATAAAATATATTGTTTATGATCGCCATAAATTTGATTTGGAGTAAAAACTTATTTGATAACTGTGCATTGGTTGGAGTGTGTTTGGCACAGGAAGGAGTGTTGTAAAGGGCAAGTATTAGTGCATTGTGTGGGAGAAAGAATATATTGGGTGCAAGTAGGAGTATGTTGGGTACAAATAGGAATATGTTGGGTGCAATGTGGGAATGAAGGTATAGGAGGCATACTGGTGGGCAGTGCATTGTACATTTGAAATATTTTATTTACTTACAGCACCAAGGTCGGCATATCGGGCAATCGAGGGTCTCGTCCTCCTCGGAAGCGTCGGCGAAAGGAGATAGATCTGAGAGATTCGGGCTTCCACCACACCTTTGTGATGCGGATGTTCGACCGCAGCGTAGACCTGGCCCAGTTTGACGAGACATCGCCCCTGTATCCTATATGTCGTGCGTGGATGATCAACCAGCCACATAACTCCAGTCTCAATGTCAAGTAAGCTATCATCATCACCATCTTCCTTATACAGCCATTTCCAATGCTTGTGTCTTTAAATTGTGATTACTTCATGGCAGGTCTTCATGCCATGAGGTCTCTTATCAAGCTCTTAACTCTGTTGAGAGAGGCTGAAAGAGACCACTTAGCATGGAGAGCTGTAAGATATTAATAGATGTAGGTGAAGGAATGAAGGATTGTGTTTTTGTTCCTCTATATAGTACTGTACAGTACAGATACCCCGGGACACTAGAATGAAATTAGAGACGTTATTTTGTTTAGTCAAAAAATTTATGTCATACACTTAACTTATGTTGATCTGTAATACATGTACATATATTTAGTAATTATAAAAATGTAGAAAGTTTATTTAGAAGTTATAGATATAAAAGGAAAATTCAGTTGAATAACAAAGTAGACAGATTGATAGATTTTCATCGCTAAATTCATCATAAAAGTTCCATTTGGCTTTGTTTGTACAGTGCAGTACCGTACTGTACTGTACTGTACTGTACTGTACTGTACAGTGCAGTACTGTACTGTACTGTACTGTACTGTACTGTACTGTACTATACTGTACAGTGCAGTACAGTACTGTACAGTGCAGTACTGTACAGTGCAGTACTGTACTGTACTGTACACATTAATGAGATAAAGGGAATATGAGTGTTGGAGACACAACCAGCATCCTGGAAGGGGAAAGTAGAGGAGAATGTACAGTAATATGAAGGCATCAGGGGAATGGATCAGTCTAGATTAAGTAGCCTAGTGGGTTGTCTGTCTTGACCACCTGTATGTTGTTTCTGAGGGCACTGTACATTAAATCTGAGGTGTATACCTTACTGCTCCTCATAAGCTCTTTGTACAATATTTGCTGGAATCAGTACTTCACAGTGAGAAGAAAAACTACAATACTGTACCTGTACACTAAAATGAAAATATTATTTGTCCAACTAGTGAAGCTGTATTTCAATGTCAGTTTTCTATACAGGGGTTTCCAGGTTACGAACAGGTTCCGTTTCTGAGGATGTTCTTAGTTGAAAATGTACGCAAGTCGAAACACATGCTATGTCATACTGTACTTACAGAATAATGTTTAATATCCCACTATATCATAGCCTAAGTCCTTATATACATCTAAAATCACTTAATTTAACAGAAAAAAAATTGAATGACAAAATGCAGAAAATGAAAGTAAAAAATAAGTCACTAGATAAATAAAATATTGTAAATTTAAGTTTAACCTCGTTCGTAATGGCGGTCGTTTGTAAGTCGGGTACCTCCTGTATTGTGTATGTAAATTAGTTAAGTTTTTTATATTATATTTATTATGATATCATGAATAATTATGGCCAATTTCTGTACTTGCATTACCCGATGGCAGCTCTCCATATTGCATGGTCTCTTGCAGTCTCTCTTGTCAGGTTCTTAACAATGTCATATCTTACAACCTCTCCCCATGTCATTCTTGGTGTTAATAATGTAGCTTTTACCTAGTGCAGTACAGTACAGTATACTATTGTTATTCATACACACACCAACAACAAAATTTATTTCTACTAGTGTACATTTACTGTACAGTACATACACTCTGAGATAAAAGTAAAAAGTTTAGCCATGTTTGTGGAAACTCCACTGTACTTTGGTTTACAATATTTAATGTGCCTTTCTAATAGAATATTTTGTTGATTCCCTTAGTTAAGAACTAGTTATACAATGAACAACTTTGTCTGTATCGACTCATTGTGTTATCAGGGGTGTGATTTCTCCGTTTTTTCCCATTGTTTTAGGCGACCCACGTGAATTGCAGAGATCACTGAGAAATATTTTTTGGGAGGAGGAGGAGGAGGAGGAGGGGAGGGGGATGACCGTGATGAGAGAAATGTTTGACAATAAATCACCATTATTGACCCTCTAAGGTCGATGGGCTAATTTACTGACTCTGCTGCACTCTACATGTTCATGCATTACATCATATACTCTATTTCTCGCTGGCTGAGTATTGCTTGTTTTGTATTACATTCTTCGATTCTTTAATATTTCATTGACCAAAGATTGATGATGTCATACAATGCCACTCACTATATTAGAAGCATTATAATATGCCCCTCCACCCTATCCACTTGATCCACCCAGGCAGGGGAGGGCTAAGCAATTGTCTATAATAATTTTACACTTTCTGATGATCACAGTTTATTCTATAACCCATGCCATATTTCATAGTTGTATCGGCAACTCAGTAGGGTGTGTTGTGTCCCCCAGGAGTCAGGGGTGTAGGGCATGTGTGTGTGTGTGTGTGTGTTCCCCAGGAGGTCAGGGCTGTAGGGCATGGGTGTGTGTCCCCCCGGGAGATCAGGGCTGTAGGGCATGTGTGTGTGTGTATCCAGGATACACTTTTTGACTTGTCAGAAAATTGTAGCATTATATTTGGAATACAGTACAGTATTCCCTTAAAGCTCACTGGGGTTAGGTAAAATGGATCCCGTGAGAAAGTAAAATCTGCTAGTTTTTCATGCCAGTTCCATGAGTGTGCAAAATACATATACATTATATATGCATAAGACACATAATAGATTTGAAATGACATAAATAAATAAACATAAACATAAAATAACACTGTGTGGACATTAGGTCCACACAGTGACAGTTAGTAGTGACAATGTAAAGACAATACTTCTGAAGCATCAGCTGATCTGGTGCACAGTATGCAAACAATCCCTGTACTGGACAGCTCCTAGTGAACATGCCCGGTACCAATAAGTATTTGATATGTATACTGTAGGTACCAATGCATATAATTATATCCTTTTGTGTTAAATTGGGTGAATTTTATTAATTATACAGTACCAACAAATGTTTGATAATAGGCCCATAAAGTGATAGTGAGTTGTGGTAGTGAGAAACATGATAGCATATAGCCTGTGGTTTGGCTTTGCCAGTACAGTGGGCTATTAAATCTGCAAAAATTATTTTTCCCAAATACCCTGGTATACCTTGCTAATTATAGGGTACATCTTATGACCTGGGACATATGGTGCCCTGTAGTGTTGAGTCCTCCTGATCCCTGGCTCACAGCCTTAGATATATTTTATTTATTTTCCGTGAGTGTCCGAGGGACGCAAACTTTAATACCGTGAGCTTTAAGGGAATACTGTATTATAATGCATCACAAGGATCATGTATTCATGTTGGTTGTGAATTAAAATCTTACAATATTTGTTTACCTCAGACAGGAGCCATGCAGCCCCAGCACAGAGATGTTCAACAGCACCGAGGGTAGTCAAGATGGAGACTTTGTCACAGAGATCTTGTCTGATGGTCCTCCCAATGCTGCTTTCAGCAACAAGATGCCCTCCCCAGAACCGTGGTCAGCTGAAATGACACAGAAAGACCCAAGGATCCCTGAAGTGCTTCCACATCCCCCCAACAGGCTCAATGAAATTAATGTAAGAAAACTTTTATGTACACTATGAGAATGAAGTATCTTTCTAGACTTGGCTGAAGTATAATAAACCTGACTACCCAACACTGTGAATGGTGTCAATGGCGACCCCTTTCCAAGGTTCCACAGGTCTGCCAACTGTTTATGGGTTCCAGTTGTGTTTGTTGAATGGCTCAACCATTGTGCAATGTTTTCATCAAAACCCGGGAAGATACTTCATTCTCTCAATGTACTTACCATTGGATTTCTGGGACTTGGTGGGTGGCTTCAGATGAGGCATAGAGTAAATAGTGGAGCTATTATTATTATTATTATAATTATTATATTATTATTTAAAGTTTTCAGGCATTCTTCTGCTATAAGTTTAGAAATAAAATCAGATACAGAAATCGTATCTTCTTTTATATTTTGTCATTCATTCATTCTTGCTGGACCTTGCTGGTGTTATAGATGAGGTCTGCTGTAGCAGAAACTTCTATGGATTGGGAAGAGACCTGTTTGCTTGTTGACTTCACTAATAAGCTCAGAATTCATAAAGATCTTGAGTCCAGTAGATCAGTGATCTGTTAACATTTGACCTCCTTGGCCTGGTAACAGTGGCAGTGTTCAGTTACTTCAGTGTGTGGAGAGTGTGTCAGCTATACCGGGTGACATCAAAGTTTTGGTTCAAAGGTGTCAGGTTATTGACCGACATTGTTCACAAAGTCCACAGGATCCAGAGGCCCACAAAATTCATTATACAAAGCATAAAAGGTTTATTTACTTACTGAACACAAGTAAGAAATGTAAAGTGTTCTAGTACACCATGGAAAATTAAAGAGAACTGTAGTCATGAAGAAAATTACACACGGAAAAGTGAAGAAAGAAGCATAACACAGCCTTTATGTTTCTGACTGACTCAGAGACCCACAGATTCAGCAGTAGTACTAGAAGATGGTTGTGCTCATTAACCAACAGCTTGGAGAAATTTTTACATAGAAAATACGTAAATGTTTTCTCTCCTCAAGAAAAGCCCCAAAAGTTGGAAGGAATAAATGTTTTGTAATACTGTTTTAACAGATGTTTTCCACGAATGAACCTTTTCCATTCAGAATGCACTCTATTTATGTCAACCCTTTGTTGCCTGTCTTCCAGCCAGTTGTTAATCCCTGACATGGACATCGTCCACCGTAGCCTCCTCAGTCATCAAGACTAAATCTAGAATGTTGTCTATCCTCATGTGTTCTGATACTTGTTGTGTGAGGAATGAATCTTGAATAAGGAATTATTCTTCCTTAGCTTGTGTGGGAAGGTTCTTCCTGTCTATTGTCTTGTGATTAAAATCTCCCATTATGAGATCTTGTGCTCTGAATACTGTCTGGATGACTCTGATGCAGAGTCAACTTTATAGCTCCCACTTACTGTCAGCTTGCTTTTGCATTGACCTATCACATAACACCAAAGAGACTCAGATGATTCCATTTTGTTTCGTTCATCAATAAGGGTTGCTATCAGGTGCTCCTTGATATACAGTAGTACACCATTACCTCTTGTAGCTCTGTCCTTTCTGAACGGTGGGTATTATCCTGGTAAATAAAATTCATCCTGTGACAAAGCTTCTGCTCGACCCCAGGACTTGCTGATCCAAATAATGTCTGATTGATTTGTGTCTTCATAATGTGCTCAATACTTCAGTCTTATTAACAGACTTCTGGCATTCATGTACCAACACTCGATTGGTCCAGTTTCTAATATTGTTGTCTTTGAAAGTCGAGAGTCTTGTGGGTTAGGAGAATCAATCTTAAGTATCACTTGAGTTTTCTCTCTGGGTTAGTATTGTTATTTAAATCTACAGCATGCACTGTTAACATTATTTACAGGTACAGGTATCCCTTGTTTAGCGATGGGGATGCATTCATGAAAAAATTTAACATTAAGCGAAATTATTGCTAAATGAGGGATGACGAGGAATAATTTCAGTGAAAGAATCATTACAGTATTCTCTAATGTGGCTTTGTCACTAATTTTTCAAATATAATTTTGGGTAGATAAATATAATTTTATTTTATTTATTTTTTCACTCTACTACATGCACACACATTCGTTCATACAGAATGTGCAAAAACAAATAAAATAAATAATTTTCATAAGGTAAAAAACATCAAGGGAATAAAAAAAATGTGTGGGGGAGTTATCACACAGAGTGGGGGAGGAGGGAGCAGCGTGGGTGTTCTCAGCTGTTCGCTGTCTTATCTCCTACGTGTAGTGAAACAATTGCCAAATGGCAATCAGTATTTTTGTCTTTTATTTACTTATTATTATTTTTATTTATTCCTCATAATTACTGGTACAGTATACATGTGACACTCAGCTGGGTAGTTACCAAGAAACGTGCGTAACTGCTGCCTGTATGCCGTGACAGCACATACTGTAGTGGGGAGGAAGAGCGTGGCTGGCCACAGTTACAATGCTCACTGCCTCAGTGTACAGGTTCACTTCCCACACACACACACACCCATGCTCTTTATATTTCTTATATCATTGTTTTATATTATAATTTCTTTATTTCTAAGCCACATTAGAGTACAGTATTGCAGTGATTTTTCCCACAAGATTTATAGTATCATTACATGTAACAAAGGCAACACACCATCTCACAGGTCCACCTCCTCTCTGGTTTTTCTCCCATCATAGAGAGTCAAGTTATCACTAAACTGAATTTGGACCAAATATTCAATAAGAAAGGGTGTTAAAAATTTTATATCACCAAACCGAATTATCGTTAAGTGAATTACCTTTAGACGTGGGATACCTATACAGTGTATTCTTGATACCTTCAATTATGGGGTCAATTATGAATTGAATTGGAATTGATTAAAAAAAATCCGTGAATTGGAATTGAAAAAATACAAATTTAAAATTAATTGAATTGAATTGGAATTGATATCAATGAATTGATGTGAATTGATAAAATAATATATTATACTGTAATATGCATCTTCATTATTTTGGAATAATTAACTTATATTCATATAAAAACTAAAATATACAGTCAGCTAGCACAAAAAATATGTTAAAAATATATCAAGTGATGGCATGGCATCTCATGAACGATGGCATGGAGCAAGATGGCCAAATCAAGCAAATTCTTGCAAAAGTATCAAAGCTCGTCAGCTTCTGCAGGAAATCAACAATGGCTGCAGAAGTGCTCTCAAATGAATTCAAGCTCCAGATGGCAACATGTACACGCTGGAATAGCCAGTTGGCGATGATGAGGTCAGTACTTCGAGTTTCACCTGAAGTGTGGGACAAACTTGACACTCCCTACAAGGTGAAGCAGTATGAGCTGAACACCATCAAGGAGCTCTGTGATATACTCCAGCCATTTGAGTATGTGACTCATCAGATTCAGGGACAAAACATGGTGACATGTAGTCTGGTAGTTAACTGTGTTTGTGGTCTTGGGGCTGCTTTAGCTAGTCTTCATGAAGTGTATAAAAGCAAGCTTGTTTCTGTACTTCAGTCCTCAACAGAGACTCGCTTTCCAGCTAGCTGCCACCTTAGACCCGCGTTACAAGCTGGACTGGTGTCATGACTATGACAATGAAGTGCAAGACATTCGTGAACTTCTGACTGTGAAATACAATATGGCACGCAGTGTTGATCCTACAACAAGAGACACTTCCCCTGCTGAACCACCACCGATGAAGAGGAACAAGTTCTTTGCCCTGGCCAACTGGTCTTCTACACCAAGACCAACTCCATCACTGAGGTCTCACTCTACCTCAACCAGCCATGTCTACAGGAAGATGGTGATCCCCTTGGCTACTGGAAGGCCAAGCAACCTGAGTTTCCTGTCCTCACCAGACTTGCAGCAAAGTACCTGGCCATTCCTGCTACATTGGCTCCTGTGGAACGGCTGTTCTCCATTGCTGGCAAGCACTTCGGGTCAGAGAGGTGCAATCTTAGCGATAAAAGATTTGAGCAACTTATGATGATCAGATGCAATCCTCAATAACTTGGACTCATTCATATTTTGTTTACTATTACAAAGAATTAAACCATTTGAACTTTTGGTTGGTAAAGAATGTGATTGGTTTGTGTGGTAGAGCATTTTTATAAAAAATAAAAAAGTTAATTTGAAACCTCAAATTTTTATTTCTTTCCATTAGATTAATGGTAGATTAGAATTGATTTTGAATTGAAAAGCATTTGAATTGAATTGAATGAAATATCGACCATAATGAATTGATTTGAATTGGAATTGATTAATTCAAATTTTATTCTGAATTTGAATTGAATTGACGAAAATGAATTGACCCCCATCTCTGCATGGTGATATTGTAGTGTGTTCATTTCCAAATACATAAGGCCTTGGGGGGTAATTTTTGGGGAGAGAGTGCATATTTCGATAACCAGGTAACTGATTTGCACTCTACAGTGGTCCCTCGGTTAACGAGCGCCTCAGTTAACGAGTTACCTTCCATAAGATTCTTAACTTCGGTTAACGAGCAATCCCTCGATTAACGAGTTTCTTACGAGCCAACCTCAACATGTTTTCGCTTGCATTTGGCGGTCCACCAGCTGTAGCATTAGTCCGCCAATACAGTAATCGGTTCTAGGGCTTATATTCCTAACCATTTTAGTAAATATCAAGAAGTTTATACTATTCAATAATTTTAAAAGTTTAATATTATATTTTTTAGTCATTTTAACAATTATTGAACATAATTGAAGGTAAAGAAATTAGTTTTATGTATGCCATCCAGCCTCTCAACACACCATACAGGCATCAGTCTCTGTCTTTTCACTGGAGGTAACATCTTGCTTGAGACTCTCTTCAACTCAACGCTTTTTTTCTGTGTTTGCAAGCAAATTATTGGTCATTTTGAAATTTATTTTACATATTGACAATATATAATGCAGTGCAGTGTTGATTTAAAGAAAATAATCTTGAATTACACCAAGAGAACTAAAATTTTATGGGTGAAATGGTGCCATGGGGTGACTTCTCTTCCACCCCAATGCCTTCTCTTCTCCCTTCTCCTCCACCCCCATTCTAAGTCCCATCATCATCATCCAGGAGCCTTTTACATACACACCTCAAAGTAAGTGTACTTTTCTACCTTTTTTGTTGAATTTAGGCAATTTTCGGTGAGCTGGAACCAATTACCCAAAAACCCATTGAAACAATGGTTTCGGTTAACGAGTTTTTCGGTTAACGAGCAACCTTCTAGAACGGATTGTGCTCGTTAACCGAGGGACCACTGTATAGTTATGCTGTCAATGGAAATACATTTACTTGTAACAAGGAGACGAGGGCAATAGGGTACCGTATGCCTGCTAATTATAGTTGTACTATGTGACATACACCCAGTCCTCGCTTAATGTTGTGGTTACGTTCTTGTAAAAAACAACGTTAATGGAATAAATTTTCCCCTTAAGATATACAGTGATATCCCAGTTAGCCGGAACAATTGGTGCAGAGCACTTCCGGCAATGAGAGATTTCCGGGTAATGAGACGACTCTCTCAAAGCCGGAAAAAATCCCTCATCCCAGTAATTTTCCGGGTAAAGGCAAAATTTTCTCGGAATTTCCAGAAAATGCGCCTGATTTTCATGTCTCAAACCCAGAAAAAAAACTCTCCCCGTCCCCGGAATTTTCCAAATGTATATAGAATTTTTTAATTATTTTTTTTTTTTTTTTGTGACATCAGATTTTTGGAGAATCGAAACATGGAATTTCTAAAAAATATAATTTGGATTTTTGTAAGCCAGGATTGCCTGTATTTATAAATACTGTATAATACTAATGACATTGTGCATTTTTTAATTTGTCTTGCTGACAAGTTTGCATTTTGGTAAATGTTGTTCAGTGTCTCTTGTCTCATTTTTTGTTGGAAAGTACAGTACAGTGCAGGATAGTACTATGTCTACAAAAATTATAATTGTTAAAGTACAGTGTTCCCTCGGTTAACGAACACAATTCGTTCCAGAAGGTCGTTCATTAACCGAAACCATTGTTTCTATGGGATTTTGGGTAATTGGTTCCAGCTCACCGAAAATTACATACAAAGTAAAAAAAAATGCAGTAAAGTACACTTACTTTGAGGTGTGCATGTAGAAGGCTCCTGGTTGATGATGATGATGATGATGGGAATTAGAAGTGGGGGTGGAGGAGAAGGGAGAAGAGAAGGAAGTGGGGGTGGAAGAGAAATCACCCCATGCTTCATGCCGTCATTTCACCCATAAAATTTTAAGTTCACTAGGTGTAATTCAAGATTATTTTCTTTAAATCAACAATGCACTGCACTACAGTATTACCCCGCCTAACGCGGTTTCACTTAGCGCGTTTTACCATATACGCGGTGCCTCGCCAGAGCTGAACTTTCACTTAACGCGGGTTTTTTCCACATATACGCGGTGAGTGTCCGGCTCGAGAGCTATTTTTAGATTCGCCCGACCCCCCACCCTGCCTGACTGCCTGTTGTAGCTCATAAAATTCATACAAATTACCCAGCCAGAATATAATTTACATTGCTGGAATTCTTATAATTTGGTGATCATTTTGAATATAAACATCATAGATTTTGCATTAGACATACAAATTTTAGATGTAAAGTTTATTCTGAGTAAATATGTTATCTTTTGTGAAAAATATATGACATTTATATTCAAAATATTCCTGGTCTTACAAGGAATCCAGCAATGTCAATTATATTATCCTAACTTTAGTTTGAGGTATTATTTATTACTAAAAGGTAAATATTCTGGTTTTCCCACACATCTGGTGAGACGGTTGGTGGGGGGTGGGGGGGAGGGAGGGACCGACCGACCATCTGTTACAGTGAAGAATATTTTTTTTTTTTATTAACTGAAGATATTTGTTTTAGCTCATAAAATTCATACAAATTACCCGGTCAGAATATAATTTACATTGCTGGAATTCTTATAATTTGGTGATCATTTTGAATATAAACATCATAGATTTTGCATTAGACATACAAATTTTAGATGTAAAGTTTATTCTGAGTAAATATGTTATCTTTTGTGAAAAATATATGACATTTATATTCAAAATATTCCTGGTCTTACAAGGAATCCAGCAATGTCAATTATATTATCCTAACTTTAATCTGAGGTATTATTTAATACTAAATGTTAAAAACTCTTGAAGGGAGGATTGGTGGGGGGTGGGGGGAGGGTTGGGACTGACCGCGCGGTTGGAAGAGGGGGGGAGGCAAGGTGGGGTACTTTGATTGACAGATAGTGTCGTGAAGAATATTTTTTTTTTTATTAACTGAAGATATTTGTTTTAGCTCATAAAATTCATACAAATTATCCGGCCAGAATATAATTTACATTGCTGGAATTCTTACAATTTGGTGATCATTTTGAATATAAACATCATAGATTTTGCATTAGACATACAAATTTTAGATGTAAAGTTTATTCTGAGTAAATATGTTATCTTTTGTGAAAAATATATGACATTTGTATTCAAAATATTCCTGGTCTTACAAGGAATCCAGCAATGTCAATTATATTATCCTAACTTTAGTTTGAGGAATTATTTATTACTATACCTGGTTTTCCCCCCAAAATTTCTCAGAGGGAAGAGCCAGCGAGTGTAGTGTGAGAAGAGGGGGAGGGAGTCGAGTCCATTATTTGAATGGACATTAACTTGGCGACTGTATTTCTCTATTTCTCTTAAGTATTAATTGTGTGCATGTACCATCATAAAATTAAGATGTTATTTTTACTAGAACATAGGTATTGTGTCGGAAAAAGTGGAGTTTGGGGATGGGCCAGTTTCTATTGGAATTAATCCCATATGTTCTGTTGTTCACTTAACGCGGTTTTCACTTAACACGGTACCCTGTGGGTTTTATTGACCGCGTTAAGTGGGGTACAACTGTATATATTGTAAATATGTAAAATAAATTTTAGAATGACCAATAATTGTACTGTAAAAACGTAAAAATAGTTTATGTTCAAGAGAGCCACAAGCAAGATGTTACCTCCACTGACCAGAGATACAAACTGACGCCTTGCTGGGTGAGTCAAGTGGCTGATTGGCGCACCAAAAACTAGTTTCCTGTACTGCAATTATGTTAAATAAATGTTAAAATTACTAAAAATTTGAATATAAATTTTGGAAAATTATTGAATAATACAACCTTCTTGATATTTACTCAAATGGGAACGAATTTAAGTCCTAGAACCGATTACTGTATTGGCAGACTAATATTCCAGCTGGTGAGCAAGCGAAAACATGTTGACATGATTTAGTAAAAATTTCGTTAACCGAATTTTTGTTTGTTAACCGAATTGAAGATTCTTATGGAAGGTAATTCGTTAACCGAAATTTCGTTAACCGAGGGATCACTGTAATACTGTATACCAATCGAGGTTTGTGGCATGAATCAACTCACAGGCAGTTTACAACTCTCTTAACAATATATGATAAAGATAATTTCAGTACTGTACAGGGAAATAGGAAGACTGAAAGTTTTCCAATAGGACCACAACAACAGTAGTATTAAGGAAACTTGATATAATAAACCCACTTGACTCTTGTTACTCTACATTATCTTGTGTTAAAATTATATAAAACCCATCAAACTTTTACTTCAACTGAGACTTTTCTCTTCTACAGGAGTGTGAGACAACCTCAACAAGTTTGTTACTGACTGAGCACCTCAAGAGATGGAGACAAATTCGTAATCTGTGGAGGAATTGTGCGAAAGTCAATGATCAACGTTACCAAGGCTCATACACCATATTGAAGGCTATGTTTGACAGGTAAAGCACCAACGTCTGTTATCATGCATATTATTTGTGTATATTATAAATGTTGCATGTACTGTATTGAGTGACGTTAGTGTTGTTCACTGTTGGACACTACCTTATATTCTGTTGGTCATGTTTTTCCTTGGTGAATCCAACATACTGTATATCTGACCCTAAGGCTGTGTCATATCCTCTCAACGATTAGAGTGAAAATGACATTGACTTGTATCATGTATAACTGTATGCAGTATACTTGTCCTCCATTTGCTGGCATCCTTTTGTGTGTGTGTGTGTGTGTGTGTGCTCCCAGATGAGTGCCAGCTCACAGAACAGGGGTCTGGCTATACCTTCTTCTCATGACACTTAGAGTCCCACTGAATCACTCACGTCATGGCTTCTTCATCAGTGCATATGCCCCAACACTGGATGCAGAGGATGACATCAAGGAGGCCTTTTACGCCGACCTCGACAGAGTGCTAACCTCTATCCCCTGAAAAGATAAGGTTGTGCTCCTTGGTGACTTAAATGCCAGAGTTGGCAGAGATGCTGACATTTGGCAGGGAACCATAGGGAGAAATGGACTAGGCAGGTGTAATGCCAATGGCCTGCTCCTCCTCAGCAAGTGTGCTGCACACAACCTCACTATCACCAATACCTTGTTTAGGCAGGCTGACACGTTCAAGGGTTCGTAGCAACACCCACGATCCAAACACTGGCATCTCATTGACTATATCATTGTCAGAGAAAGAGATCGCCGAGATGTCCTCATCACCCGTGCCATGAGTGGCTCAGACCACTGTGACACTGATCATCGATTTGTCAGAGCCAAGCTCTCACTCCATGTCGCCCCAAAACGGCGAAGGTAGCAAGCCTCCAGAAGAGGTTTTAATACGAAGTGTCTGGAAGACCCAGCAGTAGCACATGCTTTCAGAGAGCAGCTCGAATATGGGCTTATTAACAACACAACAGCAAACAACGCGAATCCCAGTGCCGATTGGGATACTCTTAATACTGTTATGACAAAGACCTTAAGAGAGAGACCCTCGGCCAGACCAAAAGAATACATCAGGACTGGTTTGATGAGAATGACCCGGCAATCACTGTACGAGGTCTGTCCAAAAAGAAACCAAACTTTTTAAAAAACAAGTTTATTGCTTTACTTACAACTTGTCTCCTTCAGTACTCCCCTCCACTGTTGATACACCGCTCCCAACTTTTTTACAGTTCTGGAACGTGTTTTGAGGGATGGTGTGCAGGTCTCATAGCGAATTTTCTTCTATCCCTTCTATCGTTTGAAATCGGCAACCGTTCAGGGTGGATTTCAACTTTTGGAAAAAAAAAGTCCGCAGGGGCCAAATCCGGAGAGTAGGGCGGCTGGGGATGATAGTCGTCTCGTGCTTCACCAAAAAGTCACAGATAAGGAGCGACGCGTGAGCAGGTGCATTGTCATGGTGCAGCATCCAGGTCTTGTTTGTCCACACCTCAGGCCTCTTCCTTCGCTCTGCCTCCCTCAAACGCTTCAGGACCTCCAAGTAAAACTCTTTATTGACTGTCTGACCACGTGGAACAAACTCATGATGAACGACGCCCTTCCAACCAAAAAAGACGATCAACATCACCTCTACATTTGAGCGACTCTGACGTCCAGATTTGGGATCGTCTTCGGTGGATGTTCTTCCCCTTTTGAAACGCTGGTACTGTACCGCACGTGACATTGCGTACAGCTCAAACAATCCTCCTCATAAGCCTGTTGCAACATTTGAAAAGTTTCCTTAAAAGTTTTTCCCAGTTTGAAACAGAATTTCACGCAAACACATTGATCTTCAAGATCCTTCATTGTTGAACTTGCAACAAAGCGCCATGTGCACTAAACACACGTTCACTCTAGCACGTGCAGCTCGATGACTAATTGACGTGGCGTGATGCGGCTAGTGTTAGACTGAAGGTCAAGGTCACCGCTACACAGTGCTCCCGTTGCGAGCACTCTGCGCCGGCTCGTTGGCGCGCTATTTAGACAGTTCGGTTTCTTTTTGGACAAACCCCGTACTCATCGATAGTTTAAAAATAAATCACGTGAAACACAAAAAAATTGCAGATCGACACAAGATGCACAAATTTTTCAATTCCATTAAAACACTTTATGGGCCAGTCACTCATGGTACAGCCCCCCTCCGCTCATCTGACGGTAACTTCATAATTAAAGACAAAGAAGGCATCCTTCAGCGCTGGAAAGAGTACTACCATTCACTGCTCAACCGAAAAACCGATGTGGATATCCTGACTACCCAGCGGGTCTCTCAGCATCCAGAGCTGACCCACCTCAGCTATCCTCCATCCCTGGATGAGGTAGTTACCACCATCAAACAGATGAAAAATAACTTGGCCTCAGGGCCTGATGGAATCCCAGCCAAGGTGTATACTGGTAAAGCAGGAGGACCTCTACTTACCAGCCGTCTCCACTCTCTCCTGGAGAATATATGGGAAAAGGAGGAAATTCCCCAAGCTCTTAAAGACACCTCCATTGTCAATATTTATAAGAACAAGGGAGGCCGGCAAGATTATCGCGTGAGTCCTCCTAAACAGACTCCTTCCTGAGATGAAAAACTTCCTCCCATAATCTCAATGTGGTTTTAGACCATCATGTGGCACCACTGACATGATCTTTGTTGCCCACCAGATACAGGAAAAGTGTAGAGAACAGTGTAATGAGTTGTACAGTCTCGTTCAAGATTCTTCTAACACTGCTGGAGACAGCTGGCAACTCACCGCTGTTTATTTACTATAGTACGTAGTATATTATAATACGAAACAACAAAGCCCTACCATTAAATTAAGCAACGGGAAACTAATTAACCAATCGCCGATCACTTTTACATGTATTCATAATTTTTACGACATACTATAGGAAACAAACGGCCTTGAGTTTCCAGCTGTCTCCAGCAGTGTTCGAAGAATCTTGAACGAAACTATACATGGCTTTTATCGACTTAACCAAGGCCTTCGACTCGGTCAACAGAGAAGCCCTCTGGTAGACCCTCAGCCATTTTGGCTGCCCACCAAAATTCATCGCTATTGTGAGGCAACTCCACGATGGCATGAACGGCAGTGCCCTGCAAAATGACACCCAATCTGAGTTCTTTCCCATCCAAACAGGGGTTAAACAAGGGTGTGTACTGGCACCAACTCTCTTTTCCATTTTCTTGGCTGCCTTCCTTACTCGTGCCAGTGCCAATTTAGCCGGCGGGGTGGACATCGAGTACTGGATGAAGGGTCTTTTCAACATAAGACGACTCCAGGCAAGAACAAAGGTGTGTACAGCTTCCATTACTGAACTTCAGTGCGCAGACGACTTCACCCTTGTTGCTCACACTGAACACGACCTACAGGAGATCCTGAACACCTATGTAGATGCGTATGCACACTTCGACCTTGAGGTGAATGTATGTAAGACTCGGATTCTCTTTCAACATGCCTCTGGTTCAGCCACACCTCCATCATCCATCCAGCTTTACGTTACTACCCTCTCTAATGTTATTGACTTTCGATATCTCGGCTCCCACCTGTCCACCACCGTAGTCATTGATGAAGAGATTCAACATCGGATCAGATGTGCATCTCAAGCCTTTGGCAGACTCCGAAACTGTGTCTTCAGCTGTAAGGAGCTGAAATTATCTAAAAAGCTGCTCGTATATCGAGCAGTGGTCCTCCTCACCCTGCTATATGGCAGTGAGACATGGGTCACATACAGGAGGCACCTCAAGGCACTTAAAAACTTTCACCAATGTAGTCTACGTTCCATCCTCTGAGTTTGCTGGGAAGACAAGAGAACAAATGCCAGTATTCTTGCTGACACCAACTGAAGGAGCATCGAGGCTACCATTATCCACGAACAACTACGTTGGACTGGCCATGTTACCCACATGGACGACAGCAGACTGCCAAAGCAGCTACTTTACAGTCACCTAACGAATAGTAAACGTAACGCTGGCGGGCAACTGAAAAGGTATAAGGATAGTCTTAAGACAAACCGGAAAAAGTGCCAAATCGACCCCCTTACCCGGGAGATGATATCTGTGCATCAGAATGCTTGGAGGAGCACCACACAAGAAGGTGTCAATACTTTCGAGTTAACCCGACTGCAAACCGAGGCAGACAAGCGCCAACGCCGGAAAGACGCTGCCACCGCCCCTCCCACAGTAGATGGAGCCCTCCACATGTGCAACGAATGTGGACGATGCTGCGGGTCCCGGATCGGCCTCTTTAGTCTCCTCAGGACTCACTAACCTAGGTGACATCCCTAATAACTCCTATCATTTGTCTCATAGCTGGATGATCGTCATACTTGATTCCGAATGACAGCAAAGTTTTGTGTGTGTGTGTGTGTGTCTCCTCAGACTCTCCAACATAAGAGCTGTACAGATCATGAGAGCTGTACAGATGGTCACTGGCTAAATGTTTAGGAAGAATTCTTCATGTGGCTTTACATTACGTTTTTGAAGGAACAAAACCTAAATAATGCTCACAAATATGACTGCAGTACTGTATAATATGTTCAGTAGAGAGTGCTATTGTTCAAGTTATTAAAAAATTATCTAAAATTTTACAGTACAGTATAGTATATTTGTCTCTCACTGACAGGTATGTACAGCATACACACTGTTGATTTACCTTTAATAAAGCAATATTATTTATTGAATCTCAAAACTTTACTGCTGGAGAAGACCTTCCCTTCTAGTAATCTTATACAGCCACTGACTTTAACACCAAATAAGGAAGCTGTATTTATTTGGAGAATGTCACTCATTTTATCAAAGCCTTTTACTAATGCATTATTATGTCTATTGCAGGGTTCATGAAGGCTGAACCAGTGTTATGTGACAGGTATGAGAAGTAAAGTCTTTTGTATTTTGGTTAGAAGAACTAACGAGCTATGAACTCTCATTGATAATCTAGTACTAATGTATTTAAATTCTTTAAATCTTTGAAAGTTAGGTTAACTATTTTTAAAAACACAGTTGAGTTTACAGCAAGTGAAAACTTTTTAATTTGGGGGAAGAATTCGTGTACAGTACTGTATTAAACAGCACAGTAAAATTATGCACTTGTGATCTCAGTATTTTTTGAGACAAGTACAGTACAGTACTGTACAGTAATGTGGTTTAGATACTCATTTGTAGATTTGAATTAGTCAGTCATGGAATTTAGTGCGTCATTCACACTTGAATTTGATTTAGTAAGGTAATTGAGCAGTCATATGTGGATTTGATTTACACATTTATTTGAAAATTATTTACAGTACAGTACTTATTTACTGTACATCTGAATTTTATTTAGTGAGTCACATGTGAGTTGCATTCAGAAGTAGTGTGTGGTTGCAGGAGTTCACTGATGACTTGTGTTGTAGTTTATTGACTGGTGCAGACCTTGCTTTCTTGAATCACTAGAGTATTATCATAGTACAAGAAGTAAGTTTCAGCAATAAAGGTAATGTAAGGACATTTGTAAACAACTTTTGACGAAGTGAAAAATTTTGGTACTAATTTCTTTATTAGTAATAATGATGAGCTTTAATTGAGGAACACATCCATACAAGGAAGACAGATAATGGGATAATTTAGTGTGTAGTAGTACAGAATATATACAGGATAATGATAAGCTTTTAGGTCGTGTGTTTAGGATTCTGACAATTTTGTAACGAAAGATTGATTACTGGAGTATTATTTCCATAGCAATAGAAGAGCTAGATAAATAATGCACCAGGAAACTGATAGATGTCTTTACCTGAACATATATGTATTGGAAGCTTAAATACAGTAATGAATGAAGTCTGTAGATTTCATTAACTCTGACTACAATGTTTTTATTATCCGCTGAACACAATTACGTATTTTCAAATTCTTGCGAAGTTGTAATCAATTTAGAGATTTAACTATTATTTGTTAAATGCTGTACATGTACTTGTGATGTGTGAAATTGTAGCACAGTAGTAGATTGAATATAATACAGAAGTACTTCGCTATTCGTAACCCAACTTATCCGCAATTAATATCTCAACACCCCCTATTCAATATTCGCAAGGCGTACCCCACATATTTGCAAATTGAAAATTACGATACCTCACTGTAATATTTCAAACTGTGGGGGGGGGCTAGCCACAGCTCTCACATATAAGGCCTGTTTCACACATGAGTAGTTTATAAATTAATGAAGTTCTATGTGACAGAGAATGTGCGGGAGATGCTCACCCAACGCCTGTACATGTACAGTACAGTGAACCCTCAAAGATCCAGACTAAAAGGGGGACCACCTGTCCCATCCTTCTGGTGAATGTACTAAATGTATTAAAACGATAAATAATGATATAAAAAATACCAAAAATGCAGAACATGTTATCCTGACTACTGAGGTTAGTTATACAGACCTTTTTTCCTGTGAAAAAGCCATAATTTTGAGCACCATGTTACTGTACCGTATGTTTTGGCTTGAATGACGCACTTTTTATGACAAAAATATAACTTGAAGATTACCACGCGTCTTCCAGGACGCTAATTGATAGTAGCAGAGGTTTTCTTAGGGTCAACTGAAATCAGCCCCTTACAAAGACTGTTACCTCATTACAGTTCTTAGCAATTTCAGGTTTTCTCTCTACAGTACTATAAAACTATTGATTTAACTAATATTGTTGATATACTGCAAAAAAACAAAATATAAACCCTTGCTGCTATGTGGTTTGTTTACTAATGGCAGAGGTGCGGCAGCACCATCTATTGAGGAGTTGCTAAAGGTTGTCTGCTGGTCTCAAAGCACAGGAATGTTTGTTTCTTCATACGTAGACTCATATTTGGACACCTATTTACAGTAGGCTCTCATATTTGGACACCCATTTAGACTGTAAAAACCTCGCAAAATTTAAATCTTCCAAATTTAAATACAACTTCCTATGGAGAAAATTAATTTGAGTCTGGTACTTTTGATGTTTGGCTAAATTTTGCCTTATTTACCCTACTTTTTGGGCGGATTACTACCTGTAATAAAGCAAAATACTAATAAACCAACGAAAATAACACACATAAAGTTAAATAAAAACTAAAAACAACACAGAAAAGTTCTTATGCTCTACAGCTTCAGCTAGAGTTGAACCTGATGACTTGGCAACTTCGTCATCCGAGTAAAAACACACACAACAACATTGGCTGTCCTTACGTTTTCAAATTTACCATCACTGGTGGGTAGAAATTTTGTTTTAAATTCAGAAACATTAATTAAAGTATATATGAACAGTAAATAAGTGTTGTTTTCATATTCTTATGTAGAGTAATGACGATATGTTTTCACATGTGCTCACTTACAGATGTGATCTCACTTTTTTCTTTACCATTAGTGGTTAGCTACTTTTATTGTTCCATTTATTAACGTTAAATAACATTACTTAAAACAACAATATTAATTTTTTTACATTAATTTTACTACAGATACAACCAGGGTGTTATTTTCTTGTTTTATATGTAGAAACAGTCAGTCACTGGTTTTGTAAACAACGAAAACAATGCCGCCTCGTGTCCTCGTGTGTTTTAATATTCTACGTATTATTAATGAATTGTATTGTTCATTTTGCACACATAAACAATTAATTCAATAAGAAAGACATTCAGTAATAAACTATAATGAAACTTTTGTACATAAGAGAAATGGCGTTGTTTACACGATTGTACACGTCTGAACGTTGGCGGGCCGCTCAAACCCGTCGAAATTCGAGTTTCCACCATCAAAATTTGAAATTGTGTAGTGTTTTTTTTTGTGTCCAAATATAAAATGTCGAATTAAAAACTCGTGAAATTTGAGAACCTACTGTAGGCTGTAAAAACCTCGCAAAATTCAAATCGTCCAAATTTAAATACACCTTCCTATGGAGAAAATTTATTTGAGTCTGGTACTTTCGATGTTTGGGTAAATTTTGCCTTACTTACCCTTCTTTTTGGGCGAATTACTACCTGTAATAAAGCAACATCCTAATAAGCCAGGATTTGAAGATGAATAAAATGCTTTTGACTGTTTTACTGGACATGATATCTAGAAATTTACATTTTTTTGTGGTTTTTATTGTTTTCTTACCAAAAATGTTAATTCAACTGATTTTTACCGAGTTGTTTTTTACTTATATTTTATTTTTTTAAATAAAGATTTTTTGTTTTCTTTAGACGTTGATATACATGTTTACATTTGCTTACCTTCTACTGTTGGAAAATATTTTCCGTCGTTGTCATACCGACAAAAACAAGAGAAAGAAAGTAAACACTACAGCCCACTAGACGGAGGTGACCAGGTGTATAAAATGAGTGCTGTATTAAAGATTTCACCTTCTTATACAGATTTTTTTTTTAAATTGATGAAAATGGCGACTGATAAGCAGTTCTAAGTGATGATATTCACAGAGGTGTGAGTACTTGTGCCAAAAGGGCTGTATATCAAGCAACGGTTTCACTGGTGTCGGTAGTAGGCAGCTACCAAACAGGGAGGTACAGTGGTCCCTCTGTTAACGAACTCAATTCGTTCCAGAGGGTCGTTCGTTAACCGAAACCATTGTTTCAATGGGATATTGGGTAATTGGTTCTAGCTCTCAGAAAAGTATATACAAAGTAAAGCCAAAAATGCATAAAGTCAGAAATACTCCTAAAATTCCCTTAAATCACAATATATATCGTACATATACACTAGAACTCTGAAATCACTATTGTAATGTGATACAGGTGATTAATTTTATCTCTTGTGCAAAATATATGACGTTTATATTCAAATTATTCGCTGTCTTGCAAGGATTCCAGCAATGCACATTATATTCTCCTAAGTTTAGTCTGAGATATTATATAAGATAAACACCCTGGCTGGGCAGATGGGGGAGTGGGAGGTGACGTGATGTGACACTTAGTGCCAGATCTCGAGAAGTATTTTTGTTTATTTAAGCCCATGGTGGGAAGTGGAGTGAAGGAGGAGGCGGAGGGTGGTGAGTCACTGAGACTCAGCAGCTGCCTCCTCCTCCTGCTCTGACTGGGGTTCCTCCGCCGTTGTTTGCTCCTCCTCGGCTGCCGGCTGTTGTGAAGAAGCTGCTTCTGCCGTCCCGCGACGAAAAAATGAATCCAGTGTTGAATGTTTGGTGCTACTCATCTTCTCCTTATAGATCTCGATGTAACAACCAAGACTGTCCTCAATGCTGCATTGAATCTTTGAGCTACATTCTCTTGCTGGGTTGTCATCTATAAGGATTTGCATTGCTTGCTGGAACATGTTGAACGATTCTGCCATCTCTTGGAAGTTAGCGTTCGTTGAGGTTCTTTAACGGGACTGTGTTCTGTTAACAGTTGCAGATCGTCGTTGGTGAGCTCTTCTGTATGGGATGCCAGGACGTCCTCAATATCCTCTGATTCCAGCTCATCAAAGCCTGCCTGTCTAGCCAAGCTGAGGATATCCCTATTCACAGCTGGGACTAAGTCCGTGAATCCCGTAAAACTGTTGACGCACTCGGGCCACAGTTTACGCCACACACCATGCAGACAACTTTCTGAAACCTCTTCCCATGCCTTGCCAATGTTGTCAATTGCATGAAGAATGTTGAAGCCGCCTCCAGTATTCTCGGATCGTTGGTTTATTTTCTCCGTCTGTAGCCTTGAGTAGCTGGGCCATGGTACGGCGTAAATAATACGTCTTGAATGGGGCGATGGTGACTTGGTCCATAGGCTGCATCAGTGCTGTTGTGTTGGGAGGCAGGAATACAACTTTTACACTGTCATGCAAGTCATCGAGATCGGGAGGATGAGCTGGAGCATTGTCAACGATCAGAAGAATTTTGAAGTTAACCCTTAATCCCCGGGTTAGGGTGGTGCTGGCAGTAACACCCACCCACCCCCCACCCCCCTGCCGGGATAAATCGAGAAAAAATAAACTTAAACGAAAATAATTACAGGTATTAAAAACAAAAACAAAAAAATGGTGGGAAAATAGGCAGACGTTCTGTAATGTCACCCGGGGCCTAAGGGTTAAGGTTCTCCTTGGCACAGTATTCCTTCGGTGCAGGGACGGCGTACACGTTCAACCGCTGACTAAATTGGCGCCAGTTATCCAGGCCTTCTTGTTTGCCTTGTAGATCACAGGAAGGTGATCCTTAAAGTAACCTTTTAGGGCCCGTGTGTTTGTAGCGCAAAAAATCAGCATAGGCTTCAGCTTGAAGTCGCCAGCAGCGTTCGCGCCAAGCAGCAGCGTCAAGCAGTCTTTTGTCGCTTTAAAACCCTGCGCTCTTTTCTCCTCCTTGGAGATACTGTATAGGCATCCTCTCAGGCATCCAATTTCAAAAGAGACCAGTCTCATCCACATTGAAGACTTGCTTCAGTGAGTAGCCTCCTTGCTGGATAATCCCTTTGAATTCTGGCGGGAATGTCTCGGCAGCAACCGTATCTGAACTGGCCGCTTCACCAGTCATCTTTATGTTGTGGAAGTTATAACGACGCTTAAATCGTTGAAACCAGTTTCCTTTATAGCGTCAAACAAGGATCTGGCCTTATGCTGGATAACCATAAGGCTCACAGGTGCATTGCATTGATTCTGGTCCTCCATCCACATTGCCAGCATCTTTTCCACCTTCTCTATCACAGTGCTTCTAGTATGAGTTGTCTCAGTTACACTGAGAGTAGAACCACTTCCAGCACTAACCTTAATCTTGTCAGCATTGGTCCGGATAGTACGCACTGTTGTGAGGGTTAGACCAAGCACAGTGGCTATGTCTACAGCAGGGGTTCTCAACCAGGGGGGAATTTCCCCCCTCAGGTTTTCAGGGGGGGGGAAAACTGATACTAATATGGAAAAAATAAAGGATTTTCAGTATTATATGCATATTATTTGGAATGCACTTTTTGAGGCAGACAATCTTGGAAAGGAGGGGGGAATGACATTCTGACATATGGTGAAAGGGGTGCATGGGGCAAAAAAGGTTGAGAACCACTGGTCTACAGCATGTTCGCCTTTTTCAAATCGGGTTAATACCTTCATTTTCGTAGCAAGCGTAATGGTCTTACGTTGCCTCTTCACTACGCTAGCATCATTAGCACTTGATGGGTGCTTGGAAGCCATTTCAAATGGTTAGAGTACAGTTTTAGAGCAAAAGCACTTAAGCACACACGAATGGTGTTAAGTCGTGACAGAGACTGGCTTGGGGACACTGTGACATTACGTAAGTGAGGGCAGCGCACCGAGCTGAGAGAGCGTAGCGCGGCCAGATGAGAGAAGGTGATGTGCCATAAAAAGTAGTCCATGACTACCCAAAATGACGTTGTACCGAATCACCTGGACGTTAAATGAATTTTTGGTCTCTAAAGTTTACCGACGTAGTACCGAAACAACATTAAGCGGGCCGACGTTAAGAGAGGACTTATTGTACTTCCAAACCACGGCATGAAAAAATATACCGTGCCTTCTAGAATTTTTCGTCTGATGACCATGTTTTTCCTGAATGTCAATTGTGGTGTATTAATGATAGGGGTGGGAAGTGCCTGGGTTTATTTTTGTCAGATGCAGGTGAACTGAAGCGTGAAAAACACACCCATGTGAACAAATGCCTTCTCCCGCGTGGGGAAAAAACACTCATGTGCAGTAGGCCTAAGTAAGGCCCTTTCTCTATTGGCCAGCCTTTGAGTTGCGTCGTTATTTTTCAACTCATAAATTTGAATAGATATGTGGATTTTTATTAAATTTCTTTTACTCTGTTATATGATTATCATGAAGTCGTAAATGTCAAGAAAATAATTTCTTATGTCCGCAGTAGCTAGTGTGTAATCATTGGAGGGGAGGGGGAGTGTGGTGTGATTTGTATTTATTTATTTATTATTATTTTTTCAAGAGAATGAGGTGGTGAAAGAAGATTAGAGGGGGGGGGGGAGAGTTATTAGTTCAGAAATTGAAGAAATTTAGGAGGAAAGAAGCAGGTGGGCTGACTGCCTTGCTAAATGATTTGCTAAGCTAATAGTGTATTAGGGTTGTGTCCTGGGTTAGTTTCTGTGGGTGGTTTTCTTAGAGCTGGTTTCTGGATGGCCTTTTTTTATTTTTTATTTTATTTATTTATTTATTTTTTTAATATTTACGGGTATTAGCCCACCTGGGCACAGGTCACTGATCCACACCGAGGCCTGGGGGTGAAAATATAATAATAATAATAATAATAATAATAACGCTG
>NW_024738300.1:7337387-7389887 GCF_018991925.1 Homarus americanus | reverse complement strand
GGCATTTACCACATTCCTTCAGACAGCTCTCACCTTGCCTGGCCACCAGTCAATTTGGTGATTGATACATATGTAGTTATTGAACTTTCGACCATACTTCCCGTGGCAAGTCGTGTTATATCTGCTATCATCTGGCTAGAGCAGGGGTCTGGGTCTACTGTACATAGTTATAAAAATATGATTTTTGGCCTCAATGGCTCTCAGCAGGTTCTTCCTCACAGTGCCTCAAATGTTTTAATGTGATGTGATCCAAGACTTGGCATACAGTTGTTATTGTTGAGTTAGGACAGTACAGTACAGTGCAGTGCAGTGCAGTGCAGTACAGTCTAGTACAGTACAGTCTAGTACAGTACAGTACAGTCTAGTACAGTACAGTCTAGTACAGTACAGTACAGTCTAGTACAGTACAGTCTAGTACAGTACAGTCTACAGTACAGTACACAGTAGTACAGTACAGTACAGTCTAGTACAGTACAGTACAGTCTTGTACAGTACAGTACAGTCTAGTACAGTACAGTCTAGTTCAGTACAGTGCAGTACAGTCTAGTACAGTACAGTCTAGTACAGTACAGTACAGTCTAGTACAGTCTAGTACAGTACAGTACAGTCTAGTACAGTACAGTCTAGTACAGTACAGTACAGTCTAGTACAGTACAGTACAGTCTAGTACAGTACAGTACAGTCTAGTACAGTACAGTCTAGTACAGTCTAGTACAGTACAGTCCAGTACAGTACAGTATAGTCCAGTACAGTTTAGTCTAGTACAGTACAGTACAGTCCAGTCCAGTACAGTACAGTACAGTACAGTACAGTCTAGTATAGTACAGTCCAGTACAGTACAGTCTAGTACAGTACAGTACAGTCTAGTACAGTACAGTCCAGTACAGTACAGTACAGTCTAGTACAGTACAGTACAGTATAGTACAGTACAGTTCAGTATAGTCTAGTACAGTACAGTATAGTACAGTACAGTACAGTACAGTCCAGTACGGTCCAGTCCAGTGCAGTACAGTACAGTACAGTCTAGTACAGTACAGTACAGTCTAGTACAGCACAGTCTAGTACAGCACAGTACAGTCTAGTACAGTCAGTACAGTATAGTTCAGCACAGTCTAGCACAGTACAGTACAGTACAGTCTAGTACAGTACAGTCTAGTACAGTCCAGTACAGTCCAATACAGTACAGTACAGTATAGTACAGTACAGTCCAGTACAGTACAGTCTAGTGCAGTACAGTACAGTCTAGTACAGTCCAGTACAGTACAGTGCAGTCGAGTACAGTCCAGTACAGTCCAGTCTAGTACAGTATAGTCTAGTACAGTACAGTCCAGTACAGTACAGTCTAGTACAGTACAGTACAGTCTAGTACAGTACAGTCCAGTACAGTACAGTCTAGTACAGTACAGTCTAGTACAGTCCAGTACAGTACAGTGCAGTCGAGTACAGTACAGTACAGTCTAGTACAGTCCAGTGCGGTACAGTCCAGTCTAGTCCAGTACAGTCCAGTCCAGTATAGTCCAGTACAGTCCAGTCCAGTATAGTCCAGTGCAGTATAGTACAGTACAGTATAGTAGTTCAGTACAGTCCAGTACAGTATAGTCCAGTACAGTCCAATACAGTACAGTATAGTAAGAGTCCAGTACAGTACAGTCCAGTACAGTTTAGTATAGTCCAGTACAGTTTAGTATATAGTCCAGTACAGTATAGTCCAGTCCAGTGCAGTCCAGTACAGTATAGTATAGTCCAGTCCAGTACAGTATAGTCCAGTACAGTATAGAACAGTACAGTACAGTATAGTATAGTATAGTATAGTACAGTCCAGTATAGTATAGTCCAGTCCAGTCCACTATAGTATAGTCCAGTATAGTATAGTCCAATACAGTCCAGTGCAGTACAGTACAGTATAGTATAGTATAGCACAGTCCAGTACAGTACAGTCCAGTACAGTACAGTCCAGTATAGTATAGTCCAGTCCAGTCCAGTATAGTATAGTCCAGTATAGTATAGTCCAATACAGTCCAGTCCAGTACAGTATAGTCTAGTACATAGTATAGTCCAGTACAGTATAGTCCAGTCCAGTACAGTACCGTATAGTATAGTATAGTACAGTACAGTACAGTATAGTCCAGTCCAGTATAGTCCAGTCCAGTACAGTACAGTACAGTATAGTATAGTATAGTATAGTATAGTATAGTACAGTACAGTACAGTACAGTACAGTATAGTCCAGTACAGTCCAGTGCAGTAAAGTCCAGTGCAGTACAGTATAGTCCAGTACAGTACAGTACAGTATAGTCCAGTACAGTATAGTCCTGTACAGTCCAGTCCACTACACTACAGTACAGTATAGTCCAGTACAGTCCAGTGCAGTCCAGTACAGTCCAGTCCAGTACAGTACAATATAGTATTGTCCAGTACAGTATAGTCCAGTACAGTATAGTCCAGTACAGTCCAGTGCAGTCCAGTACAGTCCAGTCCAGTACAGTACAATATAGTATTGTCCAGTACAGTGCAGTCCAGTACAGTCCAGCCCAGTACAGTACAGTATTGTCCAGTACAGTGTAGTCCAGTCCAGTACAGTCCAGTACAGTATACTATAGTCCAGTATATTATAATCCAGTACAGTCCAGTAGAGTATAGTATAGTATAGTACAGTACAGTCCAGTACAGTCCAGTACAGTACAGTCCAGTCCTGTACAGTGCAGTACAGTTCAGTCCAGTACATTCCAGTACAGTACAGTATTGTCCAGTACAGTGTAGTCGAGTACAGTACAGTATTGTACAGTATAGTATAGTCCAGTACAGTCCAGTCCAGTCCAGTACAGTATAGTATAGTCCAGTACAGTCCAGTCCAGTATAGTATAGTCCAGTACAGTATAGTATAGTATAGTCCTGTACAGTCCAGTACAGTACAGTCCAGTCTAGCAAAGTCCAATCCAGTACAGTATAGTCCAGTACAGTATAGTCCAGTACAGTATAGTCCAGTACAGCATAGTCCAGTTCAGTACAGTGCAGTACAGTTCAGTCCAGTACATTCCAGTACAGTACAGTATTGTCCAGTACAGTGTAGTCGAGTACAGTATAGTATAGTCCTGTACAGTGTAGTCCAGTACAGTACAGTACAGTCTAGTCCAGTACAGTATAGTACAGTCCAATACATTACAGTACAGTCCAGTATAGTACAGTCCAGTACAGTATAGTCCAGTACAGTCCACTATAGTCCAGTACAGTATAGTCCAGTACAGTACAGTCCAGTACAGTCTGGTATAGTCCAATACAGTACACTACAGTCCAGTCCTGTTCAGTACAGTACAGTCCAGTCCAGTACAGTCCAGTACAGTACAGTCCAGTACCGTCCAGTCCAGTACAGTCCATTACAGTATAGTCCAGTACAGTCCAGTATTGTACAGTCCAATACAGTATAGTCCATTCCAGTACAGTACAGTACAGCATAGTCCAGTACAGTACGGTACAGTCCAGTACAGTCCAGTTTAGTACAGCACAGTCCAGTTCAGTATAGTACAGTCCAGTACAGTATAGTCCAGTACAGTCCAGTACAGTATAGTCCAGTACAGTACAGTACAATACAGTTCAGTACAGTACAGTACAATACAGTTCAGTACAGTACAGTACGGTACAGTCCAGTCCAGTACAGTACAGTGCAGTACAATACAGTTCAGTACAGTACAGTACAGTCCAGTATAGTACAGTCCAGTACAGTATAGTCCAGTACAGTCCACTGTAGTCCAGTACAGTACAGTCCATTACAGTATAGTCCAGTACAGTCCAGTATAGTACAGTCCAATACAGTATAGTCCATTCCAGTACAGTACAGTACAGTCCAGTTTAGTTCAGCACAGTCCAGTACAGTATAGTTCAGTACAGTCCAGTACAGTCCAGTACAGTATAGTCCAGTACGGTACATTCCAGTACTGTCCATTACAGTACAGTCAATATTTGAAGCCTAGGAGGATATAACACTACAAATAACTTCAGTTTAGTACAGTACAGTCCAGTACAGCATAGTCCAGTCCAGTACAGTATGGTACAGTACAGTCCAGTTTAGTACAGCACAGTCCAGTACAGTACAGTACAGTACAGTACAGTCCAGTACAGTATAGTACAATACAGTACAGTCCAGTATAGTACAGTCCAGTACAGTACAGTTCAGTACAGTCCAGTACAGTCCAGTACAGTTCAGTACAGTCCAGTCCAGTACAGTTCAGTACAGTTCAGTACAGTTCAGTACAGTACAGTCCAGTTCAGTACAGTCCAGTACAGTCCAGTACAGTTCAGTACAGTCCAGTACAGTTCAGTACAGTACAGTCCAGTACAGTCTCGTACAGTTCAGTACTGTACAGTCCAGTACAGTACAATCCAGTACAGTACAGTACAGTTCAGTACAGTACAGTACAATCCAGTACAGTACAGTTCAGTACAGTCCAGTACAGTACAGTCTCGTACAGTTCAGTACTGTACAGTCCAGTACAGTACAATCCAGTACAGTACAGTACAGTTCAGTACAGTACAGTACAATCCAGTACAGTACAGTTCAGTACAGTCCAGTACAGTACAGTCTCGTACAGTTCAGTACTGTACAGTCCAGTACAGTACAATCCAGTACAGTACAGTTCAGTACAGTCCAGTACAGTACAGTCTCGTACAGTTCAGTACTGTACAGTCCAGTACAGTACAATCCAGTACAGTACAGTACAGTTCAGTACAGTTCAGTTCAATACAGTACAGTCCAGTACAGTTCTGTACAGTACAGTCCAGTACGGTACAGTCCAGTATAGTACAGTACAGTCCTGTACAGTTCAGTACAGTATAGTACAGTACAGTACAGTCCAGTATGGTACAGTCCAGTTCAGTACAATCCAGTACAGTACAGTTCAGTACAGTTCAGTACAGTACAGTACAGTACAGTACAGTACAGTACAGTACAGTCCAACCCAGTACAGTACAGTCCAGTACAGTTCAGTACAGTTCAGTACAGTACAGTACAGTATGGTACAGTCCAGTCCAGTGCAATCCAGTACAGTCCAGTACAGTTCAGTACAGTACATTCCAGTACAGTTCAGTACAATACAGACCAGTACAGTACAGTCCAGTACAATCCAGTACAGTACAGTCCAGTACAGTTCAGTACAGTACAGTTCAGTACTGTACAGTACAGTCCAGTACTGTACAGTACAGTCCAGTACGGTACAGTCCAGTCCAGTGCAATCCAGTACAGTTCAGTACAGTACAGTTCAGTACAGTACAGTTCAGTTCAGTACAATCCAGTACAGTCCAGTACGGTACAGTCCAGTCCAGTGCAATCCAGTACAGTCCAGTACAGTACAGTTCAGTACAGCACAGTCCAGTACATTCCAGTCCAGTACAGTCCAGTACAGTACAGTTCAGTTCAGTACAGTACAGTACAGTACAGTCCAGTATAGTTCAGTTCAGTACAATCCAGTACAATCCAGTATGGTACACTCTAGTTCAGTACAGTTCAGTACAGTCCAGTCCAGTACAGTTCAGTACAGTCCAGTACAGTTCAGTACAGTACAGTCCAGTAAGGTACAGTCCAGTACAGTCCAGCACAGTTCAGTACAGTTCAGTACAATACAATCCAGTACAGTACAGTACAGTCCAGTCAATATTTGAAGCTTAGGAGGATGTAACGCTACAAATAACTTCATTTATAAACACCCTCATTGGCTTATTCATTCACCACATTGACAACTAGACCCTTAACTCCTGTAATCAGCTGTTAATGACCTTATTCTTGGATCAAGTCACATGTGATTTTCTGAATCACTCAATAACAATCATACATATATTAACATTTGTTGTCATTATTTGTAACTTATACCGTAATGCCTCTTTTACCCTAAAATCTATATATTATATTAGGGCACATGATTTAACACATCATAAGCACACTTGGAGATGCTACTTATACTGGATTAACTTTTGAAGACATAGTCACCAGATTGCTGCAACTTGGTTTAGAGTGAAGCTAATGTAAGTCTTCCTTTGTAGTAAGGATCTTAATGTTGGTAAATACGCACTGGTCAGTCATGTGATGCATCGTAGTGTGATGGAGAGAATAACAGGGAACAAGGTGACCAAGAAGGATTGTAGTACTGTATGGAGGAGGATGACAAGGAGGATTGTAGTATGGAGGATGTGGCCAAGAAGGGTTGTAGTATGGAGGATGTGGCCAAGAGGATTGTAGTATGGAGGATGATGACAGGAAGGATTGTAGTATGGAGGAGTGATGACAAGGAGGATTTTAGTATGGAGGATGTGGCCAAGAAGGGTTGTAGTATGGACGATGTGGCCAAGAGGATTGTAGTATGGAGGATGATGACAGGAAGGATTGTAGTATGGAGGAGTGATGACAAGGAGGATTGTAGTATGGAGGATGTGGCCAAGAAGAGTTGTAGTATGGAGGATGTGGCCAAGAGGATTGTAGTATGGAGGATGATGACAGGAAGGATTGTAGTATGGAGGAGTGATGACAAGGAGGATTTTAGTATGGAGGATGTGGCCAAGAAGGGTTGTAATATGGACGATGTGGCCAAGATGGGTTGTAGTATGGACGATGTGGCCAAGAAGGGTTGTAGTATGGACGATGTGGCCAAGAGGATTGTAGTATGGAGGATGATGACAGGAAGTATTGTAGTATGGAGGAAAGGTAAGATGGTCAGTGATGAAAGATGCCCACAAGAGAGTATCATGAAACGACTATTTTTGGAAATGACACAAAACTAAACAGCAAAACTTAATGTATTGTAAAGAAAAAACCTGATGATTGTTAGCTCAAGTTTATCTGCTACAAAAGAAAAATGAGTAGCAGCATTGTCCATTTTGTAGAGGCGCGTGTGACCAGGGATGATTTGTATCACGTAGCTAAGAAGTGACATCTAAGACATACCGTACATATACTGGTTATAATACTTGATTGCTTGGATGTGAAATTGCCCACCTTATTCAAAACTCTTCTTGTGACTATATATTGAGCAGCAACTCTCAGCCTAACGTCTAGCCATAAGAGTACTTGTATATGCATGACAAAAACACCATTATGCTATCTTGTGCAACATGGTGGAATATGTACAAGTCATCTTAAAGCTCTACACTTAGGAAGACAAACATGGCCTCGTAAAATATTTAGGGGAAGTTTATAATAGTTTCCCATCTGGGTTACATTAAGGAAAAAATGTTTGACAGAGTTACACTTTTGCTCAATGTAGGATTGGGTTACTTGCTGAAAGGTTAACTCCTTGAGTATGATGACTTAACACCTTAAGTATACTATAGTCTCATAAAGGGATTTAATCCTTATATTCAAAGCATTAATGCATTACACTCTAGGGATTGAATCATGGTACTCATGGGTTTACAATACTAACAGAAGGAGCTTTAGGCTTGATGTTTTGTCAAGACTTTATCAAAGGAATGAAGACACAGTTCAGAGTACTGTTATTTATACTAAAAAGTTGGATCCACAGTAGTAGGTGGAGATTTGTCTCATCCCTCCATTGGTCATTTGGTGTTGCTACTGTTTCTTTTCTCCATCAGTTGTGTGCCACCATCTGGCCTGTCTCTCCATAATGTAATGTGCTTTGGGTTACGTCCTTCTTGTGTTAAGTCCACTACCCATTGACCCAGAGTAAATAACAAAGGCTGGCGTGGCCATTGGATTCTTCCTGGTGGCTCACAGAATATGCAACGCTGAATACCTGGAGGATGAGCTGGCTTACATCTTCAAAACCTTCTCAAAGCTGGGCTACCCAAGAGGAGTTACTGATATAACTACAGAAAATGACCAGATGCATCATCAATGGAGGACCTAACACAACACAAGAAGGACGTAACCCAAAGCACATTACATTATGGAGAGACAGGCCAGATGGTGGCACACAACTGCTGGAGAAAAGAAACAGTAGCAACACCAAATGACCAATGGAGGGATGAGACAAATCTCCACCTACTACTGTGGATCCAACTTTTTAGTATAAATAACAGTACTCTGAACTGTGTCTTCATTCCTTTGATAAAGTCTTGACAAAACATCAAGCCTAAAGCCCCTTCTGTTAGTCGTGTTTCCTTCACTACCATACTACCATTTATCAGCAATAAACAATGATCATGAGTTTAAGTCATTGCACTCAGGTAAATGAGATATCTTATTAATTTTACTCTGGTGGTGGCATCTAATTTGAAGGTTGATTACACTGTGCAGGTAATTATATATAATATTAACCTTAAAGCCCATGAATATTGAATGATCACACTGTACATGCAACTGATGTCTCCAGCAAACAAACTTTCTATTTGCAACTTTTTTTTTTGGTGTGGTCACCTTATAAGATAGGTTAGTTTAATGATTATTTTGTAGAATGGTATATATCCTAACTGTTTGACAATGGCAGTTAAGGTGTTGGTGTTGTGGTTGAGTATGATCAGAGTGGCTACATCACTCCCCCACACCCATCAACCTGTGCTACTTTCTCAACACACTCAAACAATTACTGAGGACACATGATGCAGGTACCACATGGAAACACAAAATGATCCAAGTGTTTTTGTGATTATTAACAACTTGACGGGGTACTTTACTTTTTACTTTATCCTCTTGGCCATAGCTCACCCTATAGTATAAGCTAGGCATTTGCAAGTGCTCTGCTCTCTCTGGTTAACTGAGGTGCCATAGAGCCGGCTCCAGTCTGGTGGCCCTTCTTTGGACATTTTCAATTCCTCCTTACTGTTGGTAAGGCTTGGTGTATCCTTTTGCATTTTGTGATGTTGAATCTTAACAGCCATTCCTTGAGGGAGTACTGTACTGTACTTTAATTTATCCTCTTCACCAGTGGTCAGTTTGTTAGCCACTTGGGCAGTCAGTCGTGTCTCTGTTACTCACTGTTGGCAAGTACTGGCTCCAGATTGCACCTGAACCTGCATTAGTGTTGGTTAAATCTGGTCTTGAATGTGTTCACACTCGGTGCCATCACAACACTCTCTGGCAGGTTATTCCAAGAGTTCATAACTTTCACTCCAAGAATGTTTGCCCTGATAATTTTATGAGCTTGTGGTTTCATTAACCTGAGGCTGTGACCTTTAGTGAGGCAGGCTGTAGGCATGAACTGACACCTACTGATCACAAAATCACATTTAGTTTTTACTCCATCTGGTTCCTAGTGGCTACTTTGCATTAATATACATACACATACATAAGTGTCAAGTTAGAGGAGGTGGAAGTGTAAATCAGGGCATACTGAGTCAAAATCACTCAAGAACAGCATCTTCACTATAATTCAGAAGGCAGTTATCTATGGATGAACACCAAAATGTTCCGTTCTTATGATCTTAGGTAAAGAAACTTACATTTGTCTGCAGAACATTATAAGCTTTTTCCACTTACAGATTAACATAGACTTGTACATAAGTTTATTTTGGTTTTGTTTAATGATGACAGATTACACTGAAGAGTAATTAGTAGAGGTGCTAAATGAGGAAGTTGAGGAAGATGAGTTGAGCCATGAGAAAGATGAGGAAGAAGATGAGGAGGATGAAGACTTGTGCCATGCATGGTTTTTACGGCGGTGCTTGACAGATAGGTTCGGTGATGTGAACCGCAACAGTTCTGCCAGAAAACGTCTTCGACTTGACACCCTCCCCTGTGGTGGCTGCTCCGGGGCCTCGTGTTCTTGTGGGCGTAGTGGCTCTTTTAGATCTTCGGTAAGTGAGGAGTACGGCCGAAAATGTTGGATTGACACCAGAGATGAACTAAATTCATGAATGTCACTTCTGTCTCGAGATTTTATCAGCCAATCATCCTCGAGGTACTTGAACACTTCCTTAGCAGGATAACGCGACCATCCACGTGGCTCTAGGAGACGACGTAAGAGTCGCAGAAGACGAACCGTGAACCTCTTGAAGGATCTTGGCACCCGTATGGACTTGACCTGCTGCCAGTTTCGAAAGGCGGCATACTCGGGGTCGGTGACATCAGTGGTGGCCCAAGGTTTGTTTCCTGTGAGACAGTGAATGATGAGAATACCTAAGGCCCAGGAGTCTAAAGAAGTGCCAGTGTAATATCCTTCAGCTCCCTCACTGCGACTCAGCTCAGGTGGACTATACGGTCCGACAAAGAGGCGACGACGCACGAACGTTCCGCCTCGACACGTTGAGCCAAAGTCGGTGATCTTGACGAGTGAAAGATTAGGTCTGAAGATGAGTATGTTATCAGGGGTGATACTACCATGTACTAACTGGAATCCATGCAGGTAAGTTAGTGCACTGGCTACCTGCTCAGCCACCCACCGGGTTTGTACCTGGAAAGAAGAATCATCCTGAATAATTAAGGAACTAATAATCAAAATCTTTCTTTAGACAAATGGTTAACTTTTTTTAAGAAAACTACAGGAGGTACAGACAAGGACAACCATGAGAGATGAGAAAATAACAGACAAAAAATTGGATTCTTGAGTTATTTACAGTACTTGATTCATTGTGTTAACATTGGCTATAAACTGCTGTTATTCATAAGTGAGGGATACTAGAAACTGATAAGAATGATTGATTATTTGGATCACCTCAAGATTAGGCACCCCAACTTATTTTACCTGATGATTAAACACCATAATGCAAACTTAACCTAACCCAATATAAACCCTCTAGGTAGCTTTAGAGCATAGATGCACAACCTTTCCGCTTCCGGGGCCACATCACCAAACTAACTTGTAAGCGAGGACTGCAAGATTCATGAGTCACCATAATTACATATTCAACTTCTCTACTCAAACACACATACATACGTTTATTATTTTTTTAAATCAAATATAATCCTTTTACTTAAACTAGAGATAACCAAGAATTTGTTGTCACACATAATTAATTTTAGTCTGTAACTTCATAAAAAGGACCACAGTATTACCATAAAAAATAATGATTGGAAACGAAGTGCTTACCTGGCATATAATGTGACAAATTTTTCTTTTTGTGATGTTTGACATTGTGACTTGTCAAGATTCAACAGACTAAATGTTTGCTCACAGATGTATGTGGAGCCAAATAAGCATGCATAAATAGCAGCCTCATTTCTCAAAGATGGATACTGATCTTAAGGCAAGCACCTGTAAAAATTGAGAAAGTTTCCTTCCATAAATTTAGCACGAAGACTGTCACTATTCTGGAGATCAATCAGTTCTAACTGGGCCTCTAGTTAACTGTCTTCAGGTGATAGAGAGAAGGGATTGCTGAACAGTTGCAAGTTTTTCTACTTTTTTTGTCTCTAAATCGCCTATCAAACACTTCCTGGAGATTTCCTATAATTGTTCCATAGTTTTCAGCTTTGTGATGTATACTGTGCTTTTCAAGCATAGTTTGATATGTTGGAAAGTGTCCCAACTCTCCTTTAATGAGTTGTGACTGAAACAGCTTAAGTTTTTGTTCAAAAGATGACACTTGGTTACGACCCTGAAGTTTGGCATTCAAGTTACTGACGTCCCCGGGTTACGGAAATTCGCTCTTACGGATTTTGTAAATTATGACCAATAAATTTGGGATACGGAAAAAAATTCGCCCTTACGTAAATTGGGTAAATTTTTAAGTTAATTTTTTTCAATACTATTAGAAAAAAAATTCACAGAAATTATGCACTTTATTTTGTGTGGATTTCTTGGTGGTTTGCTACAATACTGTACAGGGCGATGCAGGAGCCAGTAGTGCCCCTCCGTCTCCCTCCCAGTAACTCCAATTGCACCACCTTACCCTAACGCAGCACTCAACATCGTTTATGGTAGATTAAATTTAAGTGTTTTGTATATTTATTATCATATTACACTATATCATAAAATAATCAATGTGTGTTAAAAAAAATTTTTTCATTCATAAATGTGTCTTGCATTACGTCTTTTTGCCGACAATATTTCCTTGGGAACGCATCTCCAATTATATAATGGAAGTCAATGGAAAAATTGATGACACGTTACTGACAAATTTTCAAGGACACATAACCCGGCGGATGCCTGTGATTAAATGACTGGTGATATCAACAAGAAATGCCAGATCACAAAGCCACTTCACATTTTCAAGCTGTAGAACCACTTCACTCTTTTCATTAAGAAATATCACTATTTCATCCAGGAGGTTGATGAATCATTGCAGTGTATTTCCCCGACATAACCACCTGACTTCAGTGAAAAACACCAGATCACCATACTCAGTTTCAATTTCTTCTAGAAACTGCTTGAATTGGTGATGGTTCAAAGCTTGCGATTTCATGAAGTTGACTGTTGAGGCTACAATTTTCATTGCATTTTCAAAGTTCAGTTGTTTTCCACACAAATTCTGTTGATGTATTATGCAGTGAAACTGTTGTTATGCCAACTAAGTTGTCTATATTCAACTCAATAGTGCTAATTTGCTCCAGAAGTCCACTTAGCAAGTCACTCCCTTTAGTTTGCCCAGCCAGAGAACTGAGACCAACAAGTTCTTCACGGACAGTGAAGTCGTCTGTTACACCGCATACGAAAATTAATAACCAAGCCGTAGATGTTACATCGGCCGATTCGTCAGCGGCTGCGGAAAAGTACACAAAGTTATTACCTTTCTCTTTCGGCTGGTCTACTATGTCACTTGATAAATCACGAATTCTGTGTTGCAATGTCATGCGATTCAAACTTTTGTTTTCAAACTTCTTCACTACATCTGTACAAAGTTTTTGAGCACCAATAACCATACACTTTTTCACCAAATCACCATCTGTAAATGACCGTGAACATTTTGCTATCAGATATACAACTTATAGTTCACTTGTGTCACTTCTTGTGCCTCTTTCTTCCTCTGAGTGAACATGTTTTTCTGCATCAAAGAATTTATTTTCTGTTTTCTCATTTCACCTTTGATTTCTCCATATGCTTTATGCTTGGATAAACAATGTCTTTGCAAATAATGCTCCTTACAAATTGCCACACAACTTTGACAAATCAAACAAATAATTTTCTTTGCATTGTTTTACACAAAGAAATCGTTATAGGTCCATATTTCTTGAAAGTTTCTGTTCTCGTCCTCAAGTTTTCTCTTTTGTGATGTATTTTTTTCAGTCGACTTACTAGTCATTGTGAGGGGGTAAAAAATATTCAGTAATGCTCCAATAATGGTAATTGTCTCAAGCGAGTGCCAGAGGATATTGTTTCAGTCAATCAATGAATCACCTCAGCTGAGTCCCAGCCAAAACTTCTGGAGTTCGTCGTATATACAGTATGAGTGGTTGTGATGCCATAATTCTCTTCTTATTTTTATTAGTAATAATTTATTTTTGTAAAATATGAGCCGTATAATTTTCTCGTTCATTTCTATGGGTTTCTCATGGATAAAAGTTAGATATGTTGAGGAAGACATAATACTGAGATAATATCAACTGGCTTAATGGCAACAGTGCTCCCGCCTAGACAGCCTGGCTCTCAGATCGACACATTCACTTCCCGTCCACCTTTGGACCTGCTGCTGACTGTGATCTCCAAACTGTTACAGCAATTTGAAATTGTTTTTACATTTCAGTAAAATGCAATACAAAAATGAAAGACAAATAAGCTTTTCAGTATCGTTGGTAAAAACTGTAAGTGTAAACTGAATGAAGGTAGAGATTGTTCCCATTGCCCCAAGTCCCAGTTTTATTTCATATTAATTTTGTATTTCAACAGTCTTGATAACATAAGACACCGAGGGCCGCAACAGAGCTACTGAAGGGCCGCAGGTTGTGCATACCTGCTTTAGAGTGTCTAAACATGAGTGAAATACGTTGAGGTGACTAATCTTCCTATGATCTGATTACTGTACTCAGTTGGAGATTAGAAACACCACCACTTGTCCAGTCAGTGAAGCCAAGCAATGATGGGTCTGGTTAGTACTTGGATGGGTGACATACTGGAAATAAGCATCTCATGGTTTTGTTGGCCATCTTTGGTCACTAAATATCAACTACACTATATTATTATATCACTGATATTTACCTCATCAATGGTCCTGGAGGTGAGGTGAGAAGCCAGGTCCCCATAAGGTGCATACTCCATGGGATACACAATGTAGAGATCAGTCTGGAAAAGTCTGGAAGTGGCAGATGCTAGATTTGGGTGATCAAGGTGTGAAGCGTAGTGGTACTCGCGCTGCACGTCCCTCCTCCTGCACACGTCGCGACATACGGCCTTCAGTGCTACTTCCATTCCTGTCAGTCTTGTAGCAGCGAGATAGATCTGTTGCGGTTGTTGGCATCAGTGATGTATACAACAAGAACATTGATAGTTGGTTCTCTGGTACAGTGCATTGATCATTTGGTTAAATTCAAAGTAAATTACTGTCCAGGATGGTGAATTTATATTACAGTAGTCAAAATAATATTTCATAGTGCAGTACAGTATCAGTAAACAGAGAAGCAACAGAAGTAAACCAGATTTGGGGACTTTATTATGAAAGGAAAATGTGTTTGCAGATCATTTCTTCTAACCAGTTCAGTACAGTAGAAGTCCAAAAATCCGGATGCCAGAAATCTGGACCACCTGAGAATCCGGACTTTTTGAAAACTCAAACTTTTTAAATTTAGCGGGCTTTTGTGTGTGTGTGTGTGTGTGTGCGCATGCGTGAGCTGCACAGCGACAACAAGCGACCACGCGGTCGCCATTTTAAAACGAGCAATCAACCTGTGACAATGTATGTAATATTGTGTCCTACTCTTTCCATTTACCATATATAGCATACGTATTTACAAGCCCATAATAATGGCTCCAAAAGTAGATAAACTTCGTTGTGTGAAGAGAAAGAAGAACACGTTGAAATTGAGTGACAAACTTGAAATAATTAAGAAACTAGAACGTGGTGTGAGCAATACTGATCTAATGGAAACATACGACATCGGAAAGTCTACAATTTACGATATAAAAAAGGCAAAGAATAAAATTCCAGAATTCACAGCCTCGTCTCAGTACAGGTTGACAACCCTTTATCTGAAATTCCGAAAACCGTAAAGCTCTGAAAACCGAAAGTTTTTTGGAGGGGGCTCCCCCCCCCCCCTTATAAAACAGGGATTAGCACACTGAGGCATAGATCACTGACCCACATCGGGGCCTGGGGGGCAAAAATGTAATAGTAATAATACTGTAATTACAGTATAATAATAATAATTATTCATAGTAAATACAATTTTTAATAAGAATAATCCAAAATAAAATAATAATGATAACAATAATAATAATAATAATAATAATAATAATAATAATAAAATATTTTTAAAAAATTAATAATAACAATAATACTGTAATAATAAAATAATAATAATAATAAAGAAATACAAGAATGAAAAAAAGATCAAAGTGAGAAACACGACCTAGACCTATGAATTAGTATTATTATTATAATTATTAATTTTAAATTTTATTTTATTTTCGCCCCTCCCCCAGGCCCCAATGTGGGTTAGTGATCTATGCCCGGGTGGGCTAATACACATAGCATTCTGAAAACCGAAAAATTCCGAAATCCGAAATGCCTCTGGCCCCAAGGATTTCGGATAAAGGATTGTCAACCTGTATTTGCTAATGAATAGACTATCAAAATTTACCTGTTCATCTCTTCTTTATTCCTCCTTAAATTTGAATTTTAAAAGTACTGCCCGAAAATCCGGACCGACCCAATCCCCGAGCAGTCCGGATTTTCGTACTTCTACTGTATTAATAGAGTAAAAACACTGAACAGAATGGCAAATTTGGGTACAGTATTATAATGAAATAGTACATGAACTGAAGCTATGATATATCACAGACACACTAAAATAATTATGTTAATCAAAAGATGGCTGTATATTTTTTATCAAGACTGACAACAACTCATAATTTCTTGATCTTTTCTTTATCCAAAGTTGAGGGAAATACAATTATCTCTCCTCAGACACAACTTTATGGTCTTCATGTAGGAATTTTCTAGGGTTAAATTGTTCCCAAGATTTATAACCTAGTTGGTTTAAGTTTTGTTATCTTGCATTGGGGTTGAGGGAAACAACTTTGTACATGGTAATCAGTGACTAAATAGAACATTATCCTCATCTTCCAAAGGTAAACAGCCTACAGTATTAAGTGGATGGCCTCTTATATTGGAAACACAGAAGAAGGCAAAGCATTCCACAGTTTGGCTGTGTGGGGAAAGAAGGATGTACTATAACAGGTTATTCTAGTGTGACCGACATTCACATATCTCAGCTTCTTGACCATTAACGAGGATCTTGATACAGTATTTAATTCACTATTCTCAAGGCCAATAAATTCAATTACACTACAGATATTTTAAAAAGCATTGAACCAAAATTTGATACACTCTTAATACTGTAGGTATTTTCGAAGCAAGGCTAATGGTCTTGCATTGCTTCTTCATAACACTAGCATCACTATCACTGGCTGGGTACTTGGAAGCCATTTTGAATAGTTACAGTACAGTATTTATAGCAAAAACACCTAATTGCGCACTACGCTGAAAGCCTAACAAAGACTGGGGACGCTCTGACGCTCTGCTAGAGTGTGTAGCACACCAAGATGAGAGAGGGTGATGCTCCATACAAAAGTAGTTCATGTTGGGTGACATCATTATAACGAATTGGTCGGGACATTGTTGGAATCATGGGAATCTAAAGAGTAGCGACGTTTGAACGAAACAACGTTGTCTGGGGCAACGTTAAGCACAGGACTTACTGGACATGCTTTTGTACATTTTGCATGATCATATCCCTAAACAGCTGTACAGTCCTATAAACAGAGAAGGCTCAAGAATGATGCTGTTGATCATAACAAGATACACTGTACTGTACTATGATCTATTTATTTGTTTGTTGACATCAGTGACAAAGTTATTGTATTAGTAAACTCATTGACATCATGTAAATGTGCTCTAGCTTGTACTCTTAAGAGGTTTCTGCTTCATGATGAGAAATATTCACACTCTTAAAAAGGTTCAAAATTCCTTACCTTTTTCTCATTTTCAAGCTTCACTGGGCTAGCTTTCAGCCTGTTATATAAATACTTAGCTAAGATGAACCTAAACAAATTCCTACTTGTATTATGCCTCAACATGGAAAATCAGTAAGGATAATCTTTTCTTCATTGATGTTTGTTAATAATTTTTGTTTAAGTATTACAAACACAGTACTGTACATTATCAGATTACCTTAATCTTGAGATATGAGTCAAAACTCCTTGCGTACATCCTAAGATGATTAATGGGGTTGTTTCATGGACACAACTGGGCTGCACAGATACAGCTCAACAGCCATGACCCTTCACTTCATCTATGGCTTTCCTAAGAGGAACTTGGTCTTTTCTAAATACTTGGACCTTCATCTCAAGATTCCTTCATGGGAATTTACCACATGTTGACTGTGGTGCAGGAAAGTACTGTATAAAAAGCAGTTATAAAATCATATTAATACAGTAACTTAATTTCCCAGCTAGGAATCACTCTAGGAGCCTTTCTTTCACCGTCGTACATGGAATCTTTGATCAAAATATAGGAGTTAAATCCAGAAATCTCACTTAATGATTGAGAATGGTCTTTATGGCTAGACCCCCTCCCTCCTCCCAGGTGTGCAATACCAAAATGGGGCATGTCATCTGGAGGCACCATTCTCTGACTGTGGTGAGGAGTGAATGTCAGCAAGCAGAGTACAATACTGTACTGTGCACAGAACCTCAGCAGTTCTGCTCCTGAGTGATCACAGCCTTTCACAGGAGAACCAATATGAGATCCTGTTATGACTGGAAGAGTAACACCACCTATCGAAGTGTGACATGGCAGCTCTGTTGGGGATTTCAGAATTCAATCCATCACAGAGTTTTGTGGAAAATAAGATAATAAACTATGCATGCTTGCATGTTAAAGTAAATTTTTTAACATTTTAAGATGTGTAAACAGTGTATACTACAATACAGTACTAGACTTTCAACCATAACCTACCTTGCCCATCCTGCCATAGTTGAGGATGTTGAGAATGTCGTAGTGGTCACTGAGAGACTCCTCAGGCAGGTCACAGCTGCCACCACCCTTGGACTCCACACTCGCCAGCATGTCTGAAAAGAGCAAAATACATTTATTGCCCTATTTACAGACACAGATCCTGGATTTTTTTGTGAAGTAGGGGGGAGTACCGTAGGGTACCGAACTTTCATAAACCTATAAAGGGTATCGTGGTTCTAAAATACGAATATACAAACAATAAATAGCTTTTTGTTGCATGAAATAAATGAACAGTATTTGCCAGGTGGCTCCAATGACTTAACTGTGTCAGACGAAGGTGAGGCATATTTTTTATTGTAGGGTAGTGACTCCTGCCCCCTTGATGTGGGCACAGTGGACAAATGGGCTGTCTCCATCCCTCGTAATGCTCTTCAAGATTGAGGTGCTCCCTCGTTTGGAGTATTGTTGTCTCACCGTCTGGCCTCTGAGATATGCTAGAGACCGTCAGTTGATTGAAAATTTTCTAAAGAGAGCCACCAGACTGGTGGCTGTGCTATGGCACTTCAGTTAGCCAGAGAGATTAGAATGCCTACAACTGACTAACTTAAGCTATAGGGGTGACTTAATTGAAGTTTATAAATATCTCAGGGGGCAATACTCAGTCGAGTGTCCATATCCTTAGGCATACCGAAGGGGGGGGGGGGGCAATCACCCCAAAACCCTTGAGCTAATAAATTATTTCAAATAAACCATTTTTAACAGTAAGAAGTGAAAAATTAATGACGATAACGAAATAAATAATAGCATCACTAACTGACTGATAAGCTCATCATGATCACACAGAAAAATATTTATTATCTTGTTTTTCAACATACAATACCTCGGTATGTTTGTACAAAGTTCCCCCCATTGGCAAATTTCTGTGATACCACTACCCATACCTGGAGCTGGCAGACGCCGCCTCGCCCACCCCACCCCACAAAGGGTCACATTTCAAGGCTAAAGAAGCCATTGAATCCAGAAGTGAGGGTACACTTTTGGAGTGGTGAACTCTGGAACAACCTGCCAGAGAGTGTTTGTGACTGCACCGAATGTGAGCTCTATCAAGACCAAAGTTGACCAACACTGGAGCAGGTTCAGGTACTTTCAGGAGCCGGTGCATGCCCAGTACTTGCCAACAGTGCGTAACAGAGACGTAACCGACTGCCGATCAGTAGTGAAGAGGGTAAAATTATAAGTAAAGGTAAAGTTAACACAATATTATAAGGTTTACAACAACACAAGTAACTATAGTACAGACTTATTGTACAAGTGAGGCGAGAGAACATGACCACACTATCACGGTGGTCGATTTCTCAAGTTTTAAATACCAATAAAAAACCATATAGATGAGCCACAATTTACTGACTTACGCTATGTTAGTGTGTGTGTGGGGGGCTAGGTTAGTGAGTGTGAGGGCTATGTTAAGTAACAGTGTGAGGTTATGTTAGTGTGTGTGGGGAGTATGTTAGTGTGGGGACTAGGTTAGTGCCAGTGTGGGGGCTAGGTTAGTGGTAGTGTGGGGGCTAGGTTAGTGGTAGTGTGGTGGCTAGTTTAGTGCCAGTGTGGGGGCTAGGTTAGTGCCAGTGTGGGGCTAGGTTAGTGGTAGTGTGGTGGCTAGGTTAGTGCCAGTGTGGGGACTCAGGTTAGTGCCAGTGTGGGGGCTAGGTTAGTGGTAGTGTGGTGGCTAGGTTAGTGCCAGTGTGGGGGCTAGGTTAGTGCCAGTGCGGGGGCTAGGGTTAGTGGCAGTGTGGGGGCTGTGGGTAGGCAGTGTGGGGCTAGGTTAAAGTGTTAGTGTGTGGGGTTAGGTTAGTGCCAGTGTGGGGGCTAGGGTAGTGCCAGTGTGGGGTGCTAGGTTAGTGCCAGTGTGGGGGCTGGTTAGTGCCAGTGTGGGGACTAGGTTAGTGCCAGTGGGGGCTAGGTTAGTGGTAGTGTGGTGGCTAGGTTGGTGCCAGTGGGGGCTAGGTTAGTGCCAGTGCGGGGGCTAGGTTAGTGGCAGTGTGGGGGCTAGGTTAAAAGTTAGTGTGGGGTTAGGTTAGTGCCAGTGTGGGGGGCTAGGTTGGTGCCAGTGTGGGGTGCTAGGTTAGTGCCAGTGTGGGGGCTAGGTTAGTGTTAGTGTGAGGGGCTGGGTTAGTGTTATTTTGGGGGCTAGGTTGGTGCCAGTGGGGTGCTAGGTTAGTGCCAGTGTGGGGCTAGGTTAGTGTTAGTGTAGGGGCTAGGTTAGTGTTATTTTGGGGCTAGGTTAGTGCCAGTGTGTGGGCTAGGTTAGTGTTAGTGTGGGCTAGGTTAGTGCCAGTGTGGGGGCTAGGTTAGTGCCAGTGTGGCCAGGTTAGTGCCAGTGTGGGGTGCTAGGTTAGTGCCAGTGTGGGGTGCCAGGTTAGCTGTGTGTGGGGCCAGGTTAGTGTTAGTGTAGGGCCAGGGTTAGTGTTATTTGGGGCTAGGTTAGTGCCAGTGTGGGCCAGGTTAGTGTTAGTGTGGGGGCTAGGTTAGTGTTAGTGTAGGTTTAGTGTGTAAGGAAGGCTAGGTAGGTGAGGTAAGGATGGTATGTGAGGTAAGGATGGAGGTAGGTGAGGTAAGGATGGGTAGGTAGGTGAGGTAAGGATGGGTATGTGAGGTAAGGATGGGAAGTAGGTGAGGTAAGGATGGTGGTAGTGAGGTAAGGATGGGTATGTGAGGTAAGGATGGGGAGGTAGGTGATAAGGATGGGTATGTGAGGTAAGGATGGGGAGGTAGGTGAGGTAAGGATGGGTATGTGAGGTAAGGATGGGAGGTAGGTGAGGTAAGGATGGGTAGGTAGGTGAGGATGGGTATGTGAGGTAAGGATGGGTATGTGAGGTAAGGATGGGGAGGGAGGTGAGGTAAGGATGGGGAGGTAGGTGATAAGGATGGGTATGGAGGTATGGATGGGATGTGAGGTAAGGATGGGAGGTAGGTGAGGTAAGGATGGGGAGGTAGGTGAGGTAAGGATGGTATGTGAGGTAAGGATGGATATGTGAAGTAAGGATGGGGAGGTAGGTGAGGTAAGGATGGGGAGGTAGGTGAGGTAAGGATGGGAGGTGGTGAGGTAAGGATGGGTATGTGGAGGTAAGGATCGGGGAGGTAGGTGAGGTAAGGATGGGTATGTGAGGTAAGGATGGGTATGTGAGGTAAGGATGGTAGGTGGGTGAGGTAAGGATGGGTATGTGAGGTAAGGATGGTAGGTAGGTGAGGTAGGATGGGTAGGTAGAGGTGAGGTAAGGATGGGAGGTAGGTGAGGCAGGGATGGGATGTGAGGTGGGGGATGGGTAGGTAGGTGAGGTAAGGATGGGGAGGTAGGTGAGGTAAGGATGGGATGTGAGGTAAGGATGGGGAGGTAGGTGAGGTAAGGATGGGTATGTGAGGTAAGGATGGGGAGGTAGGTGAGGTAAGGATGGGTATGTGAGGTGGGGATGAGGTATGTGAGGTAAGGATGGGTATGTGAGGTAGATGGGTATGTGAGGTAAGGATGGGTATGTGGAGGTAAGGATGGGTAGGTAGGTGAGGTAAGGATGGGTAGGTAGGTGAGGTAAGGATGGGTATGTGAGGTAAGGATGGGTATGTGAGGTAAGGATGGGGAGGTAGGTGAGGTGTGATGGGTATGTGAGGTGGATGGGTATGTGAGGTAAGGATGGGTATGTGAGGTAAGGATGGAGGTAGGTGAGGTAAGGATGGGTAGGTAGGTGAGGTAATGGGATGTGAGGTAAGGATGGAGGTAGGTGAGTGTAAGGATGGCATGTGGAGGTAAGGATGGCATGTGAGGAAGGATGGGTATGTGAGGTAAGGATGGGGAGGTAGGTGAGGTAAGGATGGGTATGTGAGGTAAGGATGGGTATGTGAGGTAAGGATGGGTAGGTAGGTGAGGTAAGGATGGGGTAGGTGAGGTAAGGATGGGTATGTGAGGTAAGGATGGGGAGGTAGGTGAGGTAAGGATGGGTATGTGAGGTAAGGATGGGGAGGTAGGTGAGGTAAGGATGGGTAGGTAGGAGGTAAGGATGGGTATGTGAGGTAAGGATGGGGAGGTAGGTGAGGTAAGGATGGGTAGGTAGGTGAGGTAAGGATGGTAATGTGAGGTAAGGATGGGAGGTAGGTGAGGTAAGGATGGGTAGGTAGGTGGAGGTAAGGATGGGTATGTGAGGTAAGGATGGGGAGGTAGGTGAGGTAAGGATGGGTAGGCAGGTGAGGTAAGGATGGGTATGTGAGGTGGGATGGGGAGGTAGGTGGAGGTAAGGATGGGAGGTAGGTGGAGGTAAGGATGGGGTAGGTGAGGGAAGGATGGCAAGGTGAGGTAAGGATGGCATGTGAGGTAAGGGATGCAGGTAGGTGGAGTAAGGATGGGTAGGTGGTGAGGTAAGGATGGGTATGTGGAGGTAAGGATGGGGAGGTAGGTGAGGGGATGGGGAGGTATGGGAGGTGGGATGGAGGTGGATGTGAGGTAAGGATGGGGAGGTAGGTGAGGTAAGGATGGGTATGTGGAGGTAAGGATGGGAGGTAGGTGGAGGTAAGGATGGGTAGGTAGGTGAGGTAAGGATGGGATGTGAGGTAAGGATGGGAGGTAGGTGAGGTAAGGATGGGTAGGTATGTGAGGTAAGGATGGGTATGTGAGGTAAGGATGGGAGGTAGGTGAGGTGAAGGATGGGTAGGTATGTGGAGGTAAGGGATGGCATGTGAGGTAAGGATGGGGAGGTAGGTGAGGGTAAGGATGGGGAGGTATGTGGAGGTAAGGATGGTGGGGAGGTAGGTGAGGTAGATGGCATGTGAGGTAAGGATGGGTATGTGGAGTAAGGATGGTAGGTGAGGTAAGGATGGGGAGAGGTAGGTGAGGTAAGGATGGGTAGGTAGGTGAGGTAAGGATGGTATGTGAGGTAAGGATGGGTAGGTAGGTGGGAGGTAAGGATGGCAGGTATGGAGGTAAGGATGGTATGTGAGTAAGGATGGGGAGGTAGGTGAGGTAAGGATGGGGAGGTATGTGAGGTAAGGATGGGAGGTAGGTGAGGTATGATGGGCATGTGAGGTATGGGATGGGTATGTGAGGTAAGGATGGCAGGTAGGTGAGGTAAGGATGGGAGGTAGGTGAGGTAAGGATGGGTAGGTAGGTGAGGTAAGGATGGGATGTGGAGGTAAGGATGGGGAGGTAGGTGAGGTAAGGATGGTATGTGGAGGTAAGGATGGGTAGGTAGTGGAGGTAAGGATGGGTATGTGAGGTAAGGATGGGTATGTGAGGTAAGGATGGGTAGGTAGGTGAGGGGGTATGATGGTAGGTAGGTGAGGTAAGGATGGGTATGTGAGGTAAGGATGGGGAGGTAGGTGAGGTAAGGATGGGATGTGAGGTAAGGATGGGTATGTGAGGTAAGGATGGGGAGGTAGGTGAGGTAAGGATGGGTATGTGAGGTAATGGGGGAGGTAGGTGAGGCAAGGATGGAGGTAGGTGAGGTAAGGATGGGTAGGGGAGGTAAGGATGGCATGTGAGGTAAGGATGGCATGTGAGGTAAGGATGGGGGGTAGGTGAGGTAAGGATGGGTATGTGAGGTAAGGATGGGGGAGGTGGGTGAGGTAAGGATGGGAGGTAGGTGAGGTAAGGATGGGGTAGGTGGTGAGGTATGGATGGGGGAGGTAGGTGAGGTAAGAAGGATGGGAGGTAGGTGAGGTAAGGATGGGTATGTGAGGTAAGGATGGGTAGGTAGGTGAGGTAGATGGCATGGAGGTAAGGATGGTATGTGAGGTAAGGATGGGAGGTAGGTGAGGTAAGGATGGGGAGGTATGTGAGGCAAGGATGGGGAGGTAGGTGAGGTAAGGATGGGGAGGTAGGTGAGGTAAGGATGGGTAGGTAGGTGAGGTAAGGATGGAGGTAGGTGAGGTAAGATGGGTAGGTAGGTGAGGTAAGGATGGGGAGGTAGGTGAGGTAAGGATGGGTAGGTAGGTGAGGTAAGGATGGGTATGTGGAGGCAAGGATGGGAGGTAGGAGGAGGTAAGGATGGCATGTGAGGTAAGATGGGCATGTGAGGTAAGGATGGGGAGGAGGTAGGTGAGGTAAGGATGGGGAGGCATGTGAGGTAAGGATGGGGAGGTAGGTGGAGGTAAGATGGGATGTGGGAGGTAAGGATGGGTAGGTGAGGCAGATGGGTAGGTATGTGAGGTAAGGATGGCAGTGAGGTAAGGATGGGGAGGTAGGTGAGGTAAGGATGGGGAGGTAGGTGAGGTAAGGATGGGATGTGAGGTAAGGATGGGTATGTGGGAGGTAAGGATGGGGAGGTAGGGTGAGGTAAGGATGGGAGGTATGTGAGGTAAGGATGGGGAGGTAGGTGAGGTAAGGATGGCATGTGAGGTAAGGATGGGGAGGTAGGTGAGGGGTAAGGATGGATGTGAGGATGGGATGGGGAGGTAAGAGGAGATTGGGTATGGTGAGGTAAGGATGGGGATGTAGGGTGAGGTAAGGATGGGTATGTGGAAAAGGATGGGGAGGTAGTGAGGCAAGGATGGCATGTGAGGTAAGGATGGGGAGGTAGGTGAGGTAAGGATGGGTATGTGAGGTGAAGGATGGGGAGGTAGGTGAGGTAAGGGGATGGGTATGTGAGGTAAGGATGGGGAGGTAGGTGAGGTAAGGATGGGAAGTGAGGTAAGGATGGATGTAGGCAGTGAGGCAAGGATGGGGAGGTGCAGGAGGTGAAGGGATGGGGGAGGAGGTGAGGTAAGGATGGCATGAGGCAAGGATGAGGTAGGTGAGGTAAGGATGGGTAGGTGAGGGAGGCATGGGGAGTGTAGGAGGTAAGGATGGGTAGGTGAGGTAAGATGGGGAGGTAGGTGAGGTAAGGATGGGGGAGGTAGGAGGTAAGGATGGGGAGGTAGGTGAGGGGGATGGGTAGGTATGTGAGGTAAGGATGGCATGTGATAAGGATGGGGAGGTAGGTGAGGTAAGGATGGGGAGGTATGTGAGGTAAGGATGGGGAGGTAGGTGAGGTAAGGATGGGAGGTAGGTGGGAAGGATGGGGAGGTAGGTGAGGTGGGATGGGTGGGTATGTGAGGTAAGGATGGGAGGTAGGAGGTAAGGATGGGGAGGTAGGTGGGAGTAGGATGGGTAGGTATGTGAGGAGTAGGATGGGTATGTGAGGTAAGGATGGGGGAGGTGGGTGGGAGAAGGATGGGGAGGTATGAGGTAAGGATGGGGAGGGGGTGAGGTAAGGATGGGGAGGTAGGTGAGGTAAGGATGGGTATGTGGGGGGGAGGGGATGGGATGTGAGGTAAGGATGGGGAGGTATGAGGAGGGTGGGTAGGTATGTGAGGAAGGATGGGTAGGTATGTGAGGTAAGGATGGGTATGTGAGGTAAGGATGGGAGGTAGGTGAGGTAGGATGGGAGGTATGTGAGGTAAGGATGGGTAGGTATGTGAGGTAAGGATGGGTATGTGAGGTAAGGATGGGGAGGTGGGTGAGGTAAGGATGGGGAGGTAGGTGGGGGTAGGATGGGAGGTGGGTGAAGTGGGATGGGAGGTATGTGAGGTAAGGATGGGGTAGGTATGTGGGAGTAAGGATGGGTATGTGAGGTAAGGATGGGGAGGTAGGTGGGGTAAGGATGGGGAGGTAGGTGAGGAGAGGATGGGAGGTAGGTGGGTAAGGATGGGAGGTAGGTGGGGGGATGGGTGGATGTGGGGTAAGGATGGGGAGGTGGGTGGGGTAAGGATGGGGAGGTAGGTGAGGTAAGGATGGGGAGGTAGGTGAGGGTAAGGATGGGAGGTATGTGGGAGTAAGGATGGGGAGGTATGTGAGGTGGGATGGGTATGTGAGGTAAGGATGGGAGGTAGGTGAGGTAAGGATGGGGAGGTATGTGGGGTAAGGATGGGTAGGTATGTGAGGTAAGGATGGGTATGTGAGGTAAGGATGGGGAGGTAGGTGAGGAGGTGGGATGGGAGGTATGTGAGATGGAAGGATGGGAGGTAGGTGGGGTAAGGATGGGAGGTGGGGTGGAGGATGGGGAGGTAGGTGAGGTAAGGATGGGAGGTAAGGTGGGGTAAGGATGGGTATGTGAGGTAAGGATGGGGGAGGTATGTGAGGATGGGGAGGGTGAGGTAAGGATGGGTATGTGAGGTAAGGATGGGAGGTAGGTGAGGTAAGGATGGGAGGTAGGTGAGGTAGGATGGGGAGGTGGGTGGGTAGGGATGGGAGGTATGTGAGGTAGGATGGGGTGGGTGAGGTGGGATGGTGTGTGAGGTGGATGGGAGGTAGGTGAGGGGTAGGGATGGGAGGTAGGTGGGGTAAGGATGGGGAGGTAGGTGGGAAGGATGGGTAGGTAGTGAGGTAAGGATGGGTAATGTGGGGTAAGGATGGGGAGGTAGGTGGGGTAAGGATGGGTAGGAGGTAAGGATGGTATGTGAGGTAAGGATGGGAGGTGGGTGAGGTAGGGATGGGGGTGAGGTGAGGTGGGATGGGAGGAGGTGAGGTGGGATGGGGGAGGTAGGTGGGGATGGGGAGGTGGGTGAGGTAAGGATGGGTAGGTATGTGAGGTGGGATGGGTATGTGAGGTAGGATGGGAGTGGGTGGGGTGGATGGGTGGGGTGAGGTAGGTGGGTGGAGGTGGGATGGGGAGGTGGGTGAGGTGGATGGGGTATGTGAGGTGGGAGTGGGTGAGTGGGGGGTGTGGGTGGGATGGGGAGGTATGTGGGGTAAGGATGGGTAGGTAGGTGGGGGTGGGATGGGTATGTGAGGTAAGGATGGGGAGGTGGGTGGGGTAAGGATGGGTGGGTGGGGTAAGGATGGGTATGTGAGGTAAGGATGGGGAGGTAGGTGAGGTAGGATGGGTGTGTGAGGGTGGATGGGTAGGTATGTGAGGTAAGGATGGGTATGTGAGGTGGGATGGGGAGGTAGGTGAGGTAAGGATGGGTAGGTAGGTGAGGTAAGGATGGGTATGTGAGGTAGGATGGGTATGTGAGGTAAGGATGGGAGGTGGGTGAGGTAGGATGGGGAGGTAGGTGAGGTAAGGATGGGAGGTAGGTGAGTGGGATGGGTGGGTATGTGGGGTAAGGATGGGTATGTGAGGAGGTAGGATGAGGAGGTAGGTGAGGTAAGGATGGGTATGTGAGGTAAGGATGGGTATGTGAGGTAGGTGAGGTAAGTGACGCTAGTGTTTTGTCTGCACTGACTGCCACAGTCTTAACCAGCTGTTATACACGTTGTCTCAGGTTCTAGTAACAATAGCTGTAATTAATAATAACAGTGAGTAGCCTGTTAACGGGGGCATCCCGAGTTTTGACGTCACGAATGGACTCACTGTTGCGGTGGAAAAATTTACAGTGACAAGTTGCTAGGGTTTGAGAGCCCCAGAGGTGTACTTCACCGTCAGTAATATCCTCAGGTGTGGCGGCGTCACCCAGGTGGTCGTCTGTGCTGCTGAGTGTTGCCGTGAGACACTACAACACCGATAATAATCTGATCCAAACTGACGTCAGTGTGTTTCTTGAAGCTTTCAGTAATGGATTTTTTTTCATAACTCTTAAGGGCCCCAGACAAAAGCACCCTAGGACAAATAATAAGACATTTTTATATAATTTATTATTTACAGTTTATGAACACTTCTCTGAAGTGTAAAATATTAAATTTATTATATCATAAGACAGCAAGCTAACCTAAACTAAACTAAACTAAACTAAACTAAACTAAACTAAACTAAACTAACTAACCTACCTATTTTGACTTTTTAACTGAGGGTTTTTTCTGGGGAGCTTTTATCGTAGGGGGCGTTTGTCCATGCTCCGTCGTGAACAGACATGTCTCGGCGCTCCTATGGAGTGACTTGGGGAAGGTCGACATTTGGTAGCCCTGCCCTCGGCCCTTCCTCTGCAGTAAGAAAACAGTGCAAGGATTGTTGATCAAGTGTTAATTTCAACCCGAAAAACAATGGAAAGCAGTAACTGAATAATCATGGTGGTGAGACTGAGGTGGACAGTGGAAGCTCCTGCTGTTATCAAGACAATGTTTACGACAATAGAGACCAGAGGGGAGATAGCTATTGTACCTACCGTGAGAACCAACCAGTGAGACGGCCTACAACACCAGCGGGGAGACGGCCTACAACCATGTGTTCCTCCTACAACACCAGCGGGGAGACGGCCTACAACCATGTGTTCCTCCTACAACACCAACGGGGAGACGGCCTACAACACCAGCAGGGGCGGCCTACAACACCAACGGGAGACGGCCTACAACCATGTGTTCCTCTACAACACCAACGGGAGACGGCCTACAACACCAACAGGAGACGGCCTACAACCATGTGTTCCTCCTACAACACCAACGGGAGACGGCCTACAACACCAACAGGGGAGACCTACAACCATGTGTTTCCTACAACACCAACAGGGAGACGGCCTACAACCATGTGTTCCTCCTACAACACCAGCAGGAGATGGCTTACAACCATGTGTTCCTCCTACAACACCAACAGGGAGACGGCCTACAACCATGTGTTCCTCCTACAACACCAGCGGGGCAGCCTACAACCATGTTCCTCCTACAAACCAGCGGGAGATGGCTTACAACCATGTGTTCCTCTACAACACCAACAGGGGGCGGCCTACAACCATGTGTTCCTCCTACAACACCAGAGACGGCCTAATGTGTTCTCTACACCAGCAGGGGAGATGGCTTACAACCATGTGTTCCTCCTACAACACCAGCAGGGAGACGGCCTACAACCATGTGTTCCTCCTACAACACCAGCAGGAGACGGCCTACAACCATGTGTTCCTCCCTACAACACCAGGGGAGATGGCTTACAACCATGTTCCTCCTACAACACCAACAGGAGACGGCCTACAACCATGTGTTCCTCCTAACTCCAGCAGGGAGACGGCCTACAACCGTGTGTTCCTCTACAACACCAGCGGGGAGACGGCCACAACCATGTGTTCCTCCTACAACACCAACGGTGAGACGGCCTACAACCATGTGTTCTCCTACAACACCAACAGGGGAGCAGCCTACAACCATGTGTTCCTCCTACAACACCAGCGGAGACGGCCTACAACCATGTGTTCTTCCTGCAACACCAACGGGAGACGGCCTACAACCATGTGTTCTTCCTGCACCGGAGATGGCCTACAACACCAGCGGGGAGACGGCCTACAACCATGTTCCTCCTACAACACCAGCAGGAGATGGCCTACAACCATGTGTTCTTCCTACAACACCAGGGAGACGGCCTACAACCATGTGTTCCTCTACAACACCAGCAGGGGAGATGGCCTACAACACCAGCAGGAGACGGCCTACAACCATGTGTTCTCTAACACCAGCGGAGACAGCCTACAACCATGTGTTCCTCCTACAACACCAGCGGGGAATGGCCTACAACGCCAGCGGGAGACGGCCTACAACCATGTGTTCCTCCTACAACACCAGCGAGACGGCCTACAACCATGTTCCTCTACAACACCAGCAGAGACGGCCTACAATGTTCTTCTGCAACACCAACGGGAGACGGCCTACAATAATGTTCCTCTAACACCAGCGGGAGACGGCCTACAACCATGTGTTCCTCCTACAACACCAGCAGGGGAGACGGCCTACAACCATGTTCTTCCTGCAACACCAACGGGAGACGGCCTACAACCATGTGTTCCTCTACAACACCAGCAGGGGAGACGGCCTACAACCATGTGTTCTTTACAACACCAGCAGGAGACGGCCTACAACCATGTGTTCCTCCTACAACACCAACGGGGGCGGACCTACAACCATGTGTTCTTCTCCAACACCAACGGGGGGATGGCCTACAACACCAGGCAGTAATATGTGTTCCTCCTACAACACCAACGGGAGACCATTTCTTTAACACAACAGGGGATGGCCTACAACCATGTGTTCCTCCTACAACACCAGCGGAGACGGCCACAACCATGTGTTCTTCTCCCACAACAGAGGCCACAACCATGTGTTCTTCCTACAACACCAGATGGGAGATGGCCCAACCATGTGTTCTCCTACAACACCAGGGGAGACGGCCTACAACCATGGTTTCTTCCTACACGGGAGATGGCTAAACCAGAGGGGAGACGGCCTACAACCATGTGTTCTCCTACCACACCAACGGGGAGACGGCTCAACCATGTGTTCTTCCTACAACACCAACGAGACGGCCCACAACCATGGTTCCTCCTACAACACCAACGGGAGACGGCCTACAACCATGTGTTCTTCCTACAACACCAACGGGGAGACGGCCTACAACCATGGTTCCCTACAACACCAACGGGAGATGCCTAAACCATGTTCTCTTTACAACACCAGTGGGGAGACGGCCACAACTACAAGGTTTCTTTACAAAACCAGATGGGAGATGGCCTACAACCATGTGTTCTTCTTACAACACCAGATGGGAGATGGCCTACAACCATGTGTTCTCTTACAACACCAGATGGGAGATGGCCACAAACATGTGTTCTCTCACAACACCAACGGGGAGATGTCAACCATGTGTGTTCCCAACACCAGATGGGAGATGGCCTACAACCATGTGTGTTCCCTTACAACACCATGGGGAGACGGCCTACAACCATGTGTTCTTCCTACAACACCAACGGGGAGATGGCTTACAACCATGTGTTCCTCCTACAACACCAGATGGGAGATGGCCTACAACCATGTGTTCCCCTTACAACACCAGTGGGGAGATGGTCTACAACCATGTGTTCCCCTTACAACACCAGTGGGGAGATGGTCTACAACCACATGTCTTCCCTACAACACCAGCAGGAAGGCGACCTACTACCACTTGCCCTCAAAACACCAGAGGGCAGACAACTTACAACCATGTGTTACCTCAATACAAGCAGTGTGGCAACCTACAGCCACGTTGTTACTCAACAGCACTATAACTCATTTATTACATGTATGTTAACTCCATGTCTCGTTTTTGTATTTAAAGCTCGAATACACTGGTTAACTTCAAATATAGGTTGGGCGAATATATGAGCAATAGGGGTTGGGTGTAAACAAGGCTGCTTAGTATGGGCCAATAGGCCCGCTGCAGTTTCCTCCATTCTTATGTTCTTATGTTAAACAACCTAATACTATAAATCATTATTTTATCTATTGTATATTTTCTGCGTCTGCCTGCTGTGCTTTTCAATAGACCGTTAACACGTGTGCTCACACATACACACACCAAAGGGTCAAAGCCTATCCGGAACACCTCTGACATCAAAGAGGCCTTTTATGCTGACCTCGACAGAGTGCTAACCTCTATCCCGAGAAGATATGGTTGTGCTCCTTTGTGACTTCAATGCCAGAGATGGCAGAGATGCTGACATTTGGCAGGGGACCATAGGGAGACATGGACTAGGCAGGTGCAATGCCAACGGCCTGCTCCTCCTCAGCAAGTGTGCTGCACACAACTTCACTATCACCAATACCTTGTTTAGGCAGGCCGACAAGTTCAAAGGTTCATGGCAACACCCACAATCCAAACACTGGCATCTTATTGACTACATCATTGTTAGAGAAAGAGATCATCAAGATGTCCTCATCACCTGAGCCATGTGTGGCTCAGACCACTGCGACACTGATCATCAGCTCGTCAGAGCCAAGCTATGACCCCACGTCGCCCCAAAACAGCGAAGGCAGCAAGCCTCCAGAAGAGGTTTTAACACTAAGCATCTGGAGGATCCAGGGGTAGCACATGCTTTCAGAGAGCAGCTCGAACGTGGGCTGATAAACAACCCAATTCCGATTGCTGAATGGGTTACTCTCAATACTATTATGACAAAAACCTGCAGAGAGACCCTCGGCCAGATCGATCAAAAGAATACACCTGGGCTGGTTTGATGAAAATGACCCGGCAATCAATGTACTCGATGATAAACGTGCTGTTTTTATTGACTGGCAGAACAACCCTCAGTCTCGGACCAAAGCTGATACCTTCCTCAAGAAGAAATCAGTGGCCCATTACAAACTTTGCAATTTATAGAACGACTGGTTTAAAAATAAAGTATGTGAAACACAAAAATTAGCAGATTAGCAGAAGATGCACAAATTTTTCAACTCCACTAAAATATTTTATGGGCCAATGACTCATGGCACAGTCCACCTCTGCTCATCTGACAGAAAGTCTCTAATTAAAGACAATGAAGGCATCCTTCAGTGCTGGAAAGAGCACTACCATTCACTGCTCATCTGATACACCGATGTGGATGTCCTGACTACCAAGCAGGTACCTCAGCATCCAGAGCTGACCCACCTCAGCTATCCTCCATCCCTGGATGAGGCAGCGACTGCCATCAAACAGATGAAAAATAACAAAGATTCGGGGCCTGATGGAATTCCAGCCGAGGTGTATAAAGCAGAAGGACCTCTGCTTACTAGCCGTCTCCACTCTCGCCTGGAGAATATATGGGAAAAGCAGGAAATCCCTCAAGATGCCTTGATCATAAATATTTATAAGAGCAAGGGAGACCGGCCAGACTGTGGCAACTACTGCGGGATCTCGCTGCTGTCCGTAGCTGGCAAGATTATTGCCTGAGTCCTCCTGAACAGACTTCTTCCTGAGGCGGAAAACTTCCCCTCAGAATCTCATTGTGGCTTTAGACCATCACGTGGCCCACTGATATGATCTTTGCTGCCTGCCAGATACAGGAAAAGTGCAGAGAACAGCGCCGTGACCTGTACATGGCTTTCATCGACCTAACCACGACCTTCGACTCTGTCAACAGGGAAGCCTTTTGGTGGACCCTCAGCCATTTTAGTTGCCCACCAAAATTTCATCTTCATTGTGGGGCAACTCCACGGTGGCATGAATGGCAGTGTCCTGCACAATGGTACCCAGTCTGAGTTCTTCCCCATCCAAATGGGGGTTAAACAAGGGTGTGTACTGGCACCAACTCTCTTTTCCATTTTCTTGGCTGCCTTCCTTACTCGTGCCAGTGCCAATTTAGTCGGCGGGGTGGACATCGAGTACTGGATGAAGGGTCTTTTCAACATAAGACGACTCCAGGCGGGAACAAAGGTGTCAGCAGCTTCCGTTACTGAACATCAGTATGTAGATGACCTCATCCGTGTCGCTCACACTGAACGTGACCTACAGGAGATTTTGAACACCTATGCAGATGCTTATGCATACTTCGGCCTTGAGGTGAATGTACGTAAAACTCAGATTCTCTTTCAGCCTGGTCCTGGTTCAGACACACCTTCGCCGTCCATCCAGCTTAACGATATCTCGGCTCCCACCTGTCATCCGCAAACATTTGTCTGGAGGAGTGTATAGCGTCAAGCATGTCATTTATGAAACAAACAACAGCGGGCCCAATACACTACCCTGTTGTACCCTGCTTGTGACAGGTACAGATGATGATTCGTGCCATTAACTACCACACACTGCTTGCAGTCATATAGAAGTCTTCTATCTATGCTAGGACATTTCCCCGAATTCCATGCCCTTCCAGTTTAATTTTCAGCCTTTTGTGGGCTACACTGTCAAAAGCCTTGGCAAAATCTAGGAATATATACAGTCGATATTACCACCCTGTTTCACAATATGGGTCCAAATATCCAGCACCTTGAGTAATTGTGTTAATCAGGAGCACCCCGGCATAAAACTGTGTTGATAATCCTTTACAAGGTTGTTTAGTAGTAGATGTTCCATCGTGGCATCTCTGATATTGCTCTCAAGTACTTTACATACTATGCTGGTCAAGCTCCCCAGTCTATAGTTATTCGTGAAGTGACGATCGCCCTTCTTGAAGATAGAACTCACATAAGCCATTTTCCAATCACTGGGGACCTTGTTGCCTTGGTTTAAGATTCCTACTTATCATTACCTTTAAATCTTTCTCACAGTCGGATTTCTCTATAACAACGTTGTTAATATAACATCTGGTTTCTCTATTTACATCTCCTAGACTAAGTACTTTACATTTGTCCTCATTAAATTTCATCTGCCATTTTTCAGACCATGCAAAAAAATTCTTTAGATCTTCCTGTAGTTTTGTCTATGCCTACTGTCTTTGCTTACTGTATATCTATATCCCACTCGAATTAGTACCGTTAATGCTTACTCGCTGTTTCCTGTCCTGTCCACACCCTAATCCATTTTAGAATATCTTCTAATACCATAAGCCTCCACTTTTTGTATTAGTCTTTCATGGGGGACCCTGTCGAAGGCATGGCTAAAGTCGAGGTAAACCACATCATTACATGGGGGATCGGTGGTAGAAGCAGTACCGTTCTTGCCTCGCAAGCGAGATGTCACGGGTTTGATTCCCGGGCTGGTGGAATTTGTTTGGACATACTTCCTAGCCCCCATTAGTCCCTGTTCACCTAGCAGTAAAGTAGGTACCTGGTGTAAGTCGAAAGTTGCGAATTCGTATTCAGGGAAAGTTGTTGGAGCTTCCAATAACTTGATGACATAAACCACTTCTACGCCCTTAACTCGTGAGACATAAAGGCAAGCATGAACTTAGCATGCTTCCCTGTTGGGCGCTGTAAACGCTTCTGCGCTTCACCTTACACAAGGAAGTAGGGGAGTGCCTATATAAAAAAAAAAATGTCGAAAACAGTTGAAAAGAATAATAATAGATTTGTCAGACATGAATGCCCACGTGTGAAGCAATGCTGGGAATCATTGATCAGCTTAATAATAATTAACGGTTTATTGAAAGAGCATGGCAGCCTGAAGGCTGAAAATATACATTTACATTATTGGGGAATGGGTCTCTTGATCGACAAATAATATACAGTACTGTACAAGTAACATAAGTGATACAAATGTTATGTATATTAATTAAATGGGGAGAAGTGTTATATTACAGGGCATTTCAACGTAGTGACAGTGCAAAAAGGTAAGATTGGCTGGGAGTAAATACACTTGTGTTTCTCGAGGTGCTTTCGAATTGAGTTTGAAATTATTGCTTCTAGCAATTTTCCTACAATTGATGTTAAACTGATATGTTTAACAAGTTTGTGGCTTAAAGAGAGTCCCTCAATGATGACTTGCCCAGGCCCCGCACCTCCCTAGGGACTGCACTGCATAGCAATATATCACTGTTGTTCAGCTCTGTGTTTTTTAGGGGGAAGCTGGGGTGAGACATAGTGATGTGGGTCTATTGTGGTGTAATGGTCAGCATCCTCGTCTCGCAAGCGAGCGGACCCGAGTTCGATCCTTGGACAGGGTGAAACTATAGGCAAGTTTCTTTACGCCATTTGCCTCTGTCTACCCAGCAGTAATTGGGAACCTGGATTTTAATCGATTTGCGGATCAAATTCCGGGGTAATGGTTAGCCCAGTGGTTCTCAACCTTTTTCACTCCATTCCCCCCTTGAGGAATTTTCAACATCCTCGTGGCCTCCTTCATTTTTCTCCCAGAACAGACAAACAGACAAGTGATAAAGACTAAAGAATGATAAAGAAGGACAGATAAATAGGACAAGAGTTAGAATGGCAAACACACAGACACACACACACACACACACACACACACACACACATACATAACACGCCCATGCACTCATACATAAAGCACACATACAGTCATACACAAACATGCACACAGGTAAACATTCACACTCAAGCTAGCAAGCTGAAGTGTACTTCCTGTAAGCAAGAACACGCCTCCTTTGACAAGCACTGCCCAACTTGGAAGAATGAGAAGAATAGTGAGTCATACCAATTTAGCACTAAAAATGGTAGGATTATATAAGTAAAGAATGAGTATGAACAACAATGGCACCAATAAATAAGGAAATAATTAATAAAGGAAGTGTACAAATATTTCACCCACGTAAAGCAGCGACCACATGAATTATGAAACAAAATAAGTAACACCAATTACGGAGTATATTATGCTTGAGTCAAGCTCAAACACAATATATGGTTCAGAGACAATACACTCCACTGTTTTCGTGATGGTATCCCAGGCCAGACTGAGATCATTCGGTCCTATCACCACTTGCAAAGGGATGACACACGGACACGTACTGAACAAGTCAGTTCAGCAGCTCGGTCCAGCGCCTGTCACACAGACAGGGACTGGACCTGTGAAATCTTAAATAAACCGTAAAAAATAACAAAAAATAGCACCAGAGTATGTAAATATTAAAATTGTATTGTCGTTATGATTAAACAAAATGACAAAAAAAGAATGAAAATTCTCTTCTGCCAAGTGAAAATAAGTAATACAAGTTTTGTTTAATTCAGATTCCCAACATTATTTGGAAACGTACAATTTATAACAGCTCGCCGTGGCTCCCCTAAATTCTTGCCGTGGCTCCCTTGGGGGCCATGGCTAAATGAGAACCACTGGGTTAGCCAGTGCAGTCTTCTCGGACTTTTCCTCGACACTGGGTCATGCAGCTCGTTAACTTAGGGTGTGGTTGTTGTGTTCACGACAGCTTGTACACCCACAAATTGGCCCTTGGGCCAGCCATCCTCATTCGAGGCTTCCTGTTATTTTATATATAGTTGAGGAGAAGAGTCTGTTAATTTTATACTTAACTGGTGTTAAATGACCATAGATAGTTAAGGTAGGATCTTAGTGTTAATTTAATCACCTAACTGGTGTTAAGTGACCGTATATAGTTAAGGTAGAGTCTCAGTGTTAATTGTATACCTAACTGCTATTAACTGACCGTATATAGTTAAGGTAGAATCTCAGTGTTAATTTCCTAACTGGTGTTAAGTGACCGTATATGGTTAAGGTAGAGTCACAATTCCTCTAATACTAATTTTAGTTGTAATGCTTTCGGTTAAGTAGATTGTTAGGTCTTCAGTCACGAGGTTTATTAATGGCGGTAAGCCGGTAACCTGTTTGAAGCCCACTGCTGAGTGATGCCCTGTATTATTTATCTATTGTCTCCTCCTTCTTGCTCTCATTCTCAGACGGTATGAGGGGGCGGCTTGCTAACTCTGGCTCGTTGATATTTACGTAATCACGTCCTACATTCACACATACGCACACACCTGAGCTCTGGTTCACCTGTACTCGGTAGGTGGAAGATAAATTTCACCATGTGACACATGTGCCGGCGAGTTGGGATGTTTCCATAGTTACGGTGCAACAGGTCTCTTGCTGCCTTGCTCCCCCTTGATGCTGCTGCTCATGTGGGGTACCTCTCCTGCTGTGTGGTGCTGTGTTGGTGTGTGGTGCTGTGTTAGTGTGTGGTGCTGTGTTAGTATGTGGTGCTGTGTTAGTGTGTGGTGCTGTGTTTGTGTGGTGCTGTGTTAGTGTGTGGTGCTGTGTTAGTGTGTGGTGCTGTGTGTGATGCTACGTTAGTATGTGATGCTACGTTAGTATGTGTGGTGCAGTGTTAGTATGTGGTGCTGTGTTGTGTGTGTGGTGCAGTGTTGGTGTGTGGTGCTGTGTTGGTATGTGGTGCAGTGTTGGTGTGTGGTGCTGTGTTAGTATGTGGTGTGTTGGTGTGGTGCTGTGTTTGTGTGGTGCTGTGTTGGTGTGGTGCTGTGTTGGTATGTGGTGCTGTGTTGGTGTGTGGTGCTGTTGGTATGTGGTGCTGTGTGTGGTGTGGTGCTGTGTTGGTATGTGTGGTGCTGTGTTGGTGTGGTGCTGTGTTGGTGTGTGGTGCTGTGTTGGTGTGGTGCTGTGTTGGTGTGGTGCTGTGTTGGTGTGTGGTGCTGTGTTGGTGTGTGGTGCTGTGGAGGTGTGGTGCTGTGTTGGTGTGTGGTGCTGTGTTAGTGTGTGGTGCTGTGTTGGTGTGTGGTGCTGTGTTGGTGTGTGGTGCTGTGTTGGTGTGTGGTGCTGTGTTGGTATGTGGTGCTGTGTTAGTGTGGTGCTGTGTTGGTATGTGGTGCAGTGTTAGTGTGTGGTGCTGTGTTGGTGTGTGGTGCTACGTTAGTATGTGGTGCTGTGTTGGTATGGTGCTGTGTTGTTGGGTGCAGTGTGTGTGTGGTGCTGTGTTTGGTGTGTGGTGCTGTGTTAGTGTGTGGTGCTGTGTTGGGTGTGTGGTGCTGTGTTGGTGTGGTGCTGTGTTGGTATGTGGTGCTGTGTTAGTGTGTGGTGCTGTTGGTATGTGGTGCTGTGTTGGTGTGGTGCTGTGTTAGTATGTGGTGCTGTGTTAGTGTGTGGTGCTGTTGGTATGTGGTGCTGTGTTGGTATGTGGTGCTGTGTTGGTGTGGTGCTGTGTTGGTGTGTGGTGCTGTGTTGGTGTGTGGTGCTGTGTTGGTGTGGTGCTGTGTTGTGTGTGTGGTGCTGTGTTGGTGTGTGGTGCTGTGGAAGTGTGTGGTGCTGTGTTGGTGTGTGGTGCTGTGTTGGTGTGGTGCTGTGGTAGTGTGTGATGCAGTGTTGGTGTGTGGTGCTGTGTTGGTGTGTGGTGCTGTGTTGGTGTGTGGTGCTGTGTTGGTGTGGTGCTGTGTTGGTGTGTGGTGCTGTGTTGGTGTGTGGTGCTGTGGTAGTGTGTGATGCAGTGTTGGTGTGGTGCTGTGTTGGTGTGTGGTGCTGTGTTGGTGTGTGGTGCTGTGTTAGTGTGGTGCTGTGTTGGTGTGTGGTGCTGTGTTAGTGTGTGATGCTGTGTTGGTGTGTGGTGGTGTGTTGGTGTGTGGCGTTGTGTTGGTGTGTGGTGCTGTGTTGGTGTGTGGCGTTGTGTTGGTGTGTGGTGCTGTGTTGGTGTGTGGTGCTGTGTTGGTGTGTGGTGCTGTGTTGGTGTGTGGTGCTGTGTTGGTGTGTGGCGTTGTGTTGGTGTGGTGCTGTGTTGGTGTGTGGTGCTGTGTTGGTGTGTGGTGCTGTGTTGGTGTGTGGTGCTGTGATAGTATGTGATGCTGTGTGGTATGTGGTGCTGTTAGTGTATGGTGCAGTGTTGGTGGTGCAGTTTTAGTATGTGATGCTACGTTAGTATGTGGGTGCTGTGTTAGTATGTGGTGCTGTGTTAGTATGTGGTGCTGTGTGTTAGTATGTGGTGCTGTGTTAGTGTATGGTGCTGTGTTAGTGTGTGATGCAGTTTTGGTATGTGATTACGTTAGTATGTGGTGCTGTGTTGGTATGTGGTGCTGTGTTAGTATGTGGTGCTGTGTTAGTGTGTGATGCTGTGTTGGTGTGTGATGCTGTGTTAGTGTATGGTGCTGTGTTAGTATGTGGTGCTACGTTGGTGTGTGGTGCTGTGTTGGTGTGTGGTGTTGTGTTAGTGTGTGATGCTGTGTTGGTATATGGTGCTTTGGTGTGTGGTGCTGTGTTGGTGTGGTGCTGTGTTGGTATGTGGTGCTACGTTAGTGTGTGGTGCTGTTGGTGTGTGGTGCTGTGTTAGTGTGTGATGCTGTGTTGTGTATGGTGCTGTGTTAGTGTGTGATGCTGTGTTGGTGTGTGATGCTGTGTTGGTGTGTGGTGCTGTGTTAGTGTGTGATCTGTGTTGGTGTGTGATGCTGTGTTGGTGTGTGGTGCTGTGTTGAGTATGTGGTGCTGTGTTAGTATGTGGTGCTGTGTTGGTGTGTGATGCTGTGTTGGTGTGTGGTGCTGTGTTAGTATGTGGTGCTGTGTTGGTATGTGGTGCTACGTTAGTGTGTGTTGCTGTGTTAGTGTGTGATGCTGTGTTGAGTGTATGGTGCTGTGTTGGTATGTGGTGCTGTGTTGGTGTGTGTTGCTGTGTTAGTGTGTGGTGCTGTGTTAGTGTGTGATGCTACGTTAGTATGTGGTGCTGTGATAGTGTGTGGTGCTGTGATAGTGTGGTGCTGTGTTGGTGTGTGGCGTTGTGTTGGTGTGGTGCTGTGTTGGTGTGTGTGGTGCTGTGTTGGTGTGTGGTGCTGTGTTGGTATGTGGTGCTGTGTTGAGTGTGTGATGCTGTGTTGAGTGTGTGGTGCTGTGTTGGTATGTGGTGCTGTGTTGGTATGTGGTGCTACGTTGGTGTGTGGTGCTGTGTTGGTGTGATGCTGTGTTGGTGTATGGTGCTGTGTTGGTATGTGGTGCTACGTTAGTATGTGGTGCTGTGTTGGTGTGTGGTGCTGTGTTGGTGTGATGCTACGTTGGTATGTGGTGCTGTGATGGTGTGTGGTGCTGTGATAGTGTGTGTGGTGCTGTGTGTTAGTGTGTGGCATTGTGTTGGTGTGTGGTGCTGTGTTGGTGTGGTGCTGTGTGTTGGTGTGTGGTGCTGTTGGTGTGTGGTGCTGTGTTGGAGTGTGTGATGCTGTGTTAGTATGTGGTGCTGTGTTGGTGTGTGGTGCTGTGTTGGTGTGTGGTGCTGTGTTGGTGTGTGGTGCTGTGATGGTGTGTGGTGCTGTGATGGTGTGTGGTGCTGTGATGGTGTGTGGTGCTGTGGTGGTGCTGTGATGGTGTGGTGTGTGTTAGTGTGTGGTGCTGTGTTGGTGTGTGGTGCTGTGTTGGTGTGTGTGATGTGTCGTGCTGTGTTGTGTGTGTGGTGCTGTGGTAGTGTGTGGTGCTGTGATGGTGTGTGGTGCTGTGATGGTGTGGTGCTGTGTTGGTGTGTGGTGCTGTGTGTTGGTATGTGGTGCTGTGTTAGTATGTGGTGCTGTGTTTGTGTATGGTGCTGTGTTGGTGTGTGATGCGGTTTTAGTATGTGATGCTACGTGGTATGTGGTGCTGTGATAGCGTGTGGTGCTGTGATAGTGTGTGGTGCTGTGTTAGTGTGTGGCGTTGTGTTGGTGTGTGGTGCTGTGTTAGTGTGTGGTGCTGTGTTAGTATGTGGCGTTGTGTTAGTGTGTGGTGCTGTGTTAGTGTGTGGTGCTGTGTTGGTGTGTGCTGCTGTGTTGGTGTGTGGTGCTGTGTTGGTGTGTGGCGTTGTGTTGGTGTGGTGCTGTGTTGGTGTGTGGTGCAGTTTTGTATGTGGTGCTACGTTAGTATGTGGTGCTGTGTTAGTATGTGGTGCTGTGTTGGTATGTGGTGCTGTGTTGGTATGTGGTGCTGTGTTGGTGTATGGTGCTGTGTTTGGTGTGTGATGCAGTTTTAGTATGTGATGCTACGTTAGTATGTGGTGCTGTGTTAGTATGTGGTGCTGTGTTAGTGTGTGATGCTGTGTTGGTGTGTGATGCTGTGTTGGTGTATGGTGCTGTGTTAGTGTGGTGCTACGTTGGTGTGTGGTGCTGTGTTGGTGTGTGGTGCTGTGTTGGTGTGTGATGCTGTGTTGAGTGTGTGGTGCTGTGTTAGTGTGTGATGCTGTGTTAGTGTGTGGTGCTGTGTTGGTATGTGGTGCTACGTTGGTGTGTGGTGCTGTGTTGGTGTGTGGTGCTGTGTTGAGTGTGTGATGCTGTGTTGGTGTATGGTGCTGTGTTAGTGTGTGATGCTGTGTTGGTGTGTGATGCTGTGTTAGTGTATGGTGCTGTGTTAGTGTGTGATGCTGTGTTAGTGTGGTGCTGTGTTAGTGTGTGATGCTGTGTTGAGTGTATGATGCTGTGTTAGTGTGTGGCGCTGTGTGTGTGGTGCTGTTAGTATGTGGTGCTGTGTTGGTGTGTGATGCTGTGTTGGTGTGTGGTGCTGTGTTGGTATGTGGTGCTGTGTTGGTATGTGGTGATACGTTAGTGTGTGGTGCTGTGTTAGTGTGTGATGCTGTGTTAGTGTATGGTGCTGTGTTAGTATGTGGTGCTACGTTAGTATGTGGTGCTGTGTTAGTGTGTGGTGCTGTGTTAGTGTGTGATGCTACGTTAGTATGTGGTGCTGTGATAGTGTGTGGTGCTGTGATAGTGTGGTGCTGTGTTAGTGTGTGTGTTGTGTTGGTGTGTGGTGCTGTGTTGGTGTGTGGGTGCTGTGTTGGTGTGTGGTGCTGTGATGGTGTGTGGTGCTGTGTTGGTGTGTGGTGCTGTGTTGGTGTGTGGTGCTGTGATGGTGTGTGGTGCTGGGTGTGGTGCTGTTGTTTGGTGTGTGGTGCTGTGGTGTGTGGTGCTGTGATGGTGTGTGGTGCTGTGTTGGTGTGGTGCTGTGATAGTGTGTGGTGCTGTGGGTGTGTGGTGCTGTGTTGGGTGTGTGGTGCTGTGGTAGTGTGGTGCTGTGATGGTGTGTGGTGCTGTGTTGGTATGTGATGTGTGGTGCTGTGTTGGTGTGTGGTGCTGTGATGGTGTGTGGTGCTGTGTTGGTGTGTGGTGCTGTGTTGGTATGTGATGCTACGTTGGTATGTGATGCTACGTTGGTATGTGATGCTACGTTGGTATGTGGTGCTGTGTTGGTGTGTGGTGCAGTGTTAGCATGTGGTGCTGTGTTAGTATGTGGTGCTGTGTTAGTGTGTGTGGTGCTGTGTTAGTATGTGGTGTTGTGTTAGTGTGTGATGCAGTGTTGGTATGTGATGCTACGTTAATATGTGGTGCTGTGTTAGTGTGTGGTGCTGTGTTGAGTGTGTGGTGCTGTTTTAGTGTATGGTCTGTGGTAGTGTGGTGCTGTGGTAGTGTGTGGTGCTGTGTTGGTATGTGGTGCTGTGTTGAGTGTGTGGTGCTGTGGTAGTGTGTGGTGCTGTGTTGGTATGTGGTGCTGTGTTGGTGTGTGATGCTACGTTGGTATGTGATGCTACGTTAGTGTGTGGCGTTGTGTTAGTGTGTGGTGCTGTGTTGGTGTGTGGTGCTGTGTTACTGTGTGATGCTACGTTGGTATGTGGTGCTGTGTGGTATGTGGTGCTGTGTTGGTGTGTGGTGCTGTGTTGGTATGTGGTGCTGTGTTGGTGTGTGGTGCTGTGTTGGTGTGTGATGCTACGTTGGTATGTGGTGCTGTGTTAGTGTGTGGTGCTGTGTTGGTGTGTGGTGCTGTGTTGGTGTGTGGTGTGTGTTGTGTGTGGTGCTGTGTTAGTGTGTGGTGCTGTGTTGGTGTGTGGTGCTGTGTTGGTGTGTGATGCAGTGTTGAGTATGTGGTGCTGTGTTGGTGTGTGGTGCTGTGTTGGTGTGGTGCTGTGTTAGTGTGTGGTGCTGTGTTGAGTATGTGATGCTACGTTAGTATGTGATGCTACGTTGGTATGTGATGCTACGTTGGTATGTGGTGCTGTGTTAGTGTGTGGTGCTGTGTTAGTGTGTGGTGCTGTGTTGGTGTGTGGTGCTGTGTTGGTATGTGATGCTACGTTAGTATGTGATGCTCGTTAGTATGTGATGCTACGTTGGTATGTGGTGCTGTGTTAGTGTGTGGTGCTGTGTTGTGTGTGATGCTGTGTTGGTGTATGGTGCTGTTAGTATGTGGTGCTGTGTTGGTGTGGTGCTGTTGGTGTGGTGCTGTGTTGGTATGTGGTGCTGTGTTGGTATGTGGTGCTGTGTTGGTGTGTGGTGCTGTGTTGGTGTGTGGTGCTGTGTTGGTGTGTGGTGCTGTGTTGGTGTGTGGTGCTGTGTTGGTGTATGGGTGCTGTGTTGTTAGTATGTGGTGCTGTGTTGGTATGTGGTGCTGTGTTGGTGTGTGGTGCTGTGTTTAGTGTATGGTGCTGTGTTGGTATGTGGTGCTGTGTTAGTATGTGGTGCTGTGTTAGTGTGTGGTGCTGTGTTGGTGTGTGGTGCTGTGTTAGTGTGTGATGCAGTTTTAGTATGTGATCTACGTCAGTATGTGATGCTGTTAGTATGTGGTGCTGTGTTAGTGTGTGATGCTACGTTAGTATGTGGTGCTGTGTTAGTGTGTGGTGCTGTGTTGGTGTTGTGGTGCTGTGGTGTGTGATGCAGTTTTAGTATGTGTATGCTACGTTAGTATGTGGTGCTGTCTTAGTATGGTGCTGTGTTAGTGTGTGATGCTATATGTTAGTATGTGGTGCTGTGTTAGTGTATGGTGCTGTGTTAGTGTGTGATGCTGTGTTAGTGTATGGTGCTGTGTTAGTGTGTGATGCTGTGTTAGTGTATGATGCTGTGTTGAGTGTATGGTGCTGTGTTAGTGTGTGGTGCTGTTAGTATGTGGTGCTGTGTTGAGTGTGTGATGCTGTGTTAGTGTGTGGTGCTGTGTTGGTATGTGGTGCTGTGTTGGTATGTGGTGATACGTTGGTGTGTGGTGCTGTGTTAGTGTGTGATGCTGTGTTGGTGTGTGGTGCTGTGTGTGGTATGTGGTGCTACGTTAGTATGTGGTGCTGTGTTGGTGTGTGGTGCTGTGTTGGTGTGTGATGCTGTGTTGGTGTGTGGTGCTGTGTTGGTGTGGTGCTGTGTTAGTGTGTGGCGTTGTGTTGGTGTGTGGTGCTGTGTTGGTGTGTGGTGCTGTGTTAGTGTGGTGCTGTGTTAGTGTGTGATGCTGTGTTGGTATGTGGTGCTGTGTTAGTGTGTGGTGCTGTGTTGGTGTGTGGTGCTGTGTTGGTGTGTGGTGCTGTGATGGTGTGTGGTGCTGTGATGGTGTGTGGTGCTGTGATGGTGTGTGGTGCTGTGGTGGTGTGTGGTGCTGTGTTGGTGTGTGGTGCTGTGTTGGTGTGTGGTGCTGTGTTGGTGTGTGATGTGTGGTGCTGTGTTAGTGTGTGATGTGTGGTGCTGTGTTGGTGTGTGGTGCTGTGGTGGTGTGTGGTGCTGTGATGGTGTGTGGTGCTGTGATGGTGTGTGGTGCTGTGTTAGTGTGTGGTGCTGTGTTAGTATGTGGTGCTGTGTTAGTATGTGGTGCTGTGTTTGTGTATGGTGCTGTGTTAGTGTGTGATGCAGTTTTAGTATGTGATGCTACGTTGGTGTGTGGTGCTGTGATAGTGTGGTGCTGTGATAGTGTGTGGTGCTGTGTTGGTGTGTGGTGCTGTGGTGGTGTGTGGTGCTGTGATATGTGTGGTGCTGTGTTGGTGTGTGGTGCTGTGATGGTGTGTGGTGCTGTGGGTGTGTGTGGTGCTGTGTTGGTGTGTGGTGCTGTGGTGGTGTGTGGTGCTGTGATGGTGTGTGGTGCTGTGTTGGTGTGTGGTGCTGTGTTGGTATGTGATGTGTGGTGCTGTGTTGGTGTGTGGTGCTGTGATGAGTGTGGTGCTGTGTTGGTGTGTGGTGCTGTGTTGGTATGTGATGCTACGTTAGTATGTGATGCTACGTTAGTATGTGATGCTACGTTGGTATGTGGTGCTGTGTTAGTGTGTGGTGCAGTGTTAGCATGTGGTGCTGTGTTAGTATGTGGTGCTGTGTTGGTGTGTGATGCTGTGTTGGTATGTGGTGTTGTGTTGGTGTGTGATGCAGTGTTGGTATGTGATGCTACGTTAGTATGTGGTGCTGTGTTAGTGTGTGGTGCTGTGTTGGTGTGGTGCTGTGTTGGTGTGTGGTGCTGTGGTGGTGTGTGGTGCTGTGTTGGTGTGTGGTGCTGTGTTGGTATGTGGTGCTGTGTTGGTGTGGTGCTGTGTGGTGGTGTGTGGTGCTGTGTGTGGTATGTGGTGCTGTCTTAGTGTGTGATGCTACGTTGGTATGTGATGCTACGTTAGTGTGTGTGGCGTTGTGTTAGTGTGTTGCTGTGTTGAGTGTGTGGTGCTGTGTTGGTGTGTGATGCTATGTTGGTATGTGGTGCTGTTGTTAGTGTGGTGCTGTGTTAGTGTGTGGTGCTGTGTTGTATGTGGTGCTGTGTTAGTGTGTGGTGTCTGTGTTAGTGTGTGGTGTGATACGTTAGTGTGTGGTGCTGTGTTAATGAGGCGATATTGTCTCTACCTAAGACACACCTGGGCTGACATCACCTGTAAGACACACCTGGGGCCCGGACACTACCTGGGGTGACACACCTGGGTTCGGACATCACCTGGGAGTGGAGCATTGTTCGATACTCCTGGGTAAGACACACTGGTTCGACACTACCTGGGTAAGACTGGGGCGGCAGGCGTTACTGAGGCGGTTTGCCCTAGGAGGGCACCACCGCCACCTACTGGATGCCCCCGACAGGTAGGTTGTGGGCGGCTGTTTGATGGTGGGTGGCTTCTGGGTGGTGGTGGGTGGCTCCCGGGTAGTGGTGGGTGGCTCTTGTGTTGTGGTGGGTGGATGCTGGTGGTGGTGAAAGGCCGGTGGTGTTTCTTGTGTTGGGGATGCTGGATGGCGGTTATCGGCTCCGGGCAGCGAGTGGCTCGGTGGTGGTGGTGAGTGCCCGGAAAGCCCAGGTGGTGGTGGGTGGCCCTGGGTGGTGGTGAAAGGTCTCGGGTGGTGGTGGTGGGTGGTGGTGTTTGTAAAGGCAAACGAAAGTAGTTGACTGTAGGAAGTGTTCAGTAGGTGGACAGTTAGTGTGGTATCATTGTGCGTACTTCGAGAGTGTCTAAATCTTTGTAGTACTGAGCAGAAATAAAGGAGAACAACAGTGTCGAGTGAAGTACCTAGAATGGCAGACCGAAAAGTACCTAGAGACAGACAGTGACGTAAGAGAATACAAGAAACTGGCACTGACATAACGGAGTACATGAAATAATGACGCAGGGAAGTACTTAAGAAAGAAGGCACTGGCGTAGGAAGTATGATAGAAAATTGGTGGTGTTGTCCTGAAGGAGACGCACCAGTACTTGAGACTGCCCTTCCCATCATCTACAGAGGCTAACAATACCTCCCAAACGAGACCTCTACCCTCACCACCACCAGTCATGGCGCATTTTCAGTTTTTCGTTGAATTGAACTTTGCTCTGGGGGACGTTTGTTTCAGGCCTGGGCAACGTCAAGTGGAGGAGGTGACGATATTACCACGCGACGACGGCGATCTCGCGACTGATGCGGTGACTGGTAACGCTGACCAACCCGCTTCTTCTGCGTTGTGTGTGTGTGTGTGTGTTTCCAGATTCTTGGTTACATTTTTTTTGCGTGCTAAAGGTGCTTTTTAATGACCCACATCAAGGCCTTGGGGGCGAAAGTATAATAAACAACAACAATAATAATAATAATGATGATGATGATGATAATAATAATAATAAAATTTATAAAAAATAAATAAATTTAACAATTTAATAAAAATTATAAATATAATAATAATGAGCCATAAATAAATTATGAAAAATATCAAGAGAGAGAAAATACTGTGTGTATATTGTGTTGTCAAAGTAAGAGAAACAATTGAGACCCTGTAATATAATGAGGCAGAAAGCGATCAGCAACCTGGGACTTGGTCACATTCGTGATGCCATAGGCAGAGGGTCTACCATTAGACAACACATTATGCTTCAATATCTTCCCAGGCGGTAGTACTCTCGTTTGGTAGCTGCCTACTGCCTCTGTCTTCTTATTCATTTACCATGATAAGTGATAAAATAATAATAATGTTTTATGATACTACTGTATAATTCAAATAATTGCAATGACGCATTTTACCAGTTAGTTGATGGTACTTTTAATTGGTTTTTCTATTTTAATTTATTATCGTTTTGCATAACACAAAAAAAGACTGGGAATGTATTACTAATTATTCATGGAGAAATAACATAGGCGTGTTTAAAATCGACAAACACTACTCAGAGTGTGGGGACAAGAAGCTCACAGAGCCCCTGAGACAGAGAGCCCCAGACAAGCCCCTGCACAGTACTCAGACAGAACCCTGGACAGCCCAGAAGCCCTGGACAGAAGCCCCAGACAGCCCCTGGATAAGCCCCTATTCAGACACCCTAGGACAGATTTCCATTGAAGAAGCTTCAAGACAGAAGCTTCAGAAGCTTCAGAAGCCTCAGGACAAAAACAGATAAATAATAAAATTTTTAAAAGATAACATTTTTCAACTCACCCAACTTAGCGTAACTTAACTCAACTCAACCTAACTTAACTCAACTCCTAACGTGGCCTAACCTAACAACTAACTTGCCTAAATCTAGTTTAGCCTGGCCTACAGTCAAACCTAACTTTGGAATTTGATACAGTAGTTATAAAGAAGTATTAATAAAATGTTTATTAAATCTGCAATATGTTTTGTCTCTGGTAATTACTCCCTACATTCAGTACTCACTGCCTCAGGTCACTTCAGTAAATACAGAATGAAGGTAAAATATGTCGTCTTTTTTATTTTCTATTTATTTAATAATGTTCTATATCAAAATTGAGTTATAATATTCTAATTATTTAAATTGTAATAATTTCATATTTAAATCTATATATTTTTAATATTTCTAATGACCCCTCTTTAACATAAAAAGCAGGGGCTTCTGTCCTATTTTGTACTTTTCCTAGGAGGCTTTTGTCCTAGGGGGCTTTTGTCCAAGGGGAGCTTTTTGTCCTAGGGGCTTTTTGTTCCAGGGGGCTTTTTGTCCTAGGGGGCTTTTGTCTAGGGGGGGCTTTTGTCCTAGGGGGTTTTTGTCCTAGGGGGCTTTTGTCCTAGGGCTTTTTTTCATAGGGGCTTTTGTCCTAGGGGGCTTTTGTCTTAGGGGGGCTTTTGGTCCTAGGGGGGTTTTTTGTCCTAGGGGCTTTTGTCCTAGGGGCTTTTGCCTTAGGGGTTTTGTCCTAGGGGGGCTTTTTGTCTTAGAGGCTTTTGTCATAGGGGGCTTTTGTCCCAGGGCTTTGTCCTAGGGGGCTTTTTGTCCTAGGGGTTTGTTTGGGGCTTTTGTCCTAGGGGCTTTTGTCCTAGGGGGCTTTTGTCATAGGGGGCTTTGTCCTAGGGGGCTTTGTCCTAGGGCTTTTGTCCTAGGGGCTTTTGTCTTAGAGGCTTTTTGGTCATAGGGGCTTTTGTCCCAGGGGGCTTTTGTCCTAGGGCTTTGTCCTAGGGGCTTTGTCAGGGGCTGTCATAGGGGCTTTTTGTCCAAGGGCTTTTGTCTTAGGAGGCTTTTTGTCATAGGGGCTTTGTCCCTGGGGGCTTATTCCTAGAGACTTGTCCTAGGGGCTTATCTAGGGGCTTTGGTTCTACACTCTTGGTAGTGTTTGTCGGCTTACACGCCTATGTTATACAGTATATACCATGAATAATTAGTAATAGGGCAGAGGAGCTTCTTGATAAGTTCAAGACAGCTATTGAACATATTAGGTCGAAGGAGGATCTCTGTCATATGTGGTGTCCTGCCTAGAAGGAGAGTTGGCATGAATGTGGTTGTCCAGGGATTTGGTGTCAGCGGCCGTCTTCTAATCTATTAACATTCTTTAGCTATTTTCGAATCAGTGGATGAGGGCACAATTATGATGTGGTATATCTAGACTTTAGCAAAGCCCTTGACAGAACCCACGAAAGACTAATAAGAAAAGTGGAGGCTCATGGCATTAATGAAGATTTTCTAAAATGGAGTAGCGTGGTTACAGGACAGGAAACAGCGAATGAGCATTAACGGCACTAAATCCCATTGGAGCAACGTCACTAGTGGAGTTTCCTGCGGCTCAGTACTGGACCATTATTATTTATTATATACTGTACATAAACGACATAGATATCAGCATCGACAGCAACATTAGTAAATTCCTGATGACACTAAAAGTAGTGGGTAATTAAATTGACGAGGACTCGTAAAACTACTGCGGAAGATCTAAAATAAATTTTCGAATGGTCTGAAAAAATGGCAGGTGAAATTCAGTGTGGACAAATGTAAAGTACTCAGTATAGGAAATATGGATCCTCACCAGAGAGGCTTCATATATAGGTATATTCATGAAACTCTACCTACAAATCAGAGACTAAAAATGTTAAACATAAAACAAGATGATAGTTGTGTTAAGATGTGGTGAGGTAAAATATCCTTTACATGTATTTTACTTCTGTTTCCATAACAGAGATATAATTAAATGGTTAAAATCTCCTGAATGCAGTCTACAATGTCAATAGCTAAAGTATTTCTGCATTTCTTAATGTTTAATATTAACTGTAGTGATAACAAGGATAAGAATAGGGTTGCCATATCAGCATATACCTGGATCACGCGCAACTACAGTGATTTACTTGTATATATGTATATATATATATATATATATATATATATATATATATATATATATATATATATATATATATATATATATATATTGTATATATATATGTATACAGTATATACACCAGTGTCGGTGTACTGTATTGCACTGTGTTTTTAATGTAGGCTAATATACAACATACATGGTGAAGAAAAATTTTAAAAAAATACATATGCTTAAGGCTGAATATCTTCATTCATTTAGCTGCAGTCTTCTTTCCACTGTGTGGTGACTTGATGCCCTGCACATCAAGATTATGGTTGAAAATTGCTAAAATGCCTTAAATGCAGGACAAGAAAAACAAATGCTACAGTGTAAAAAAAGCCACATGAAAACAATGGTATACTTTCAAGATTTCATTTATGGCTGTAATAGTGTAGTGGCTCCTTCCCAACTCCCAACTGAGCTCCGGCCGCTCGCCTACCAGCCAATCAGCGTACAGCCAGCTACGCCGAGAGACCAGGTCTGCAGTGGACGTTAGGGGATGATCGCCGACCTAGTCTCGGCCTTCAACCTCCAGCTCAGGATCAGAGCGTTTCACACCTTACGCTTAGCCGCTGTGATTCCTCGCTACGCTCCTCCCCAATCCTGATCCTCGTAAATTGTATAAATACGGCCCCAACACAGTAAAATTGCTGCCTGTGGCAGCCCATATTCCTCCGCCGATCGGACCGCCCGAAATGGAAGGAGAATGCAGGATAACCAAGGCTCGAATCGACAAGAAACTGAGCTACAAAGAGGCCCTCCTTGCTGTACGCTCCCAAGACAAGAAAAACCAGCAGAAAAGAAAAACAAGAAGCGACACCCGCCACACAGAATCAAGAACACCACGAGGCCCGTGGAGCTGAAGCCCACGTGGTCAACCTCACCGTCTCCGACTTCTTCCACACCTATGAGGACTTAAGACACGAGGAAGACGAACAACAAGACCCAAACACGAATGAATGGACACTTCAAGAGAGCAAGAAGAGGAGGAGAGTTAGAAGAAAATCTACATCAAGCTAAGAAGAATACCAAGACATTTCTCCTTGACAAGAAAAAAACACACACAATCTAGCCGACCAAGCACTGAGAATCCATGGCCCAACCCAACACGCACCTGACGCTTGACCTGACGCTAGCCTGACTCTGTCCTGCCGCCTCCTAGCCGCGTACGGGCGAGTTGCTGCTGCCTCCAACTTATAGTCCCTCACGCAAGCGGTGTTTAGCCACTGCACCTATTCTCCTAAAATTCGCTTAATCCTCCCTTTATTCTCCCTGAACCTCCTCCCTGTCACTAGCATGTTCATGCAACATCTCACAGCTCCTCACCATCCAGCTTCCTCAGAAACCTCCTCACCCTACAGGACCTCTGAGCAAGTTTTTCTCAACTAGTCACTCCTAAGCACTGCGCTGTACAACAATATATATACAGAAAGCATTGTGAGTTTCCATCCTACCTCATTCCTGAGTGTGAGATATCTACATGTATGACGTTTGTGTGCCCATACTAAGAGAATTGACAACTCACATACACTACGCCACAACTAGCACTAAATAAAAAAAATTAATAATGCGCGTGGCTGAAGAACAAGGAAAAGCAGTACATGGCACTACTTGATAGCCCAAAACTGCTAGCAGCTTAAGTTGACAACACCGTACAGGCGTACACGTGACTTATCAGCTGACGAAACTGAACGAGATCTCTACGGTTTCCATCCCCTCTCTCACAGTCTCGTCATTACAGTTTCATGTTTTTTTTCCGTGGAGAAAATGATGGAAGCTGAAATTCCGGACGAAGAATTTTAAAATTACTTCCGGATGAAGATTTTGAGACCTAAATGGAGGACATGTCCGGGAAAATACGGACGTATGGCAACCTAGATAAGAATACAATGATCATGCTAATGTCAGATTATATTTTCTGTATGTTACAGGAATATATTCTAATAAATGGGTGATCAAGTGTATTTAAAGAGAGTCATCCAAATATTTCACTTACAAATATGTTAATATGTAATATTTAGGTATACAGTAATATAGAATTGTAAAATTTATAAAAAAATATAGGAGATGTAAACGGAAACCAGATACCAGATGAACAACAATGTTATTGAGAAATCCGATCCGAGAAAGATTTAGGAGTAATGATAAGTAGGAATCTTAAAGCAAGTAAACAATGTGTATTTGCTCGAAACAAGGCTAATAAAGTACTTGGGTTCATGCAAAGGAGTGTCAGTTACAAGACTAGTGAAATCATCTTAAAACTATATCATTTTTTTCAAATGACGCGCTCATTTTCTATACCGAAACGTTTCCGTCCCTACTCCCTACAAGAGGTGGCTGCCGTTTCAATGCGTGTATTAGTTGTTGTTTGGCTGTCGTTGTATCCGCTACCAATCGCACTGTGTACTGACATTATTTTGTTTTGTAATTGACTTTAGAATGACTGAAAGCGTACAAGTGAGAGTGCTGGTGGTGCTCAGAAGAAAATAAGACAGTCAATTACTTTTGAGACGAAAGTGAGAAAGGTGATAGATAGTAATGCTGTATGAAAATGGAAAACTAACAACAATTTCACGTGGCCTAGGGTTATCGCACTTGTGACCTAGGGTCCGACCATTACCCAAATGTAGTATGCAATGAAGTCAAATAATGGTCCTACATGAATAAATCGGACTGCTAATCACTTCGACTAGTATTTGGGTCACAAAGTCACAAAAATTTGAAAACTTACTTTAATCTGAGTTAATAGATCGCGTGCATGTACCGAGGGAGCGAGTAATACCCAAATGTACCCAAATGTACAGGTGCTCCTCTACTTGA
>NW_024738300.1:7279948-7337287 GCF_018991925.1 Homarus americanus | reverse complement strand
TCACAATTATAAGATCGTGGGTTCGAATCCCGGTGGGGTGACGTGTTGATTATATGTAGAAGTCTGCGTGCTTTATTGGGCTAAAGAAATATATATGGATCCTCGTGTTTCGTAGCCGTATTTGGTAAAACGTTGCTCTGGTCACCAAGCGGCACGTGTGGTCCCCATTAGAGGTTCACGGCGCCATAGGCTCGTTGAACAGGCTTTGTGTGAAATATAACAGAGTCTAGAACTGCTTTTAGTGTCCTGGTGGCCCAGAGGTAGCGTTCCCTGGTCACATTTATAAGATCGTGGGTTCGAATCCTGCTGGGGTGAGGTGTTGATTTAATGTAGAAGTCCGCGTGCATTATTGGGCAAATGAAATATATATGGATCCTCGTGTTTCGAAGCAGGATTTGGTAAAACGTTCCTCTGAACACCTAAGCGGCATGGGTGGTCCCCATTAGAGGTTCACGCTACCATAAGCTCGTTGAACAGGCTTTGTGTGAAATATAACAGAGTCTAGGACTGCTTATAGTGTCCTGGTGGCCCAGAGGTAGTGTTCCCCGGTCATAATTATAAGATCGTGGGTTCGAATCCTGGTGGGGTGAGGTGTTGATTATATGTAGAAGTTCACATGCTTTATTGGGCTAATGAAATATATATCGATCCTCGTATTTTGAAGCCTGATTTGGTAAAACGTTGCTCTGATCACCTAAGCGGCACGGGTGGTCCCCATTAGAGGTTCACTCTGCCATAAGCTCGTTGAACAGGCTTTGTGTGAAATATAGCAGAGTTTATGACTGCTTTTTGCATCCTGGTGGCCCAGAGGTAGCGTTCCCCGGTCACAATTATAAGATCGTGGGTTCAAATACTGGTGGGGTGAGGTGTTGATTATATGTAGAAGTCCGCGTGCTTTATTGGGCTAATGAAATATATATGGATCCTCGTGTTTCCAAGCCGGATTTCGTAAAATGTTGCTCTGAGTACCTATGCGGCAAGGGTGGTCCCCATTCGAGGTTCACAGCATCATAAGCTCGTTGAACAGGCTTTGTGTGAAATATAACAGAGTCTAGGACTGCTTTCAGTGTCCTGGTGGCCCAGAGGTAGCGTTCCCCGGTCACAATTATAAGATCGTGGGTTCGAATCCTGGTGGGGTGAGGTGTTGATGATATGAAGAAGTCCGCATGCTTTATTGGGCTAATGAAATATATATGGATCCTCGTGTTTCCAAGCCAGATTTGGTAAAACGTTGCTCTGATCACTTAAGCAGCATGGGTGGTCCCCATTAGAGGTTCACTGCGCCATAAGCTCATTCAACAGGCTTTGTGTGAAATATAACAGAGTCTAGGACTGCTTTTATTGTTCTGGTGGCCCAGAGGTAGCGTTCCCCGGTCACAATTATAAGATCGTCGGTTCGAATCTTGGTGGGGTGAGGTGTTGATTATATATATATATATATATATATATATATATATATATATATATATATATATATATAACAAAGAAGTATGTCTGTGTGTGCGTGTCCGCATGAGAATCTCTGAAACTACTTTACCTATCTGTGATGATGATGGATGGTGTTATATGTAGTGATGATGGATGGTGTTATATGTAGTGATGATGGATGATGTTATATGTAGTGATGATGGGTGATGTCATATTTAGTGATGATGGGTGGTGTTATATGTAGTGATGATGGATGATGTTAAAGTAGTAATGATGGGTGGTGTTATATGTAGTGATGATGGATGATGTTATATGTAGTAATGATGGGTGGTGTTATATTTAGTGATGATGGGTGGTGTTTTGTGTAGTGATGATGGATGGTGTTATATGTAATGATGATGGATGATGTTATATGTAGTCATGATTAGACAATAAAATTAATAACAGTTTAATGCTAAAAAAATATACTTTGCTGTACCGTTGTACTGAAAAACATGGTGGAACTTACATACACTTTTAATGAACTATTGATGGAAGAAGTTTTGGGGACTGAACAGTGAGACAATGTGGAGCCTCCCAGAGGGTGGCGTCCTCCCTTGGCCTAGCGGATGAGCCTCCCGGAGCGAACAGCGGACTGTCGGTCACAGGAAACAGATCAGGAAAGGGAATCCCGTCTTAATGCTAACAGAAAGCGAACAGCGGACAGTCGATCACACGAAACAGATCAGGAAAGGGAATCCCGTCTTAATGCTCAGAGAGATCGAACAGCGGACAGTCGGTCACAGGAAACAGATCAGGGAAGGGAATCCCGTCTTAATGCTTACAGATAGCAAACAGCAGAAAGGCCTTCTCTAAAAAATTATCATGCGCATGAAATTCGTTTGAATGCTAATAGACAGAGAGCTACGGGATCCAGAATTCTAAGAAAGAATACACAGTGGCATCCACTAGCAAGAGCAGCATTTAACTATGACAATGAGATAGAATATGAAAAGTATCCCTCTGTTGTCATTGGCAACATGGATAGGAAATGTGAACACTGCGGTGCAAAGAAGTATAAAGGAGAATCTGCTGGACTGTGCTGCTCTCATGGGAAAGTACGACTGCCAAATTTGGAAAAACCACCACATCCATTGAAGTCTCTCATGCTGGGAACAACACCAGTCAAAACACTTCTTGGAAAATATACTGAAGTACAAGTCATGCTTCCAGATGACATCCTTTGGAGCTACCAGAGTAGTTCGTGAGCACGGATACATACTAACATTCAAAGTCCAGGGTCAAGTCTATCACAAAGCAGGATCCCTCTTACCACTGGAAGATGAGCAGGCAAAGTTCCTCCAAATCTACTTCATGGGAGATCATGAAAAGCAGACTACTATCAGGTGTGGCAATATTCGAGGTGTCAGACATGACATTGTCCTATCTATCCAAGAAATGCTGCATGAGAGCAACACGTATGTACACTGTACAGTCATTTAAAAATGCCCTGGAAAACATGCCTTCTGACGAGTACAAAGTCAGGATCAAAGCAGACACGACCCCTGAGGGAGAACATAAAAAAAGATTCAATGCTCATACTCAAAATGAGAGACGAGTCGCTCACAAGAACATGATGCCACATGTACTGGAAGCTACAATACTGACAGGAAAAGCTAAAGGAGAGGACGTTTTTATACCAAGGATACCTCTCATCACTACTGGCCTGCCATTTGAGTTCAAGCGACTTCAGTTCCCTGTTCAAGTGAGCTTTGCCATGATCATCTACAAAAGCCAGGGACAGTCCCTAAAGATGGTTGGCCTAAACCTGGTGTTTCCTTGCTTCTCACATGGACAGTTCTATGTTGGATGCTCCAGAGTGGGAACTGGCAAAAATCTGTACATACTTGCTGCTAATGGCAAAACCAAAAATGTGGTCTACCTTAATGCACTACAGTGAAGCAATGTGGAGCCTCCCGGAAGGTGGCGTCCTACCGCGGACTAGCGAAAGAGCCGCCAGGAGGGCGGCGATTCCGCTAGTATATATATGAAACAAAGAAGTATGTCTGTGTGTTTGTTTGTTTGTGTGTCCGCACGAGAATCTCGGAAACTACTTTACCGATCTGTAGTGATGATGGATGGTGTTATATGTCGTGATGATGATGGATGGTGTTATATGTAGTGATGATGGATGATGTTATATGTAGTGATGATGGATGTTGTTATATGTAGTAATGATGGATGGTGTTAAATGTAGTGATGATGGATGATGTTATATGTAGTAATGATGGATGTTGTTATATATAGTGATGATGGACGATGTTATATGTAGTGATGATGGACGGTGTTATATGTAGTGATGATGGATGGTGTTATATGTAGTGATGATGGATGGTGTTATATGTAGTGATGATGGATGGTGTTATATGTAGTGATGATGGATGGTGTTATATGTAGTGATGATGGATGGTGTTATATGTAATGATGATGGATGGTGTTATATGTAGTGATGACGGATGGTGTTATATGTAGTGATCTAAAAAAAAAATCCAACCAACCCCATCAGACACAGCCCCGACGCACACACGTAGAAAAGTCGTATTCCCTCCTATGATTTACAGCTATTTTGATCCTGAGGTTCTCTTTCATTATGGCTTACTTCTCTCTGCATTTAACCTCAATCCGTTTCACCACACAGAGGTTGAAAAGTCGTATCCCATCCCACGTATTATAGGTAATTTTATGCTTATGCTTTCTCTCATTATAGCTTAATTTTCTTTGATCTCTAACTTTTCTAGGCTGTCCATTCTATCAAGGTAGGTAGGTAGGTAGTCCATTCTAACGAGGTATGCCAAACATACGATATTTCGATATTTCACACAGTGTCTGCTATCTATATATATATAAAACAAAGAAGTCTGTCTGTTTGTATGTATGTCCGCACGAGAATCTTGGAAACTACTTTACCGATCTGTAGTGATGATGGATGGTGTTATATGTAGTGATGATGGATGTTGTTATATGTAGTGATGATGGGTGGTGTTATAAACATAGTGTCCAGACTATCTACCATCATTAACATAGTTTCCGGTCTGCTATCACTACCATACCGTCCAGACTGTCTACTTCGAGGGAGGACGTCGGATATTCCGTTTTTCCCTCGATGGTTCCCTGAACTGGCCCTTTAACCGTTTATTCCTTCTCGGTTAATGAGGCTGGAACATGTAAAAGTATATCAGGTTTTATTAGCGAAACCCAATTGTCTGTTCTCTATTTATTGAGGAACTATCTCATATACAGTTCCAAGTGTATATTATCGTAACTTAATCACTGTAGCTATGAGTGTTAAGATGAGGACGGAGGCTATATTAAAGAGTTCTTCTAAATACGTCCGGTTGGTGTGAGGTGTTGAGTGACAATCCTGAGGCAACATGCTTTTAAATGCTGACCTTAACAGTCATAGGGCCGCGCCTCGAGGAACTTGCCCATCACGTGATGTGACCATGTCACCTCATAGCCAGTGGAAAGTTACAGGGGGTGATATGATTATATAAACCCAATCTACCGCCCTGACATTTACATAAGAACTAAGAGGCTAATACATCCCTACTCATTGTCACTCGCCGCTCATCGACAGGACGTACTTAGCAGAGCTATTTAACATAGCCTTAGTCCTCATTTAACACTCATAGCTACAGTGATTAAGTTATGGTGATAATCCTGTTTGAAAGTGTACATAGAACTCTTTTATAATAAATACAAACAGAGGAACATATTGGATTTCACTACAGAATATCCAATAAACTTTGATCTATATTTTAGTATGTATAAAATGTAAGGTAACGTGCTTCACAAGTGATTGTTACAAGTTGTGACAACCCAGGAAGGTTGTTACATATATGAGAGTTTAACAAGTAACAGTTATATCAGCTGAAACAGTCACCCCTTACAGATACACAGTTGGTAAATGTAGAGATAATATGTTCTCCCCACTACTGTGGCATACTGTTACATTACTACCAAGAAGAAATCGTTATAGTGTCCAGACTGTCTACCATCACTACCATATTGTCCAGACTGTCTACCATCACTAACATAGAGTACAGTCTACCATCACTGCCATAGTGTGCAGACTGTCTATCATCACTGCCATAGTGTTCAAATTGTCTACCATCACTGCCATGGTGTCCGGACTGTCTACTATCAATACCGTAGTGTCCAAACTGTCTATCATCACTACCATAGTATGTAGACTGTCTACCATCACTGCCATAGTGTCCAGACTGTCTACCATCACTTCCATAGAGTCCAAACTGTCTACCACCACTGCTACAGTGTTCAAACTATTTACCATCACTACCATTGCGTCCAAACTGTCTATCATCACTACCATATATGTTCAGGCTGTCTACCTTCACTGTCAGTGTCCAAACTGTTTAGCATCACTGCCATAGTGTCCAGAATGTCAACCATCACTACCATAGTGTCCAAACTGTCTACCATAACTTCCATAGTGTCCAAACTGTCGATCAACACTGCCATAGTGTTCAAACTGTCTGCCGCCACTACCATAGTGTCCAAGCTGTCTACCATCACTACAATAGTGTCCAGACTGTCTCCCATCGCTGTCACAGTGTCCAGACTGCCTACCATCACTAACATAGTGGCCAGACTGTCTACCATCACTAAAATAGAGTCCCGTCTACCATCACTACAATAGTCTCCAGAATGTCTACCATCACTACAACAATGTCCAAACTCTACCATCACTACAATAGTGTCCAAACTGTCTACCATCACTAACATAGAGTCCAGTCTACCATCACTACAATACTGTCCAAGCTGTTTACCATCACCACCACAGTGTCTAAACTGTCTACCATCACTAGAATAGTGTCCAAACTGTCTACCATCACTAGGAATAGTGTCGAAACGGTCTACCATCACTAACATAGAGTCCAGTTTACCATCACTTCAATAGTGACCAAACTCTCTACCATCGCTACAATACAATATTGACCAAACTGTCTACCATCAATACAATATAGTAGTGTCCAAACTGTCTGCTATCGCTACAATAGTGTCCACATTGTCTACCATCAGTACCATACTGTCCAGACTGTCTACCATCACTAACATGGTAGGGTGTGTCATACGGAGGCGAATTTTTTTTTTTTGAGTTTGAAACATCGGCCCATGGCATTAATGATGTAGTTCTATGTGCAGAATCATGTGATATCTTCAGATTTGAAAAGTTTTCATTTTTTGCTAGGTAAATTTTAACTTGAAATCTTATGAAAATTCAGTATTCCCACCCTTTTACCAACACCACTAAATAGCTTATTTAAAGTAAAGTAAATGTATCAGGTTAATTTATTAGGATGAAAATGATGCAGAATAGTGAAACGAATGATCTTGACACATTTATTAAATTTAATATTCCTTTAGAAAACAAAATCATCAAATACAAAAACCGGTTTTACTACTACGACCCGGTGTTGCTGCACACCATAGAGAACATGTCTTTCTTGCTTCTGTTTCTACTCATCACCTCCCTGCTGACCACCTGAGCTAGGATGTAGCCTTCCCTCCTCTCCTGGCTGTACACGTGACTGCTGGCCTCGCTCACTTGCTGTACACAACGCTCTATACTCTGGGTGTGCGAGGGCCAGGCAGGGGGATGCATGGGGTTGTCCTGAAAGCTCTGACTTGAACATTGGTGAGGCTGCAGGTAAGAGGGGGCTCACTGCCAGCCTGGATGTTATCCAGATCTATGAGATCAGTGAGGGTCTTGGCACCTAGATTGACTTCACGAGTCTTCCTGACCCTGAAGGAATCGTCACCAACTAATTCGTCATGCCCAGATCCTCTCATAAGTCTCATATCCAAGATCTTTTTGACTGCCACTCTTCTCTCCTCCTCATCCTTACTGCAGAGCATTGTCTGCAAAACTGCCTCGGGATGAGCATACCAGGAAGATCTCCTCACAGTCTGCTGTGTGAGACGTGACGGTGGGTGTGTGTGCGTCGCTCTTGTTGCAGTATTACGGTTAGTACCATTGTCTTTGTCTAAAATCAATGCATCAATTTAGGTATATAACACTTTAAAAACTTTATACAAGTGATCTTGCATGCCGTATGCTTTATGGGTGCTGTTGTTTGCATAACAGTAACAACATAAGTTACATAAATGTTTTTGTTTGTTTCAGGTTCAATGGAGAGTACACGTTCAAAAACTGAAGTTTGGCTCATTGGTCAACACATAACCGAAATCACGGGTGCACAACTTCCTTCAAGAGGAGATGTTCTACGTCTGTTTTTCCACGGTCACAATGAACATAAGAAAACAGTGAATGATTCTGCGAGTGAAGTTGCAGCATCGGTTATTAGTTTCTGGAATAAAGCACGGATTCCTACCATAACTGAGAAGAGTATTGGACGAAAGGTAGTGGATCTTTTTTTAATGTGGAAGGGACTTAAGAAAAACTGCACTCGCACTACAGACACACAACGTAAGAAAGAGGAAACTTTTTGTGATGAGTTAGAGGACCTCTTCGATGTTGCCCACCCCAAGGCAATGCAGCTCTTGACCATCAAAGAAGACCGAGCATTCCTGGCAGCGCAACGAGAAAAAGGGAGAAGAGGTGTAATGGCAGGAGTAGACAAAAAGATTGCTTGTTCCATCAAGCGTCGGGAAGAAAGCAAGAGTAAGCAATCTCTACAACAGAATCAAGCCAGTTCTGCTCTTGAATATGATGAGTTGGGTTCTTCGTCTGAAACAGAATCACAATCAAGCTCGTCATCATCTACAAGTTCCCTAGCGATATCACCAGTGGTATCTTCTTCCAATCGTAAACGTGCTACTCTCAAAGTTATCACCCCTGAATTGTCAAGTACATTGGACCGCACTGGGATCAGTCACCGCTCTGCTCTCCGGATCGTCAGTGCCACGGCTGCTAGTCTAGGTCATGACCCAATGGAACTAGTTTTAAACTATGAGACAGTGCGTACTTCGCGAGCGACCCACCGTTCTGGGATTGCCAACGAAATTAAAGAAAAATTTCAACCTAGTGAAGTGCTCACTGTGCACTGGGATGGAAAAATTATTCCTGATGAACAAGGAGCGAGTGTTGACCGAATCGCCATTCTTGTCTCCGGAATCAATACTGAAAAGCTGCTTGGTGTCCCGAAACTATTGTCAGGGACTGGACAGGCCATTGCTACAGCAGTCAGTGCAGCGCTGGAAGAGTGGAAAATATCAGAGAATGTTTCAGCACTCAGTTTTGACACAACAGCTTCAAACACTGGGCACTTGTCGGGGGCATGTGTCATTCTGGAGCAGAAACTCGGCCGCCGTCTTCTGCATCTCGCGTGTCGTCACCACATCCTTGAGCTTGTTGCCGAGAAAGCATATGTGGAATGCATGGGGCCTTCCTCAGGACCAGATAATACTCTCTTCTCTCTCTTCAAGCATAAGTGGAAGGACATCAGTCAAGATGACTACAGCCCTCTCTCAGACCTCCCTCCAAGTTTGTACGAGAAACGAGATGACCTCATCTGTTGGTGGAAACATCATCTGGGCAAGAAGCAGCAGCCACGTGATGATTACCGTGAGGTACTGGAGCTAGCAATCAGATGTCTCGATGGAGCTCTACCCAAGTTTAATCTCCGACGGCCCGGAGCACTTCACCGAGCACGGTGGATGGCTAAGCTCATTTATGTCATGAAGATCCTGATTTTTGCTAATCAGTTTAAACTAACTGCTCGTGAGACATTAGGCTTGAAACGATTCACATTCTTTGTGCTAGAGGTGTATGTCAGTGCATGGTTCACGGCCTCCGTTCCATCCTCCGCTCCTGCTAATGATTTGCGGCTCCTCCAAGACCTGTCAGAGTACCACGACGTCAAAATATCAAGAACATGTCTCACAGTCTTCGGTCGTCACCTGTGGTACCTCAGTGAAGGCTTGGTGGGTCTTGCACTCTTCGATCCACAAGTTAATGCAACAATGAAGACAAACATAGTTCGGGCAATCGTTGAGAGGAAGGCGACCGAGGATTCACCAAAACGTGCTGCTCTTCCTGCCACATCTTCCCTTCCCACAAAGCAGCTCTCAGACTTTGCTTCTAGAGGATCAAACTTTCTATTTGAAAGTCTCAAAATGAAGACTTCTTTTTTGTCCAAGGAACCTGACACATGGTCTGATGATGAAGACTTCAAAACTGGCGTCGCAGTTGTGGGTGGTCTCAGAGTCATCAACGACACTGCAGAGAGAGGGATTGCCTTGATACAGGCATTCAACAGCAAGATCACGAAGAGTGAAGACCAGCGTCAACATCTGCTGCAGGTTGTTGAAGAGCAGAGGCGGTCACAACCAGGGACATCAAAACAGGACCTTACAAGCAAAAAGCGAAAACAATGAATGGGTTGTCCACACCTCTCCCACCCATTGATGTAAGCGTGTTCACTGCAGTTTCATTTTAAAAAGGAATTAATCATTTATATGTACAGTGTACACATAAACTTGCTCAATATGTAAATTTTAAAATAAACCGGCATATTATGAATATTCGTATTTTTTGCCAAAAGGATAAAACTTCAAATGGCTTGAGCCACCTCTAAATATTGTCCAAATGACCCAGGATTTCGCCTGTGTTCTTTTTTCATGGGTACGCAGTATTGGACAAATGGCCATCTAAAAATAAAAACTTTCACTTTTTATTGTCACCCTAGACTGATGGGCCATTAGTTTTAGCTGATCTTCCCTCCTATGACACACCCTACTAACATGGTGTCCTGTCACATTGTGTTTCAATGTATGATGGAGTTGGGATTTACCTTAGATACGTGAGGATTATGGGTAACTGTTATCTAAAATGTGTGTTCAACGCCTCCGGCCTAGCGACCCCGCGATGTCTCAAACTGATCCGCACTTCCAGCCAGATGTAAACCCAGTATTTGCAGGTCTAGCAAAATCCTGCTTGTGGATGTGAAGTCCATGTCACAAGACTGCCTTACTTGAGTCATACCCCTGTCACTCACACATTGGAGGGAGACTAGATGATTATGGCAATCAGTAAGCAGTCAGAAAGCAGCAAAGGCTGTCCAATGTGGTGACAACAATGCATCCCTGCTGGCTCATTCCTGTGGAGCTTAACGCAGAGATACCCGGCGGAAAGAATGACGTAATGTCGCTGCCAGCATGCCTTTTTGTCAACTTGGGTATACTGGATGCAGAGATGTCCCCAGCTGGGACCCTGCTATCATTGTTCCATCCGGGCCTCCATTCCGATGACACCATCTGGTGCAATGCTGGTACCACAGTCATTGGGTTAGAAGCAAATATCTTGGGTCAACGGAGCCAACTTGGTGCCTCTCTTTGACCCAGGGGCCTTGCCTTAATTGGTTGGGTAGGAAGAGGCTGACCTTAATTGTGTTGGTCCTAAGTCATCGTGTTGGCTACAGTCAGCGTTTGCAATGTCTAAACTACTTGTGAACGACAGCTGCTAAAAGCAAGGAAGAGGAGAGAAGTGAGAAGTTGATGTCCAAGAGTAGTGAGAGATACTGTCCTGGAGAAACCTGTCCCACTGGTAGCTCTATAAAGGTTCCGCCCTATAGGCACCTACCAATATAGATGTGTCATGCCGAACCTGATGGAGTTAGCGATGCATCCACTGGTGCAATCTAACAGTTCACGGAGGTGCTAGTATGGATGGGATTGTTTTCACTATGGACACAATCGATGCTGTGTGTCCTGATCGGAGTTGGAGAAGAAGATTCTTGTGGAACTGTTGAGAAGATGATCCTGTGGGATGGACATTCCTCGTGTAGAAATTTGACTAGCTGGTCTCCCAACTATTGGAAAAGCACCTGTCCCTGTTAGGAGTACTGAAACTAGGCCGCCCAATAAGCTAATCGCCATTGCGAAGTGAGGCTATGTCGCTGAACTCAGTTACCAAGGAGGAGGTACAGTCGATATGGTCAATACGAGTAGCTCTATGCAGTTAGTACGTAGTGGATAATGTAGTCAAGAAACTCCATATCTCCAGAAACGATTTGTTCACCCATATTAGATGGAAGCCGAAAGTTAGTGAACAGTAAGCAAGTGTCTGTGGGCGACCTGCCATCTGTAAATGTTAACTCTGTATCTCTGCCTGCTGCCAGTTGTTATACTGCCAGATTCTGGGGTCACTAAGTCTAAGGGGATGACTTAACTCTAATCTTAATTTCTAAGGGTCGCTGCCACCAGACCCCCTCTGGACAGTATGTAGCTCGTTAGGTAGCGTGCAGAGTGGACTAGGCATTGGGTTAGGTTTTCCATTGACCAGATCGATAAGGGTAAAGAAGGGTGAAACCATAACATGTCTTAATTGATTTATTCCTTATAAACCATACTGGCAAAAAACATATACATGAATTGGCCTTCCTCAGAAGAACAACGGAAATGTGGTTACCCAGATGGGCACCAGACTCTTACATTAATGGCGTGTCATCCACATACTTATTGCATAACAATCTGTGACCACCTTACCTCGGTCATTCCTTCTTACACTATCCCTTAACACATCAGACTGCTCCACCTGTATGGAATATAGCACCGTCGGTTATCATACATAGCAGCACCATCTCAACACACATGTACACTCCATACCTGCAAGTATGGGACTCCTTGTGACTTTTAGGTATACACAACAGGCACCTCGTTCGCACACCGCCCTCGGTGGGTAAAGACGAGGGCTTCACCTAGAGACATACCAGCACTATTTCTACGCCTGGTAGTATAGGTCGCTCCAAGTGACGACCGCAGAGTTTCTCACGGTCTCCTTATTTGTGACTATTCATTTGGAGTGGTGCGCTGGAAATCCACAGGTTCACAGTGGATTGGCATAGCGGGGAGTAGTCGCCACCTGTTGTGACGCTCAAAGGGATAATGGCGGCCGGGCGGCAAGGTACTCCGACCGCATGGAACCTGAGGTGACGGTAGAACGAGGAAGACTGAGAAATAATGCCTGACGGGCGGTTATCCCACCCCTTAACACATTCCTATTACACTTATATATCCGGCAAAGCTTTAAACTGTAATAACTTCTATTTATCAACCTTAATTATAGGGCGGGATATAGCCCGCTAGGACACTGACCTGAAGTGACGGTAGAACGAGGAAGACTGAGGGCATTGCCCCGCCGCTCCTCATCATGTAGGCCTACAGTTTCCAATCTTTAATCTGCACTTTTGTTCCTTATGGTTCTCACCTGAACACTTTTCGGTATATTGTCACTCATGCCTTATAAACACATATTTTAATCCTAAATTACACACTAAGGTAAGGTCTTGGTTTGCTAGTTCTTGGGTAAATTCATGGGGTTATAATATCAACGTGGCATCCTAGGCGGGTACATGACGCGCCTTGAAACAAAGGCTGAATGTTCATGGCGGGGGTGTATCAACTTCACTTAAAACTGTAATGAGGGATCCTCCTCTCACACATTGCACTATTTGAACACAGACATAAGATTCTCTGATCACTGTACCTGTCGTGGGTATATGTCACGTGAGGATACGAGGTGTATTAAGTTCATACTGACGCATCCAAGATATTTCCTTTCAAGTATAGTTTCTGGATCACTTCCAACACCTCACATAGTTCTGATACATTTATCCTTTTTCCAGATCATGGTTCTCATGTATTTTCATATGATATCTGTGGAAGTTATGTTCGCTACACGCTCACAGACGTAAATAGTATGACCTTCAAACCCTGATCCACACTTAGTCTTACAGTACACTAGTCCGGCTCAACTGGACTTTAACATTCATCTTATGCATACCCTGAGTTCTCCTTAATGCTATGAATACATACACTTAATATGATATAACTGTACCTGGGTACAATACAACACATGGTCTAGGAACATTGAGTAGGTGAGTTGTCCTTTATCAATGTTTCCCGTTTTCTGAGGGTCTACAAGCGCGGTGCATTTGAATGTTATATAGCGTAATATGAATTAAATGGGGTTTTTAGGAATGACAATGATGTGCGCAGTACATTGTACCATCATCAATTGTGAGATGATAGACCAGCTGAACAACAGAAAATAAGATATGTGTGTGTGTGTGTGTGAGATAAGATCCATGATATACCAGAATATGTAATGTACAATATAAGTGAAGTCAACTAAGAGATTGAAAAGCAGAGTTTTAAGTAATTAAGATAAGACATGAAAAAATCAATGTTTTGAGAAGTTCTGTGAATTGACTTTGAAAATTAATGTTGGAATGTTAGTCATTTTGAAAATTGATGTTGAAGATTCATGAAGATGAAAAAAATACATTTTTAAATAAGAATTAAAAAAAATAAAACCATCTTCTATATATACAGTAAAACCTCGCTAAGACAGACTAATTGGGGGGGAGGGGTGTTCGGGATAAGAGGTTGTCCACCTTCGAGTAATTATTTTTCCAAAAAGACTGATATTTTAAACAAAAAACAAGTACATCACAAATGTATCCAATTTTTATGAATGAAATACATGTTTTTAATCAAAATTAATTAATTAAAAAAAGTTATATACACAAAGAACTGTACACTAACCCCTAAAATGGGAGGCAGATCCAGCTGGACATGCCTCTCACTGCAAAAGGCTTGCAGTCACTTTGAGTCTGAATGCTTTGAAATTCAATATTCAGCACATATTTGTGAGGGAGCATGTCATCTTCCAACAAACTGTCTTCTTTTTTTCAAACAATTTTGTCCGGCTTAAGAGGGGTTCGCCTTAGCGGGATCCGCCTTAGCAAGGTTTTACTGTATTTTCGTATATGCATGACTAGTAATTAAGCCTTTCTTTTTCATTTGAGTCATATTATTATGAATAATATCCATTAACTTGATACCTAATTGAATTGAATTTTTATGAGAGTATTTAGAGTTACCATTATTCATTATTATTATTTTAGAGTGTTTTCATTGCTGATTTTTTTCTATATATTGAATTTATCCATTATTTTAGTTGTCATAATTTTGTGTGATTCATATTAGACATTTGTTATTATCTTTGTTTCAACAATTTCAAGTTCCATTACCTTAAAGACTAGTAGCATTTTAATATTTTGATATTTGGTTACCACCAAAACCATGAGTGCCTGAGAAGCTTGAGGCATGAGCCAATCATAGTGACCTGTGAGTGTGATGTCATAGGCCTAACTGTGCTGATTGGGTGGAAGCTCAGGTTCGTGCCCAGCAAGAGGGTACTCGGTTTTCAAACACAGAGTCTGGTTAAAGATGATTAAGTGTAGACGTGCATGTGGGTCGGCAGGTCTTCAGCATGGCGATATATATATATATATCTCTAAGTAAGTACACTTAAGGTTTTATCAATTTCACGAAATATATTTCGAGTCATGTGACCCCTGTTTAACTAACTATGAAAATAGGTTTATTGTTTTAATTGTAACAGTTAATCCCAATAGAAAGTATTCAATAGATACAGTAACCATAAAGGCTTGTCATATAATTCATCCCTCCCCTTCTCGATAAAAGCTGGTTTATTACTAGTGTCGTGGTGATGCAGTGAGCTCTGAGTAACAACACTCCTATCCCCAGTGTCCCCTAGTGTTTCAGTCATCGCAGATTACCCTTATTTTCCTGTTAACCTCATCTACTTCCCCTCTCTCTCTTCCTCTCCCCTCTTCCCTTTGGTGTGAGGCCAGCCGTTACCACCCGCCTCACTCATTCCTCTCCTTCTCTCACTCCCTCCTTCCCCCACATCACCTCCCTTCTATCTCACGAGTATACAGAGAAAGAGTAAAAGTTAATAAGTAAATAGAAATAAATAAAGAATTAAGAACAAAGAAGACAGAAGAGAAAGATGCTCACCATCACTACCACACCACACCACGCTCACCATCACTACCACACCACACCACGCTCACCACCACTACCATACCACACCACGCTCACCACCACTACCATACCACATCACGCTCACCACCACTACCATACCACACCACGCTCACCACCACTACCACAACACACCGTGCTCACCACCACTACCACACCACACCACTCTCACCACTACTACCATACCACACCACGCTCACCACCACTACCATACACACACCACACTCACCACCACTGCCATACCACACCACGCTCACCACCACCACCACACCACACCATCCTCACCACCACTGCCATACCACACCACGCTCACCACCACTACCACACCACATCACGCTCACCACCACTACCATACCACACCACGCTCACCACCACTACCATCCCACACCACACTCACCACCACTGCCATACCACACCACACTCACCACCACTACCACACCACACCATCCTCACCACCACTACCACACCACACCACGCTCACCCCCACTACCATACCACACCACGCTTACCATCACTACCACAACACACCATGCTTGAAGGTTCCAAGTGTTCCCTGAAGAAGGCAGTGATGGGTAAGGAAACACCGGGTAACACTGAAGTCCATTTATTAACGGATAGGAGAAATACAAGTAGTGACTAGCGTGTGCCATGCACGGCCCATAGAGTCAGACTGAGACTGCCTTGCCATATGGCAGCCTCGAGGCAATGTTGCCACATAACACGTGCAGTGTTGCCACGTAATTACATATATAAATGCTACTCGGCACAGTAGCTTATATACAAGGTTGCTACTCGGCACAGTAGCTTAGATACATAACCGACATCTCCCTCCCCCCTCACACTCATAGTCTTTGTCTTGAGCGGGCTTCTTAGTCCTAAGTCGCTCCGAGCGTCGAGGTGCGCTGTGGGGCGGATCCTCGTGGGGTGTAGGGGACTCGTCCTCGGTCAGGGGGCCAGCAGCAGGGGGTGGGACTGGCCGGAGGGACCGGCGGTTCCTCCACCAGACGCGGCCGCTCGGCATCCTGACCTTGTAGTCCCGCGACCGGCCGACGCCCATCACTATGCCCACCTTGTCCCAACGTGTCATCGTCGGGTCCAGGACGCGGACAAGGGCACCAATCTCCAGCGGCTGAAGAGGGCAGGCACAGTCGTCATTCCGAGCCTTGGCGTCCTGGGCACGTGTAGCGGCACAGCGGTCGCAGCTCTCGGCTCTGGTCTGCCACTCCTTCGCAAAGGCCTTGGCGTGTGCAGGAACGCAAGAGCGGAGAGGATGACCATACAGGATCTGGGCAGGGGAGCGTCCTGTGTGGGTAGGAGTGGACGCGGGTTCTGGGCAGCTCTGTGCGGCAGCGCCAGGCGCGTCGCTCGTTGATTCACACACCCTGCTGGCGGTGTACCAAGCAGCTGTGTTCTGCTCGGGAAAGTCTCTGGGCACCACGCCTAACTCCTTGTAGTGCTCCCACGACAACAAGGGTGTAGCGAGAGTAGGCTGCTCGTCCATCCATCCGTGACACGACCTGTCGCCGTAGGTGATCTCCGCTTGAAAGGAGCCCACAGCGTCCGGCATCTGGGAACCGTCCACATTGTAGTACAGCAGCTGCGGCGATGGTCCCAGGTTGCGTTTGGTGAGGCCCAGTTTCTGGAGGTGCTTCAACCCAATCACCGTAGTATCAGCGCCGGTTTCCGGTATCACCTCGATGTCACCCAACACATCACCGTATGTGATGGCGACACGGATGGTGGGGGAAGGGGTAGCCCTGGGGCGTGTGGTCGATTCCACCCTCCTGATGTGACTCCGCTGCTGCGTGGGGCTGCGTGGGCCATCTGAAGGGGGCTGCGTGCGAACCACCCCGAGGGAAGTGCGCTGCTTTCCTCTTCGTCTCGAGCTTTTGGGCTTGGGTTGGCGGCAGCACTTGTCGTAGTGTCCATAACGACCGCAGGCCTGACACTTGTGGCCTCGTGCAGGGCACCTGTCTGTGTTAGACCAGTGGTCCTTACGGTCACACCCACGACACAGTGCGTCGGTGGCCGGGCATGTCTTGGAGCCATGCTGCTTTCCACAGCTGCCACAGGAAGAACGTGCGGCAGCCTTCACGTTGTTGGCAGCCTTCTTACCCTTCTTGTACTGTGAGATAGCTCTCACAGCAGGTGGGGCCTGTAAGGCAGAGGTGGCGGACTTGGTGGCCTCATATGACCGACATTCAGTCACTACCACCTGGAGTGTGGAGGAAGCGTCCAGGGGGATGAGTCGCTGCACCAACTCTTCTTGCCTGACACCTGTCAAGATCCCGTGCTTGATCCAGGCTTCCTCACATTACCGGCTGTGCGCCTTGCAGACTTTGATCTCCTCAGACAAACTCTTCAAACGTACAAAAATGTCGTCAAAGGTTTCATTCTCCGCCTGCTTGCAGCTGGTGAACGCGCGGCGACGCAAAGCCTCGTTATTCCAAGCCTTAGCGAGCTCCTGCAAAAGGTTGAGCACATCCGTCACTGAAGACGTAGAATCGGGAGGCACTTGCAACGTGTGCTCCAAAACTCTCTGGGTCTTCGGCGACAAACACATCCACAGTTGGATGAGCTGTTTGTTTGGAGGCATGCTATCAAGGTCCACCATCGTGGAGTAATCTGTCCACCACCGCCTCCACTCACGAAAAAGCTGAAACGTGACGTCTGGTGAGAGGGCGGGTGGGGGTTGAACAGATGCCTTGGGAGCTGTTGGAGTAGCAAGAGTGCCTGGAGGATGCTGGTGTGGTGGAGGAGGGAGGGTACTGGCGCCTTGGTGCGCGATACCTGCGAGTGAGGGAGGGTGGGTTAGCGCCAGGGTCGCCAATAGTGCATCAAAACGCGTCTTTTCCTCCTCTCTTCGTATCTCCTCCCTCTGAAATTCCATCTCTCTGCCTCTCTCGTCCCTGTCGTCCATCCACCTCAGAATTGTGGCAATGTCTGTCGCTGGAGGTGAAGGATGAGAGTCTGCGCCCGGTGGAGAGGATGGTGGTGGGGAGTCATGTCTTCCATCTTGACATTGTCCCTTCTTACCGCCCATCTTAGTATGCTTGAACTGCGCTGTTTAGTATATAAAGTGGCGCCTCATCAGCACCAACCACATATATATGACATAAACAGCGCAGAAATAACGCATAGAGTCCACTGTTCTGTCCATGAGTGCATGCGTGCGTGCGTGTGTGTGTGTGTGTGTGTGTGTGTCTGAGAGAGCAGATCGTGGTGGCTGCCGCGGAAGCAAGAGCGTCAGTGTCTCCCAGGATGTCACACGAGAAGGGTGTACGCCTGCGTGCTCCGTGGGTACCACAAAAGACAGGCCAATGCTCAACTCTCAGCTCTAGACACACTAATACACTGACACTAACACTGCCATCGTCACTAAAACGCACTGTGACGGCGCAACACTGCACGTCGCGGTGAAACACAACGCAACACAACACAACACACTAAGAGTCGACGCGCACATCGCCGGCTAACTGTCCATTGTTCACAGACTTGTAAGTCCACAGATCCTACTCACTGCGCCATGAAGGTTCCAAGTGTTCCCCGAAGAAGGCAGTGATGGGTAGGGAAACACCGGGTAACACTGAAGTTCATTTATTAATGGATAGGAGAAATACAAGTAGTGACTAGTGTGTGCCATGCACGGCCCACAGAGTCAGACTGAGACTGCCTTGCCATATGGCAGCCTCGAGGCAATGTTGCCACATAACACGTGCAGTGTTGCCACGTAATTACATATATAAATGCTACTCGGCACAGTAGCTTATATACAAGGTTGCTACTCGGCACAGTAGCTTAGATACATAACCTACAATGCTCACCACCACTACCACACCACACCACTCTCACCACTACTACCATACCACACCACGCTCACCACCACTACCATACCACATCACACTCACCACCACTACCATACCACACCACGCTCACCACCACTACCATACCACACCATGCTCACCATCGCTACCACACCACACCACGCTCACCCCCACTACCATACCACACCACGCTCACCACCACTACCATACCACACCACACTCACCACGACCACCACACCACACCACGCTCACCACCACTACCACCATGCTCTACCACCACTTCCACACCACACCATTCCACCACCACTACCATACCACACCACGCTCACCATCACTACCACACCACACACCACGCTACTCACCACTACCATACTCACACCATGCTTCACCACCACAACCATGCCTCACACCACGCTCACCACCAGTTCCACACCACACCACGCTCACCACCACCACCACACCACCATGCTCACCACCACCAACCCTACCACTTCACGCTCACCACCACTTCCATACCACACCACGCTCACCACCACTACCACATACTACACCATACCACCACCACTACACCACACCATGCTCACCACCACTACCATACCACACCACTCACCACCACTACCATACCACACCACGCCTCAAACCACTACCACACCACACCATACTTACCACCACTACTACACCACACCATGCTCACCACCACACCATACCACACCACGCTCACCACCACTACCATACCTCACACCACGCTTACCATCACTACCATACCACCACGCTCACCACCACTACCATACCACACCACGCTCACCACCACTACCATACCACACCATACTCACCACCACTACCACACTACGCTCACCACCACTACCATACCACACCACGCTCACCACCACTACCATACCACACCATGCTCACCACCACTGCCATACAACACCACGCTCACCACCACAACCACACCACACCATACAACCCACCACTACCACACCACACTCACCACCACTACCATACCACACCACGTTCACCACCCCTACCACACCACACCATGCTCACCACCACTTCCATACAACATGTAATGATTGTTTATCAGACCACAGCTTACAGCCCAGAGAATTACAACACATATAGCAGTGAGTACTGTACATGCCCACGTGGTAACAAACATACCAAGTTGACACACCCTGGGTCAGGACCCAAGGGACCTGACCCCGGCCACTAAGTACTTGACCAAGGGACATGACCTACAACCACACCTTGGTAAAGGTCATTTCGCCGGCTGGTTTTCCTCCATTTAAAGGGCCTACAGTCCTGTCCACGGGCCTCATTCGTCATTGCCATTCTAGCTACGTCAGTCATTCACAATTCATATTCAGACAACTTTCACAACACTATCGACAGAAGATGGAGTTACGCTCGTCACTAGTCGAGGAGGGGAGGGAGACTTCCCTCCCCAGCCTCGCGTCACCAGCTAAGCAGAGTCTCCCATAGGAGACAGTCCAGAAGCACCTGCTGGGCCTCCCACAGGTCAAATAAGAACATAAGAACATAAGAATGGAGGAAACTGGCCTATTGGCCCATACTGGGCAGTTCCTTGCTTACACCAACCCCTGGCTGCTCAAGGGCGAGCATCCAACCTATGTTTGAAGCTATTCAGCGAATTCGAGTTAATGATGATATTTGGTAACTTGTTCCATTCATCCACTACTCTGTTTCCAAACCAGTGTTTACCTATTTCACGCCTAAATCTAAATTTGTCTAATTTAAAACCATTGTTACGAGTTCGCTCCTGGTTGGATAGTTTGAGTACCTTTGTAATGTCCCCTTTGCTTAGCCCTGCCTTCCACTTATACACCTCTATCAGGTCGCCCCTCGCTCTACGTCTGTCGAGGGAGTGCAAATTAAGATGCTTTAACCTGCTCCTGTATTCGCGTTCCTAATGCCCGGGAGTAGTCTTGTCATACTTCTCTGAATTCTTTCCATGGATTCTATATCCATTCTGTAATATGGTTACCAGAACTGAACTGCATAATCCAGGTGTGGTCTCACAAGAGCAAGATACAGTTTTAGGATGACCTCGCTAGTCTTGTAACTAACACTCTTTTGTATGAACCCAAGTACTTTATTAGCCTTGTTACGAGCAAAAACACATTGCTTACTTGGCTTAAGGTTCCTACTTATCATTACTCCTAAATCTCTCTCGCAGTCGGATTTCTCTATGGCATCGTTGTTCATCTGGTATCTGGTTTCCCTGTTTACATCTCCTATACTGAGTACTTTACATTTGTCGACATTGAATTTCATCTGCCATTTTTCAGACCATTGGAAAAATTTGTTTAGATCTTCCTGTAGTTTTGCCGAGTCCTCGTCAGATTTGATAACACGTCCTATTTTTGTGTCATCAGCAAATTTACTTATGTTGCTGTCTATGCCGATATCTATGTCGTTTATGTATATAATAAACAATAATGGTCCAAGTACTGAGTCTTTGTCGGAGCTATCCATAGGGTGAGTTACTTACGTTGGAAATGTATTCATTTCATGTTTGTGTCTGAGAGTCATTGTCTAGTAACGTAAATATAATGTTCGAGTAATGTGTCCATGACAAGTAAGTGCTAGTAACTTCGATATAATGTTCGAGTAATGTGCCTGTGTCATTGAGTGAATAATAAATAGCAGTATTGAAAGCGGTGTTTACGAAATGTCCCTTAAGAACGTAATATATGTGTATTGACGTAGAAAATAACTAACCAGCCACGATACCAAACCTCCTCTCTTTACATTCCTCCTACTATAAAGATTCTATCTATACTTTCTACCTTTTTAAATCCCCCATTATAAAACAATTCACTCTCACCACTACCACACCACTACCACGCCACGCTCACCACCACTACCACACCACGCTCACCACCACTGCCACACCACACTCATCACCACTACCACACCACGCTCACCACCACTACTACACCACGCTCACCACCACACCACACTCACCACCACTACCATACCACGCTCAACACCACACCACGGTCACCCCCACTACCACCCCACGGTCACCACCACTACCATACCACTCTCACCACCACTACCACACCACGCTCACCATCACTACCACATCACGATCACCACCAAGACCACCACTACCACACCATGATCACCACCACAACCATGGCCTTCACACCATACTACCACCATAGCACACCACACCACGCTCACGACTACCACACCACACCACCACTGCCATACCACATCACACCACCACGATCACCACCACACCATGCTCACCACCACTACCACAATACGCTCACCACCACTACCACACCACGCTAACCACTACTACAGTCACCCCCACTACCACCCCACGGTCACCACCACTACCACATCACACTCATCGCCACTACTACACCACGATCACCACCACACCATGCTCACCACCACTACCACAATACGCTCACCACCACTACCACACCACCCCCACACCTCACCACCACGACCACACCACATCATGCTCACCACCACTACCACACCACGCTCACCACCACTACCATACCACACCACGTTCACCACCACTACCATGCCACACCATACTCACCACCACTAGCACACCACACCACGCTCACCATGACTACCACACCACACCACGCTCACCTCCACTGCCATACCACACCACACTCACCACGACCACCACACCACACCACGCTCACCACCACTACCATACCACACCACGCTCACCACCACTACCATACCACACCACACTCACCACGACCACCACACCACACCACGCTCACCACCACTACCATACCACACCACGCTCACCACCACTACCACACCACGCTCACCACCACTGCCACACCACACCACACTACTACTTTGCTGTCACTTGGAATCGAGTATGATGATCATCCAGCTATGGTAAAATGATTTCGGTTATCAGGGATGTCATCTACAATAGGTTAGCGAGTTTTGAGGTGACTAAAGAGCCTGATACGGGACAGGCAGCGTCTTCCACATTCGTTGCACATGTGGAGGGCTCCATCTACTGTGGGAGGATCATTGGCAGCGTTTTTCCGACGTTGGCGCTTATCTGCCTCGGTTAGCAGTCGGGCTAACAAAATTAACCTTATCACACAATTTTACTGGTTAACAAACTTTGAAATACACTGAACACAAAACTGTCACTACTCACTTGCAGTGTCATTCTTGCTGCTCAGTAGTACACAGAACAGTACAGTACACCTCATTGCAGATTACAATGGTTAAAATCTCTTGGATGTGTCATAATTTCAACAAATCCCGGACACAAGCCCACATATGTCAAGGCCACTACTGAATAACCTTCTTCTTTCAGTAGTGCTCCAATTCCTAGGCCCATTAATTGAACATACTTTTTTAAATAACGGCTGTGGTTAACAGACCAGGATATGTAGACACTCTGGCTGATAGTTGGAGGTGACATTTAATATAAACACACTGTGAGAAAACATCCAAGGAAAACTATTCTTTATACTGTACAAATTGAGTCAGGACTGAGAAATACTAATTTACAACGATTAACAACTATTATATTTACAATAAAACAAAGAGTTCAGACATTGACACTGCATAGCCTTGTGGCCAAACTGATTTAGTAATTTATATGACAATCTCACAACATGGCTCTTCCTCCATTCACAGAAGTATCACTTAGTATTAACCCTAAATGCTGGTGAATAAATTAATACCAAAATGCAGGATATACAATGGATGAAACAATATTGCAATCACTCTCCTGATCTCACATCCACTCCCTGCATCCACCCCAAAGATCACATGCGAAAGACAGAATAAAATAAACGAATCACTGTGATCATTAGCTCTTAAAACTGCTAGGTCTGCTCAATAGATGACAGCGGTGAGCACTATGCATCCTCTGCTTTGGTCGTCTGTTTGTTTACAAATACTATGGTTTGTTTACGTCATATTAGCGCCGAAATCAAATACAAAATGAGTGAAATATCTCACCCGTGTGCCCTTTGCAAAAAGAGAAAGGTAATTCACCCTGAGCTTGTTTTTCATGTTTTCCCCAAGGATAAGGAAAGGTATGTGTTATATCCATACAATAGTACGGTTTTTCATAAAGTATCAAGTTAGAGGCATATATATATATATATATATATATATATATATATATATATATATATATATATATATATATATATATATATATATATATATATATATATATATATATATATATATATATATATATATATATATATATATATATATATATATATATATATATATATATATATATATATATATATATATGCGGAGAGAAAAGGAGAAGAGGGAATGCTGCGTTTAGCAAAAGGGGTAAGATGCAGTTTCTTAGAACAAATTTTAGGGGGGTCGTATGTATGTTTTCTCAGCACATGAGGACAGTGCTGTCATTTTTTAGGGGGGTTGATTGTAATATTCAGAAATTTCAGAGTAATTCCGAATGTCCCGCCATTGGCAACACTGAGCGTTCAAGGTCGCGGGAGGGAAGAGAGCGCTCCCTGCTCATAGCGAGAGATTGCGGAACTAGGCCTATATGATATTAAATGTAATTTACCGAATTAATAATGATGCGATTCATGAAGTTAAGGGACTATTATTGAATTTGAAATTATTATAGATGGTTTATCAGTCTGAATAATGTCACGGGTGTCCCAAGGAGTTATTAGTTAGGCGGAAAATATGTCACGTAGGCCTAAGCTAACGCCTTGAGAGGACGTGACGCTGGCTCTCCCTCAGTCACGGGAAGCAGTCAGGCAAACAAGACGTCCCTGCGCGTCAGTCACAGAAATAGTCACGTGGCCTAGTCACCTGTGCTGCGCTATTGCAGTATAACAAGGTTTCCGTCAGAACCCACTTGACCGGAGTTGACCGGAGTTGACTGCGAGAGATTGACTGCCGTTTGAGACTGCCGTTGATGATTGTCGCCATTGGACCGATCAGTGTAGGCCTGTCTCTGTTTAGCGGGGTAGCAAAGGATCTCTTGAGTGAACGAGTGCTCCCGACTACTAAAACGACACGGGACCAGCATCAGCAGTGGGTGATCAGTTCTTACCACTCGGGTGCACAACACCACGTGTCCTCGGTCAGCTAGAAGTGTTACCTACTGGCCATAGACACCTGCTGGCGTTTTCTCTTCCTGCCCATGGATGCACTGGGAGTACACTGAGGCTATCTGAGTAAATTAATGGTTACACACTGAGACCATGAGTCTAGGACTCTAGGAGATACCTAGAGGAACATTTTATCTTCCTTATTACGGGTGTAGTTAATACCATTTCTCAGTTACTGATATTATCTTGACGTGTGTAGTTTAATATTTCTTAAATAATTTTGATAGTAGTGTTTTTTGAATGTTTGTGTCATTAAGTGGAACCAGAGTGATACTGTGATTTGATTCTTTTAATGCATCTAATTTTTCTCCATAATTCTGATCTCAGGTATAACCTTTGTTCCCCAGAGTAGTGTTTAAGTTAGGTTAGGAAGAGTGCATCTGCTGGGGTGATATAATTTTGTGAAAGCCCTTAAGGCCTGTTTCATGTGTGCAAGCAACATTTCTTAATACTTCAAATTTATTGTTGCCTGAGCTTCTAATAATTTCTATGTCATGTATAACTTTTATTTCCCAGAGTAGTGTTTTAAGTTCAAGTTAAGAGGTGCGCATATTGGTGTACCATTATTTGATTGTGTTTGTAGTGTTGGAGGGAATATAAGTGTCTAAATTTTACAGTGTCTCATTCATCCCAGTCACAGACGCTATCCTTCCACGGGTCACGGACAATTCATTTTGTTTAGTAGATTTAAGTGTTCTTGTGCTGGTTCGGGATTTTCCTCAAAGGGGCGCTTTCACTGCCATTACCATCTATTAAATTTTAATAAACCCCAAGTCAAGTGAGAAATTAAAGTCCAGTAAATTCCGACCGGTTACATATATATATATATATATATATATATATATATATATATATATATATATATATATATATATATATATATATATATATATATATATATATATATATATATATATATATATATATATATATATATATATATATATATATATTTGCCAAAATAAAATACACATAATCAACTATATCATTGTTAACTGCTCTACATGCAACTAATACTAGCAAGTAATCTTTAGTGAACTCTTGCTTAATGTGTTTTTCAGATGCCTCAAATGGCTAAGTATTATAGGAGTTCCATCAAAGGTTCTACATCTCCAAGGAAAGACATGTGAGCAATTAAACAGAAGCTTCCAAATATGTAGGTACTATTTTTCACCAAAGAATTATACAGATCAGAACCTTGAAGGTGTGTATAACTGTAATGTATTGTACATTAATTTCTTCACCATAAAAACCAAACATGTATTTCAAATGTGAAATGATATGTGCAATGTTTTGTAGCATCTAATTTAGTAGAATGGAATATAAGAAAGATTGCACATAGGCCTCATAGTAGTAATATATAAGAGCATAAGTGTGTTCCAGCCCTTAACCAATGACTCTTGATTAGTTAATGGAGCTAGAACATGTAAAAGTTTATTAGGTTTTAGTAGCAAAGCCCAAGTAGTCCTTTTCTTCATTTATTTAGGAAAATATATTATATGCAGTTGGAAGTGTATATCACTGTAACTTAATCACTGTACTTTGAATGCTAAATGAGGATGGAGGCTATCTTAAATTAACTCTACTCAATACGTCCTATTGGTGTGAGAGTTGTAGTGATAATGCCGCTTGTCGGCTTCTTCATAGCTGACCGAGCATCTTAGAGCCCCACCTCAAAGGTGGAACTTACCCATCACGTGATGTGACCAAGTCACCTCATAGCTAGTGGAAAGTTACAAGGGGTGATATGATTATATAAATACTAAGGGGCCAATACAAGTGTGAGAAATGTAGTGAATATATTATTAAAGTTCTTTATAAGGAAATGAGATATTGTAATATATATTTATACCAAAATGATGCAGAGAAAGCAAATATTTAAATTATGCCTGCCAAACCATCATTGATTTAATAAAAAAAAATTAGATTGCTTTTCAACAAAATATTAGTGAAATTATTTTCAAGGATAATGTTAGAGAAAGTATGTCAAAGCTAATGGAAATTACAACAATAAGTTCCCAAGATTTTTGTAAAGATCTTCAATGGCTTATTGTTCACATGTATGCGAAAATGAGGATCTATTACGTTGTAAAAATTTTCAAAAGAGATTTGTGCAAGAAAAAAAAATGGATGAAAGTTCTTCATATTCTGTTGATACAAAACACAGCTAAAGTAAGGCATAACTAAGAATTAACGTGTTAATTATTTAATTATTTTTCTTTACAGTTCAACTAATCAGGAATAATTTACATAAGGGGTATGTATTATATATATATAGGTTTGGAATGTTTCACTTATGCCTGAACTAATGCTTGTAGCTCATAGTGCACTCTTTGTTTGTTTTTGTTTTAATATACTGTACTTACTTGCTTTTGTATGCATGTTCCTCAAATTTTGTTTTGTACCTGCAAATTTTCAATAATACAATCTTTGTGGGCTTGGTAACTTGATTTAAAAAACACAAGCTATCTATGGAATTTCATGATGTTAGGTAACTGAATGCATGCCTTATCCATATGTTTAATGCATGTTGCTGGAAGTGCATTCTGTATATAAGAACATAAGAACATAAGAATGGAGGAAACTGCAGCGGGCCTATTGGCCCATACTGGGCAGTCCCATTTGCACCCATCCCCTATTGCTCATATATCCATTCAACCTATGTTTGAAGCTATCCAGCGAATACGAGTTAATGATGAGGTTCGGTAACTTGTTCCATTCATCCACTAGTCTATTTCAAACCAATGTTTACCTAATTCGCGATGAAATCTAAATTTGTTTAATTTAAAACCATTGTTACGAGTTTGCTCCTGGTTGGATAGTTTGAGTACCTTTGTAATGTTACCTTTGTTTCGCCATGACTTCCGTTTATACATCTCTATCATATCTCCCCTCACTCTACGTCTCTCGAGGGAGTTGCGAATTAAGATACTATAACCTGTCTCTGTACTCAAGGTTCTTAATGCCCGGGATTAGTCTTGTCTTCTCTTCTGAATTCTTTCTAGGGATTCTACAGTATATCCATTCTGTAATACGGTGACCAGAATTGAACTGCGTAATCCAAGTGAGGTCTCACAAGCGCAAGATATGGTTTCAGGATGACCTCTCTAGTTTTGTAGCTAACACTCCTTTGTATGAACGCAAAGTACTTTATTAGCCTTGTTTCGAGCAAATACACATTGTTTACTTGGCTTAAGATTCCTACTTATCATTACCCCTAAATGTTTCTCACATTTGGATTTCTCTATAACATCGTTGTTCATCTGATATCTGGTTTCTCTGTTTACATCTCCTGTACTAAGTACTTTACATTTGTCCACATTGAATTTCATCTGCCATTTTTCAGACCATTCTCAGCATTTGTTTAGATCTTCCTGTAGTTTTGCGGAGTCCTCGTCAGATTTAATTACACGCCCTATTTTAGTGTCATCAGCAAATTTACCTATGTTGCTGTTTACGTCGATATTAAAATCGTATATGTATGTAATAAATAATAATGGTCTAAGTACTGAAACTTGGGGTACTCCACTTGTGACGTTACTCCAATCGGATTTAGTGCCGTTAATGCTCACTCGCTGTTTCCTGTCCTGTAACCACGCACTAATCCATTTTAGAATATCTTCTCCAATGCCATGTGCCTCCAGTTTTCTTATTAGTCTTTCGTGGGGGACTCAGTCGAAGGTTTTGCTAAAGTCAAGATATACCATATTATAGTCGTGCCCCTCGTCCACTGATTCGAAAACAGCTGAAAAGAATGTTAATAGATTAGTTAAACATGAACGCCCGCTTGTGAAGCCATGTTGGGAATCATTGATCAACTTGTGCTTCTCCAGGTGATTTCGAATAGAGTTTAAAATTATTGCTTACATAAATTTGCCTGCAATTAATGTTAGACTGATTTAACGGTAGTTAGAGGATAAATGATCTATCTCCCTTCTTGAAAATCGGTATTACATTTGCTATCTTCCAGGATTCTGGTACTACACCCGTTTTTAAGGACATGATAGACAATTTTGCTCAGGGCATACTAAGCTCTTCCTTATATAACTTTAATACTCTGACAAATATCTCCTCGGGACCTTGCGACTTATTAGGCTTTAACTTGGCTATTTGCTTACTATCGTCATTACCAGTCACTACTATCTCGCTTAATCTATTTCCTTCACTCTCTCTGTATATAGTCGGTGTTTCCGGTAACATATTCAAATTTTTGGTGGTGAAAACTGTTGAAAAATATTTATTCAGATTATTGCTCCTTTCTCCGTCGTTATCAGTTAGTTCGCCGGTATCTGACTGTATTGGTCTTATCTTTTCTCGTGTTTTAGTTTGATACATTTGAATGAATCCCTTGCGGTTTAACTTCGCCTCCCTTGCTACCTTCAGTTCATTATTCCTCTTTGCTTTTAAATAAATATTTATCTAATTAGGGAAATTGTTCTTTGATCTGAGTTGTCTGTATGGTATGTTCTGCCTTTGTGCATTAAGTAACTCATAATTTAAATTGTTGTGGAACTCGTCAACTTCACATCTTGTGATCAGGTCATCCTCAACCGTCATACTTTGTGAGATAATCATTGACAGGTCTCCAAGTGAAGTGAGGTCGCCTTCTGTGGGTACATTGTGTGAGGTCACCTCAAGTGAGGTCATGTAATTCACCCCCAGATGTGATACCCCTTCTCTCAGCTGTTTTTTCAAACTATCAATGTTTGCCCTTCTGAAATCAGGGACTTTAATGGAATTTTCCTTGCGACTGCCCTCAAATTCTAATTAGAATCTAATTTCTTTGTGATTGCTGTTAGGAAGTTCATTCCCCACCTCGACATTACTAATGAGGTTTTCTCTGTTAGATAGAACTAAATCGAGTATATTATTAATCCGGATGGGTTTGGTTATATGTTGATTTAGGAAACAGTCCTGAACTGTTTCAAGAAAATTCTCTGATTCTGAGTTACCCGTAAGGTTGATCCAATCTTAAACATGATATAGGAATAAAGAAGGGAGGAGCATCTCAGAAATAGGTATAATGAACTATCTAGGAATGTTAAGAAAAATGTAAGGAAGGCAAAGAGAGACTACGAAATCAGGATAGCAAGAGAATCCAAGGCAAATCCTAAGGGATTTGTCCAGGTATCTAGGACAAAAGTCAAGGACAATGTCATGGTCACGTTGACTGCTTGTCTGTTTTAACTAATGATTCTTATTAAACTCCACGACCGCAAAACATGAGAGAGTAGCTGGTTAGCTATTGCTAAGAAGAAGAGTTTTTTTCCCACTTGGTGTTTACAGTCATGATCCCTCCCAGTAAGTCCCGCCTTCGAACACAGTTGTCACTGCGTTGTTATACCATTCTCTCGTGACCAGCTCAATCTTGAATTAGTCTCTCAATCAACTTAAGTTATTCGCCAGACCGTTGTCAACTGAGGGTCATCTTGGAATGAGTAACAGTAGAGTTTGTTTGTGATCTCTATCATTGCGTGAGTAGCGATCGCTGGCAACTCAAGGGTATTATACTATGGTTAAGGGGGAGAGAGCTTCCCATGACGTCCTCTCCCATCTGTCCCCAGGTATGTGACTGTGTTCTCTAGCCATTCAGTTTGATTCAGTCATTGTAGTGAATTATCAGTGTTCATGCTTTAACAGTTGAATTGTCATTCACCCAGTGTAAGAAGAAATAATGTAAATGTGGCTGTCGTTTCCAGGCAAGAGATTTGTTGTGATTGTGTTGTCATCATGCTTCCCAGTCCCTTGCCTCCCTCATGACGTCCTCTCCCGTCTGTCGCCAGATCCAATTTGTGGTTCTCGGATCACCCCACGATAGCCCCAGAGCCAGTAGATTCCCAGCAGGGAGCAATATATCGACGATGTTGTTGATTCTACATGATTGAGACGGCAGGTCCACCTCGTGGGCCGAGGGCCCCAGACCCGCCTCGTGTCGGAGTGTAACCGACTACAACAACAGTCATTAGTTGTTAGAGGCGCCAGTGCTATACCCTGGGACATGCCTTGGAGATATGGCCCACAGTGTTGTTGTATGTATTTGTTGTTATCAGTATTAACGTGTTGTGTGTGAGTGCATCTCCTATGCACTACCAACACTGTGTAGTATCTTAAGTAAGGTTGTCTTATAACTGGATGTAAAGAAAGTACCTCGTATTGGGTGAGAAGTAAAGTTGTCCTTTTGGGACTATGAGTAAAGTTTTGTAACTGTACTGTAATGCCACGTACCACCCGTAGGTGTGATAAATAAAGTAATCTGCAAGGAGTTACCATGTAACTGTGTATTGTGAGTAGGGACAAGGAACTGGTCCTGCTATGTAATGTAATGTGACACCAGTATGGGTGTGTGCAGTAAGAGTGTAATATCTGAGTAATTCCTGTTGAGTAAAAATAAGTAAATAAGAAAATAAGTAAAGAAGAAATACTGGGTCAGCAATAAGCCCTTTGATTTTATATTAATAACCTTGGTCTTTGAGTATTTTAGGAGTATTCATTTCTCCCACAGTATTTTACCTTTATTTCCGTCCAAGTGACCCCTGATATCAGAATTACACTACCCATGTGCCTTAGACCCTCGTCCATGCTACCAAAGAGAACCAAGTTTATGCAGTAACCATTGAAGTAAGTAGAAAGAACAATTGAATTAAAGAACTAAGACAGGAGAAGTAAGAGTAAAGGACAAGGCAGAGTATGAGTAGAGAGAAACCGCTGCTGTTACATTGGTGGTAGCTTGTTGTTCCTACCCCCCCCTGTTACATTGGGGCAGCTGGTTGATGGTTGTTTGTTCTAACCCCCTCCCCCCTTACATTTGATTCGCAGCTGTGGGATGTAATTCACATGGTATCAGGTCAGGAGGAATAAATGATATTGTGGGTAATTTTTGTTTAAGTGTGATTTGTAATAACCATTTCTCTGTACAGGTACCTAATCATTTCACTGTAACTAATGAATATTCCAGATTACTAATAATTTTGTGCCATAATTTTTCCAGTGTACAGTGTAGTATGTGATTCTGTGCAAATTTTTTTCGGTGGTTACGGAGAAGTTGAAAACAGTTCACGGCAAATACTTGGAGTTAGGTTTGAACATTGCCTCAAGAAAATTAGAAATCTGTTTTAAAGTAAAGTGTACAGTAAAATGTGGAAACTTGTAATGTTCAGAGTATTGAAAAGTGTCTGGAAAACAGAGGTTAGCTACCTAACTTTTTTTTTTGCAGTCTTTTTGTGAAATCTCAGGAAAGTGTTGGTTATATGCCAAGGTAATCTTTTTTTTTGGGTGCCTTTTTGCACTGGTAACATAGCAATTGTTGTGATTACTCGAGTTAATACTTTGTTATTTACAGACAATGAGCGAACAGTGAACATCGGCCGTGTTAAGAGTGTTTTGGGACAGGTTATGTAACTGAGTGTTATTTGAAATTGTGACATATTTTGGATGTATTTGTTTTTATTTCAATTGGAAGTGTTTTAGTTCTCAGTTGACGTCAGTTTGACAAGTGAATTTATTTGTATAACGCGAGTTGTGTTATATTTCCGAGTATATGGTATTTTTGTGTTGTTTCTATTAGAGCATGATTTTAATGCAAGGGCATTAGTTCTAGCAGTGACAGGCATTGTCAGTAAGAGTGTTTTATGTTTATTTGAGATCTAATACATGTATATTTTCAGCAATTGCATTGATGGTTTGAGGACTCTGTGGTGATATGGACATCTGTGAAAGAACGCAATCTTTGAAAATTGATTGTTGAAAGTCCATGTAAGGACCCCCATTTGTGAGTACAACAGAGTACATTATGAAGTGATAACAGTGTCAAAATCATTGCAATTGAAAAGATAGTGAATACTTGTTGAGCACTGAGGGGACAGTCTCGTGAAGTATTACAGTATTACCACTTTATTTTTTTTGTGAGCAAGACTCAGTAATGGAAATGTCTTTGGCTCTTTCTTAAGTTGTTGATTTGCTAGAGTACAGTGTAATTCCGGAAGAGTTCCTACAGTGTTGCACCATACAGAGATTGACAGTAGCAAGTACAATTGCCTTTGAGTGTGCACAGTAAGTGAGTCTTGAAAAGTGACAAAAGAGTACAGTGATGTTTTTCTCGTATATTCATCAGTGAAGCAGTAAAGTAAAAGTTCACATTCCAGTATTATCACTAGGGGAGTGAGTAATATTTGAGCAGTATTTTGAACAGTATTTCAAGTGTTTTTGTGTATTAGAAGGTCAGTTAGGAAGTAATCCGTTTGTTTTTGAAGGTGTGCACTGTGCCCGTGTTGTGTAGTACAGTGAGTTGTTGTGACCTCCAAGCATGATGGCAGTCACAAGAGAACAGTTCAGGGCAGTCAGCTCAGAACCTGTGTCCAGTAAGTTGATGTGTAGAGTTGAGAAGTATGTGGGTGGTGACGTGTTCATTCTCAGGAATGACACCTGGGTCTCGCCACCAGTTGTTTCATCAGGTGCGTGGCCTGATGGACAGGGAAGTGTAGGAGAGAAGGGTGAGGAATGCCTCTCTTGCTAGTTATGTGAGAGACTGGCATCAGTGTTGCCGAGATTTCTTTAAAGGGTTGTAGACCTTTGACTGGAATGCATTGGTTGTTGATGTGCATGGTGAAAAGTGATGTTTTGCATATTTGGGTTGCAATTGAGAAGTACAACTGGTAAGTGAGAGAATGTGTTGTTAGCCTTGCATCAGTAAGTTGTGGAAAGTGAGTATGTTGTTTGCCCATGTGAGTGTGGAATGTGGTGCAATAGGAATGTTAGTGAGTATGAAGGTGTTTGTGAATTTTTTTCTTTTGATTTTTTTTTCAGAGAGGGATTGTCAATTGGCAGTAAAGACACAGAGATTGGAAGATGGATTGGCTGCTATGCAACCATCTGATGGGTATCTGTTACCAGTTGAGTAAAGATACCAGTTGTGAGTTCTCAAATTTTGTGAGTTAAGTCCTGATCAGACTTGTTGTGTGTATAGGAGTAGTGTTTGTGACTTTTAGGTGGAGTCAGGCATCGACGATGGCGCTGATTTCGCTAAATGGAAAATGCCATAAGTACAGACAGTTTTTGGTTTGGTTGTGTTCCCATAAGGACCGTTTCGTTTTGCATCGTATTCTGGGGAATCGCTGCACGTTCGGGATCCCTCTCGCGAGTAGGACAATAACTCTTTCGTTTAAAGTCATTCAATTCATTCCTTCGGCTGGATGGGGTCTGTTCATCTACGTCCTAGCTTGAGAAGTCTACGTTAAATCTCAGTGGTGTCGAGTAAGCATTTGATTAATCTCTTAGGGAAACTTTTGATATGAGAAGCTGTATCTCCAGAGTGTATATTGTGTAACAAATTTTTTATGCTATGTATGTAACCCCATTTTTATGTTTTTCTTTATCATAACATTATTCCTATTTATGTTTAATTACCTATATTTTGTTTCCCTATGCAATGTTGTCAAGGATAATAGTTTGTGTTTTTTAATGACCGTTTATCCCATGTATGTAACCATTGTGTTCTTGTTTTTTATGTCTTTTGTGCCAGATGCCTGTAATCGTCCTGACATGTGTTGTTTCGGGTGTATGTAGTGTGAAATCGTGACGAAAGTTAACAGTTATTTAAAGAATCTGTGTAACTACTGTACATGTTTAGCGAACATTACCGCATAATAAGAATCTTGGGGAAAGGGGGAGCTTTGTCATGGTCACGTTGACTGCTAGTCTGTTTTAACTAATGATTCGTATTAAACTCCACGACTGCAAAACATGAGAGAGTAGCTGGTTAGCTATTTCTAAGAAGAAGCGTATTTTTCCCTTTCGGTGTTTACAGTCATGATCCCTCCCAGTAAGTCCCGCCTTCGAACACAGTTGTCACTGCATTGTTATACCATTCTCTCCTGACAAGCTCAATCTTGAATTAGTCTGTCAATCAACTTTAGTAATTCGCCAGACCTTTGTCAATTGAGGGTCATCTTGGAATGAGTAACAGTAGAGTTTGTTTGTGATCTCTATCATTGCATGAGTAGCGATCGCTGGCAACTCAGGGGTATTGTATTACGGTTAAGGGGGAGAGAGCGTCCCATGACGTCCTCTCCCGTCTGTCCCCAGGTATGTGACAGTGTTCTCTAGCCATTCAGTTTGATTCAGTCATTGTAGTGAATTATCAGTGTTCATCAGTGTTCATGCTTCAACAGTTGAATTGTCATTCACCCATTGTAAGAGCAAATAAAGTAAATGTCGCTGTCGTTTGCAGGCGAGAGATTTGTTGTGATTGTGTTGTCATCATGCTTCCCAGTCCCTTGCCTCCCCCATGACGTCCTCTCCCGTCTGTCCCCAGATCCAATTTGTGGTTCTCGGATCACCCCACGATAGCCCCGGAGCCAGTAGATTCCCAGCAGGGAGCAATATATCGACGATGTCGTTGATTCTACATGATTGAGACGGCAGGTCCACCTGGTGGGCCGAGGGCCCCAGACCCTCCTCGTGTCGGAGTGTAACCGACCACAACAGCAGTCGTCAGTTGTTACAGGCGCCAGTGCTATACCCTAGGACATGCCTTGGAGATATGGCCCACAGTGTTGCTGTATGTATTTGTTGTTATCAGTATTAACGTGTTGTGTGTGAGTGCATCTCCTGTGCACTACCAACACTGTGGAGTATCTTAAGTAAGGTTGTCTTATAACTGGATGAAATGAAAGTACCTCGTATTGGGACTATGAGTAAAGTTTTGTAACTGTACTGTAATGCCACGTACCACCAGTAGTTGTGATAAATAAAGTAATCTGCAAGGAGTTACCATGTAACTGTGTATTGTGATTAGGGACAAGGAACTGGTCCTGCTATGTAATGTAATGTGACACCAGTAAAGGTGTGCGCAGTAAGAGTGTAATATCTGCGTAATTCCTGTTGAGTAAAAATAAGTAAATAAGAAAATTAGTAAAGAAGAAATACTGAGTCTGCAATAAGCCCAGGAGTTGAGCCTGGTAGTTTTATGTTAATAATATCTCTTTTTAATAAACTTGTCCTTTGAGTATTTTAGGAGTATTCATTTCTCCCACAGTATTTTACCTTTATTTCCGTCCAAGTTACCCTGATATCAGAATTACAATACCCTCGTCCATGCTACCAAAAAGAACTAAGGTTATGCAGTAACCATTGAAGTAAGTAGAAAGAACAATTGAATTAAAGAACTAAGACAGGAGAAGTAAGAGTAAAGGACAAGGCAGAGTATGAGTAGAGAGAAACCGCTGCTGTTGCATTGGTGGTAGCTTGTTGTTCCTACCCCCCACCTGGTTACATTGGGGCAGCTGGTTGATGGTTGTTTGTTCTAACCCCCCCCCCCCCTCTTACAACAAAGTGGGGCCTTTAAAGTCAGAGAGAGGGAAAGTGATCGAAGATAGCGAGAAAATAAGCAAAGCATTAAACAACTACAGTACTTCCTATCAGTTTTCACAGAAAAAATTCACGAGGAAATGCCAGAGGTGGAACTGATATTTAGGGGAAATGAAGAAGAGAAATTATAGAATATCACTGTCAGAAAAGAGGATGTTCTTAAGAAGATAAATAAATTAAAGAAGACAAAATCCCCAGGGCCTGATGAAATTTTCTCTCTAGTTTTGAAAGAGTGAAAGGAACAGATTAGCGAACCCCTCGTAAATTTAATTACAAAATCATTAGACAAGGGAGTTGTGCCAGACTTGTGGAAACAGGCAGATGTAGTACCCATATTCAAAAGGGGAGACAGCATCAGCATCAAATTACCGGCCGATTAATTTGACTTCAGTAGTGGGGAAATTTCTTGAATCAATAATAGCAAATAGCATCCGATCGCATTTACTGTAGAGAAAAACAAATTAATCTACGTCTCTCAACATGGATTTACAAAGGGAAAATCTTGTCTAACAAATCTGCTGACGTTTTTTAGGAAAGCGTTTGACAGAGTACCGCATCAGAGGCTTCTGAGAAAAGTTAAGGCTCATGGTATTGAGGGGAATGTTTTAAATTGGATAAAATCATGGCTCACCGATGGAACACAGAGGGTTAGCATAGTAGATGGTGTTAAATCTGAGTGGGCCAGTGTACCCAGTGGGGTTCCCCAAAGGTCAATACTTGGCCCACTCTTGTTCATAATCTACATAAACGATCTACAGGTAGATACTGGGATCAGCAGTGACATAAGCAAGTTTACGGATGACACCAATGACACCAAAATAGGGCGGCAGATTAATTCAGGGTAGGATGCAAATTTACTACAAGTGGATTTAAATAAACTGCAGTAGTGGTCAGAAAAATGGCAAATGATATTCAACACCAGCAAGTGCAGCGTACTTAATATTGGCAGAACAAATACTTGTGAAAGAGACTTAGGGGTACTTGTAAGCCAAGATCTACGGCCTGGAAAACAGTGCGTTAATGTTTGAAATAAGGCAAACAGAGTATTAGGTTTTATATCTCGAAGTGTAAGTAATAAGAGTGCAGAGGTCTTATTGCAATTTTATCTTGCACTGATCAGGCCACACCTCGATTGTGCTGTTCAGTTCTGGTGCCCTTATTACAGAATGGATATCGATTCACTGGAGTCGGTGCAGCGTAGAATGACGAAAATGATTCCGGGACTTAGAAATCTTCCATATCAAGATAGATTTAAGAAACTAATCTTACATTCCCAAGAAAGACGAAGAGTGCGGGGAGATATGATAGAAGTATTTAAGTGGGTGGAAGGAATCAGTACAGGAGATATAGATAAAGTTCTTATAATATTGGAGCAGGATAGGACTCGCAGCAACGGATTTAACTTGGATAAATTTGGGTTTAGGAGGGCTATAGGAAGAAACTGGTTCACAAATAGTTTGGTAGAAGAATGGAACAAGCTTAGCAACTTTGTATCAAGTGCTGGAATGCTGGACAATTTTAAAAGGAGGCTAGATAGTTTCATGGATGATAGAGAGTGGTAGTAACTCTCGACAGGAGCTGCCATGCACAAGCCAACCGGCCTATTGCAGACTCCATATTTTCTTATGTTCTTATGTTCTCATCTATTTGACTAAAGTTAAAGTCACCTACTAAACAGACTTTGCTATGTCTGGATGCCCTGGGCATTTCATCCCAAATAAGTCGCTTGTAATTGCCTCCAGAGCGACTATGGAATAATGAGACCAATTCACGTTCCACTCGAAGTTATTATTCTGTCAAACCTGTTGGCTACAATTCATTTTTAGTATTTCAAATAATAACTCATACATAGGTAATCATACTCAAATGTTTAATCCACAACATATTCACACCACACTCATAGCTATCTTAGTTGTATAATTTTTACATTCTTAACCTCTATAATGAGTACCCAATGTGGTATATTTCCATGTTGTCACAATGATAGACGATACAACAGACACAGTATACTTGTGTAAACTTAAGTACAGGTGAAACTTACGTATAGATGGTCTCAAAACAGAACGGATTGCATGTTTACTCTATGATGGGGAGAGCTCAATGTCAGTCACATGTGCTGCCTGGGATGATGCATTTCGCTGCGTAAGGAGTTTCATATACAAAACAACTCTCCTCTGCTAATACAATACATCCTTCTCTATGTCTCTGTATCTCCACTTATTCGATACATGAATGAGAACCTAACAAAATATTTGTTCTAGGGTTATCCTATTCATAATTGCTTGCGGTAGCACCCCCTCCGTTGAGCGTTTACGCTTGAATCAGATCAGGCTGTTTGATGTTAACTTTGCCACGTTCTTGTGACCACGCTGCCTGCAGGTTGATTGATATTTTAGCTTTGTCACGTTCTTGTAACCAAGCTGCCCGTAGGCTGTTTGATACTTAGCTTTGTCACTTTCTTGTGACCACGCTGCCCACAGGCTGATTGATATATTAGCTTTGTCACGTTCTTGTGACCACGCTGCCCGCAGGCTGTTTGATACTTAACTTTGTCATGTTCTTGTGATATAACGGTCCTTTGACGTTCGGACCTCACTGTATTAGTGTGTGTAGGTACTCAAGTTATTTTCCTGGCTGACTCCGTCAGCCCCTTCCATTGCTTCCTCCAACAAGCATAACTTAGTTACAGGTCGCAGCATCGTGGACGTTGCTGTTTTGACCACAGCTCGTCGTACAAGTCCATCCTCGCCAACCTCGACTTGTATCACTCGGCCAAGATGCCATTGAGTGCGTATACTATTCACTTTCGCTATAATGATTAGGTCACCAGGGCAGAAGTTACGCTGTGGTCTGAAATGCCCTTGTCGTTGTTATATATATGTATGTTTATATGCTGCCTTTATTGATTATATATATTATATATTATGTTACTTCTCACCAAAGTCAGAAAGTGTTTAGGCTTGTATAAACACGAAATGTGTTAGGCACGTAGTAACCAAGAACAGAGAATAAACGCCCAGCCAGACCGACCATGTGCTTGTCATTCTCCCATCAAATAACGTAAGATACTACAGTCGAGTCCTGAGGTGAGGAAGATACTCCTTCAGCCAACGCTTCCGAAATAGGTCTGCATGGTATTGGACATGCTTCCACCTTCTGTGATATGATTCGCTTATTGACCTTCCACCTAAAGGGAGATCACCCTTTTTACCTAGGTGCAAAAGATCAGCAGGTGTGAGAGCCTTCGGTTCATTTGGAGTGTTTGGCACCGGGGTGATTGTCCTCTCGTTAACTATGACCTCCACTTCGCAGAACAGTGTTTGCAGACGTTCATCATCTAAAACTTGTGAGCCCACTATTGCCTGTAAGACCTTTTTTACTGTGCGAATCTATCTTTCCTATACTTCCCCCATGTACAGGGCAACTGGTGGATTGAAAACCCAACCAATGTCTGCTATCAGTAATGCACCTCTGAGTCTGTCATCCTGTTCCCAACTTTTCACAGCCATTTTGAGTTCTTTGGCTGCTCGTACCATGGTTGTCCCGTTATCTAACCTCATACACTCTGGAGTGCCTCTGCGTCGTGAGAACCTTGTTACTGCACTGGGGAAGGCATCTGCGTCTAGTAACTCCACCATGCCTGAGTTAACTGGAGACCTAGCTACACTCTATAGCCGCCCTGGGGCACTGAGTGAGCCAGGTGACTATGGTGTTGACCTTGAAACCAATGGAGAGGATGACTTTCAACTAGTTCAGTCCAGGAACAAACGGAAGTCCGAAAAGACAGAAAAACTTAGAGACCAACAACTACAACCTCAACCCCCTTGAGAGTAAGATTAAACTTCCCTGTAGGTACACCTCCTGAAGTCAAGTATCGATGGCTGAACGATGGGGAAGATAGATACCCAAACGCTGAGTTTCACTTCAGAATCAGTGCACAAGATCATGTTCTGATTAGAAACGACCCAGCAGTCATACAGGATCTCCTCACCAATAGCATAAGGGGAATAACCATGGAACAATCACCCCAACCATCGAGCAAGAAAACCATCTTAATCATAGGGCTCGACCAGTACCAGACCCCTACACTACAAGAAGCTCATCCCAACATCAGAAGGACGAAGCGACTAAGGGGCAAGAACGCAGTCATTGCAGACTGGGATGGCTCGGAGGACCCACCCAAGTCCGTTCGAGTCCGTGGTGCCTATCGGACTCTGAAGGTAACTCTCTATCAGCCCCCGACTCGGAGGTTGTATAATTGTCAACAATGGGGTCATGTGGCCCGATTAAATCCCTCTACCAAGCCGTAGTGTGGTCTCTACTCAGGACAGCATGCAACACAGGCTTGCAGAAAAAAAAGTTACTCAAGAGGAAACTATTCAAATGAAGTGTTAACTGCAAAACAGTTCCTGTAAGGCAACCTGGCTGTCCTCCACCCCCTCAGCACCCAGACCCGTCACCCAGGAAGGTCTCAAGAAACCCTACTGCTGCCCTATGGCCAACCCCTGGCCCACCTTCCCCACCAAAGCCCCAAGATCGTCACCAGCAGTCAATGAAAGTTCAGCATGACACAACAGGTAGCTGCCAACACACCCCGTGAATACGTACAAAATGAAGAGATCAATGATATGAAAAATTAAATTAAAGAATTTAAAGCTCAACTTGCAGCTCAAACTGATGTGTTAAACAGCCTCCGTGATACACTACAGAAAAAGAACACCACCAACACAGTGCAGCAGCTATGGAAAGATTACGATCAAACAGAATACATTCAAATGTCAGTACCAGATGTGGAAACTCAAAACCCACCAGGAACTAGTGTCCACACAGTAGAAAATAGTGATACTGGTAACAGTTTTACTGATGCCTCTGTGGACATAGTCAGTGAAATGAACAAACACAAACAGAAAATGGTGGTCATGTCGAGTTTAACCAAAGTGTGTTGATGTCTGACGCTGAAATACAACAACTGGTCAGCAGTACACGCTTCATAAATGTTTCAAAAAGGTTAAAAGGCCTACTGCCTGCAGAAGGAACAGATAACATGGTCATGGAAAAACTAATAGCATACACTGACTTCAGCTTCTTTCCAAATATGGTACATAATGGCCAGTGTTAATACCAGACAAAGATACAGAGCGGTGAAGGTGATGAGATGGAACATCTCATCCCCTAGAAAACGATACCCTGACCTACACCACAAAGTTGTGACTGAGGACATCGATATTGTGTGTCTGCAGGAGTGTCTCACACCTAATGGTAAGCCCCCACCCAGTCTGCCCAATTATGTGTATTAAGATCCTAGTTCTACTCACACACGTTTGATGTATGTTAAGAAGTCACTCCCGCATGTACCTCTTGTATCCAAAAAGACTACCAACTTTCAGTACCATGGGATCACTATCCACCTGGGCAACTCCCTCAGATCAGCTTTAATACACAGATCTCCCAGACTTCATACACATTGACCTGAATACTAGACACAAGAAAGTAGGTGACTACCACTAACACCAATGGTAGGAGACTTATCTCACTTCTCAGCGCATATGAAGATGGTCAAATTATAGGTATTAATGAACCAACACACATCCTTGGCGGGACTCTAGACAAGTGCATTGACTTTAATCTATGGACTTGGGTGGGTCCTTCGAGCCATCCTAGTCTGCAATGACTGCGTTCTTGCCCCTGAGTCGCTTCGTCCTTCTGATGTTGGGATGAGCTTCAAGTAGTGGAGGGGTCTGGTACTGGTCGAGCCCTGTGATTAAGATGGTTTTCTTGCTCGATGGTTGGGATGATTGTTCCATGGTTATTCCCCTTATGCTATTGGTGAGGAGATCCTGTATGACTGCTGGGTCATTTCCAATCAGACCATGGTCTTGTGTACTGATTCTGAAGGGAAACTCAGCGTTTGGGTGTCTATCTTCCCCATCGTCCAGCCATCGATACTTGACTTCAGGTGGTGTACCTACAAGGAAGTTTAATCTTACTCTCATGGGGGGTTGAGGTTGTAGTTGATGGTCTGTAAATTTTTCTGTCTTTTCGGCCTTCTGCTTGTTCCTGGACTGAACTAGTTGAAAGTCATCCTCTCCATTGGTGTCAAGGCCAACACCATAGTCACCTGGCTCACTCAGTGCCCCAGGATGGCTAGAGAGTGTAGCAAGGTCTCCAGTTAACTCAGGCATGGTGGAGTTATAGGACTCGACCTATATGCCAGCATCAGAGGGATGAGGACTACTTGGCACTCATAGGAAGTCAGCGGTGGTTGGGAGGGGTAACCCTCTCACAGGACAAGGAGTGTGGTGGCAAAGGGAGCAAAGGTATATTGATATTGAAACATTTTATTTAGCCAGAAGAACACAGATACAGAGTCGATTAAAAAAATCATAATATTAACATGGCTGAGCCAGTTGAGAGCCTGAGCTCTCTTGTAGCAGGAGTATTCTCAGTTTACAAACACTTTTATTACACTTGTTGTTCTTGCTCAATGGCATCTCTGTTTTTCTGGTTAGATGCGGGAGTTTGTTTATACAAACCCTCACCACATGGCCGGGAGTAGGCCTCGCGGACACCTACGCACACCACAGTGCTCAACCCACACGTTAGTTCACTTGTTACACAGGCAACAGATTTGCAGTTGTTGTCCTATCGTTAAGGTAATCTTCAAGTGACTGTGTTAGGAAGGACAACTAATAATCAGTAACACACTGTGAGAATCCTGCTCCTCAAAACTCAGTGTGTACCACCATAATCATAAAATGATCACAGGTGGTCCACACACACACAGCCCTTCCCGCACACCCTCTTAGAGGAAACTGACATAGTGATAGTGTGTGTGTGTGTGTGTGTTACCTGCATGGACGACAGTAGACAGCCAAAGCAGCTACTTTACAGTCATCTAACGAATGGTAAACGTAACGCTGGGAGGCAACTGAAAAGGTATAAGATAGTCTTAAGACAAACTTGAAAAAGTGCCAAATCGGCCCCCTCAACTGGGAGACGATTACTCCACACCGTAACGCTTGGAGGATCACCACACACGAAGGTGTCAATGATTTCGAGCTAGCCCGACTGTCTATCTGTCTGCCTGTCTCTCTCTCTTTGGTAGGTTAGGTTAGGTTAGGTACGCATAAATAAATTATTCTTCATTGTAAGGCAGAATATTTGTCTTAGAAGTGTGCGACTTGACAACTGTCAGCAAGCAAGGTTGGCTGTGATTGGCTGTACCGCTGGCGAGCTGACTGGGTCAGGGTGGTGGTGTTAAGAGCGTATACATTTGGGAAATAGAGACTGGGACAGGCAGTTAGCATTGTTCCTGCTCTTAATGTGTGTGTGTGTGTGTGCGCGCGCGTGTGTGTGTGTGTGTTTTTTTTTTATGTGTGTGTTTACGTGTGTGTGTGTAATAATAATAATAATAATAATAATAATAATTAACGGTTTATTGAAAGAGCATGGCAGCCGGGGAATGGGTCTCTTGATTTACAAATAATATACACGTAACATTAGTGATACAAATATGAAATATATTATGTGTGTGTGTGTGTGTGTGTGTAATGAAACTCTCTTGACTCTTGGTCATACATCTCGCTGATGTGTTGGCTAAGTTTCCTAGGTAGCCGTAGAGTTGACATCTTCGAAGACGTGGACAAGAATTACTATACTCACTTAGAAGGAAAATAATAATGATAACAGTAAATCATAGTTTAATGGAAAAATACTATAGCCTAAATCGGAAATATATTTAATTGCAAATCGCAACAGGAGGGAGAGAGTCGTTTAGCAAAACCTTTCAGCACAAAAGTAGAAGAATCATTAGGGTGACCATACAAGTCAACTACGAATCATTAATAGTATTTTACGTTCTGTGGAAAGTTGAACACTGGCTGTGACCCCTATGTCTGCTTCTTTTTAATTAGAATTATCATCTTAGAGTGATTATCAATGAATGATTTCTCGCTGGGAGTTTGTTGGAATATCCCCGGAGGAAGAGAGGGCTGAGGGGAGGAAAAGAGGTTGGGAAGTGCCAAGTTGTCGTACCAGATATATAAATAGTATGCTATGTAAATATGATATATCTCTCATATAAAGTATTATACATGTTTACAATAAGCATTAATTGTTAACTATGACAAACTAACAATAGAATATTTAGAACATGTTATGATAAACTTACAACAGAACATTAAGAACATCTGCCATGCTAAACTTACAGTTATTACCAAAATAAGGTTCAGGTAAATGGTCAAGGGATGTCACCTATCAACATGGTGTACAAAATGTGACTGAGGAGAAAGAAAACATTAATTCGAAACATTTATTCTTATATGGAGTGTGACAGAATATCCTAAGAAACCCCCCCCCCCTCCAACTACTCTACCACGTCTTCCTCCAACTACATCGGAAGAAATATGTCAGCAAGCCTTCCAAATTTAAGGCCTTCTCGTATAGTAGCCACTGAGAACATATTAAGATATTCTGGTATAGTGGTCACTGTGAACATGTCGGGATCTACTGATATTGTGGCCATTGTGGACACGTTGGGATTTTCTGATGCAGTGGCTACTCTGACTATGCTGGGATTTTCTTGTGCAGTGGCCCTGGACCTGTTGAGATCTGTTGATGTTGTGGCCATTGTGGACATATTGGGATCATCTGGTGAAAGGGCAGTTTGAGGAACGCTCTTAATCATCATCACCGCCGCTATATGCTGTTGGGGCAGTGAATATTGAATATTACAGTAGGTTAAGGTAATAATGACGTTCAGTAAAAATTAATGATATATATATTACAGGTATATCATTCGTACATATAGCACGCGGACTTCAACATACAATCAAGACCTCACTAGCCAGTACTCGAACCCTCGCCCTATGTGTGTGACCAGGGATCGCTACCACCGCGCCACAAGGACAACAAAAGCATTCCTAGACTTTGTTATATTTCACACAAAGTCTGTTCTATCGTGCTACCATCAGTGCCGTGAACCTCCACTGAGCACGAGCAATCTCCGGTGGAGGTTCACGGCGCTGATGGTAGCAAGATAGAACAGGCTTTGTGTGAAATATAACAAAGTCTTGATATGCTTATCATTAGAAATGGTTATAACCATAAATTTAAGGTGTACAGGAAGCCTACCCAGGTAGATAGTTTCATATATTTTTTATCGAGTCACCATGAATCTACCAAAATGTCAGTTTTTTCTGCTATATTTTTGAGGTGTTTGCGTATTTGTGACCCTGAATTTATTGATGAAGAACTGAAACACATTCAGTCCATTGCATAAAAACATGGGTACCCTTCATTGTTTGTTGATCATTGTTTTAAAAGGGCTAAAAAATCCTTTCATTCTACTCAAACCAGGCAAATTCCTACATTTAAGAATATTTTGACTCTACCTTATCGCAATGAATTTGTCCCGTTTGCTCAGTCCCTTAAATTATTAAATATTAATGTTTTTTTAAGTATGACTCAACTATTACCAATATATTAATCAAGAATAGCCCAACCTTGAATGTAAATGGAAGTGTTTACTGCAGTCCATGTAGCAAATGTAATGGAAATTATGTAGGACAGACTGGGGAAGCATTACAACTCAGAATCAAACAGCACAAGTACAATATCAGAACAGCATCTGAAAGCAGTGCACTGTTCGTTCATGTTAGGAGCACTAATCATCCCATAGATTGGAAAAACAGCTTAGAACTGTATAAATCATCATATGTCACAGAAAGACTTCTGGTTGAAGCAAGTTTGATAAGGGAATTAAATTCTATAAACCTTAGTGATGGTCAGTACAAAATTGATAATATGTTACACAAATTTATTTGTCAGTGGCCCAAGGTTAAAAATGCTTTGAAAACCTTGGTGTTAGATGTAGGATAGATGATTAGTGGGTTCCATATTTTTTACCTGACTTAACATGACTAGTTACGTCGCCCTTTCTTTTAAGCTCCTTTGTGTGTTTGGTGGTGTTGGTGTGCGGATTAGTGGATGTCGTATTTATGACCTGACATCATGTTTAGTAAGGTCACCCTGTCGGTCCTTGTAATTCAGTTGCCTCTTAAGATGTCTTGAAAAAAGACGAAAGCTAAGGTGCTCCATTGTTTCCCTTTTTCCTGTGTGATTTTATCAAGATTTATCTTATTCACGTTTTCTTTGTGGATCTACATGATATATATATATATATATATATATATATATATATATATATATATATATATATATATATATATATATATATATATATATATATATATATATATATATATATATGTAATATTCAGAAATTTCAGTGTAATTTGAAACGCCTCGCCATTGGCGATACTGAGTTCAAGGTCGTCTGAGGGAAGACAACGCTCCAGCACGTAGTGAGAATTTCTGGAACAAGGCCTATGCGATATTAAATGTAATTTACCAAATTATTATGGAGGCGAATTATGAAATGAAATATCAGTTAGTAAATTAAAAATAATTATAGAGCGTTTCTTAGTCTAAAAATGTTACGCGTGTCCCAACGAAGCTATTAGTTATGCGGGAAAATATGTCACGTAGGCCTAGGCTCTTGGAAAGCATGCGAAAGCGATCGGACAGACAGGACTCCCCTGCGCGTCCGTCCACAAACGGTCACGTGGTCTAGTCACCTGTGTTACGTTACAGTATTGCAGTATAACAAGTAAGTCTCATTCGATCTCAGACAGGGTTTAGATAGGGCAGTGATAAAGATAACAAGAGCTAACAGTGAGTTCATTGCAGGGTTCCGTCAGAACCCACTTGACTGCGAGTGATGACTGCGAGAGATTGACTGCCGTTTGAGACTGCCATTGGTGATTGATGATTAGCGATTGTCACAGTTGGAACGATCAGTGCAGGCTTGTCACTGGTCAGTGGGGTTAGCCAGGGATCTCCGAAGTGAAACCAGCTGTCTGGGTGCACAACTGACGATCGTCTGGGGTCGCCAGATCTCTTCTACCTCGCAATATCACATATCTTCAAGCAGTTAGTGAAAACCTTTTTTACGACGAGAAGCTAAAGCTTCTCTCAACTGTACAAGGTCTGATTGGCTCACTCCCTTCCGTTTCATGGATGTACTGGGGGTAAAGTGAAGCCAGCTGAATGACTACAGGGCCACACACTGGGGCCAGGAGTCTAGTGGAACTTAGAGGTACATTTCCCAAGGTTGAGAAAGGCTGATTTGGGCCTTAAACTACGAGTGCCTGTGGGTTGTGCCTTAAAAAACTACGGAGTGCAGGTGGAATCTATGTGTGTGTTAGGTTAGGAAGCATGGTTCAGGGTATTGGTGGACTCAGCAACTTCTTAATAATAGTGATAATATTTTGTGTGTAGTTGATATCTCTTAAATAATTTTGAGAGTATTGTTTTTTAATGTTGTGTTACTAATTGATGCCAGAGAATGAGGGAATTGTTTTTCTAATGAAGTTCCTCCGCTCTGTTGTAAGTGATACTGTAATTTAGTTCCTTTAATGCATTTAATATTTCTTTATAATTTCAATCTCAGGTAAAACCTTTGTTCCCCAGAGTAGTGTTTAAGTTAGGTTAAGAGGTATGCATCTGTTGGGGTAAAATAATTTTGTTGAGTGCCCTGAAGGCCTATTCAGGGTGGAGTTATTAATTTCTTATTTTTTAATACCATTTTCTCAGTGATTGATATTATTTTGTTGAAAACCCTTAAGGCAGGCATCTGTTGGTGTAACATAATTCTATTGAGTGCCCTTTAGGCCTATTCATGGTGGAATTAATAATTTCTTATTTTTATACCACTTCTGCAGTGGTGGATATTATTTTGTGAAAACCCTTAAGGCCTGTTTCATGTGTGCAAGCAACACTTCTTAAAACTTTGAATTTATTGTTGTCTAATGAGGCATTGTCTGAGTTTCTAATAAATTCAATATCATGTATAACTTTTATTCCCCAGAGTAGTGTTTTAAGTTCAGGTTAAGAGGTGCGCATATGTTGGTGTACCATTATTGGATTGTGTCTGTAGTGGTGGAGGGAATATAAGTGTCCAAATTCTACAGAGTGTCTCATTCATCCCAATCACAGACGCTATCCTTCCACGGGTCACGGAGAATTCATGTTGTTAGTAAATTAAATGTTCTTGTGCTGGTTCGGGTTTTCTCCAAGGGGGCGCTTCCACTGCAATTACCATCTAATAATATTTAATAAAACCTCAAGTCAAGTGAGAAATTAAGTCCAGTAATTCCGACCGGTTACATATATATATATATATATATATATATATATATATATATATATATATATATATATATATATATATATATATATATATATATATATATATATATATATATATATATATCATGTAAATCCACAATGAAAACGTGGATAAGATAAATCTTGATAAAATCACACGGGAAAATGGAAACAACGGAGTACCTTAGCTTTCGTCTTTATTCAAGACATCTTCAGAGGCATCTACGTGTATGTTGGTGTGGGGATTAGTGGATGTCATCATTATGACCTGACCTCATGTTTTTAGGTCACCCTGTATATTTAAGCCTCTCTCTGTCCATGTAATCCAGTTGCCTCTGAAGATGTCTTGAATAAAGACGAAAGCTAAGGTACTCCGTTGTTTCCTTTTTCCCGTGTGATTTTATCAAGATATATATATATATATGTATATATACATATATATTAGAAAATAAGGAGTCTGCAATAGGCTGGTTGGCCTTTTCATGGCAGCTCCTGTCGAGAGTTACTACCACTCTCTATCATCCATGAATCTATCCAGCCTCCTTTTGAAACTTTCCAGCATTCCAGCACTTACTACAAAGTTGCTAAGCTTGTTCCACTCGTCTACCACCTTATTTGTGAACCAGTTCCTTCCTATCTCCCTCCTAAACCTAAACTTATCCAACTTAAATCAATTGCTCCAAGTCCAATCCTGCTCGGATATTATAAGTACTTTATCTATATCCCCTTTATTGATTCCTTTCACCCACTTAAATACTTCTATCATATCTCCCCGCACTCTTCGTCTTTCTAGGGAATGCAAGTTTAGTGTCTTTAACCTATCCTGATTTGGAAGGTTTCTAAGTCCCGGAATCATTTTCGTCATTCTGCGCTGCACCGACTCTAGTGAATTGATATCCATTCTATAATAAGGGTTCCAGAAATGAACCGCATACTCGAGGTGCAGCCTGACTAGCGCAAGATATAGTTGCAATAAGACCTCTGCACTCTTATTTCTTACACTTCTAGATATAAAACCCAATACTCTGTTTGCCTTATTTCGAAAATTAACGCACTGTTTTCTAGGCCGTAGGTACGGGCTTACAAGTACCCCTAGGTCTCTTTCACAAGTTGACTTCTCTAGGTTGATGTTGTTAAGGCTGTATACATTGACAGTATTCGTTCTTCCAATATTAAATACGCTGCACTTGCTGGTGTTGAATTTCATTTGCCATTTTTCAGACCACTCCTGCAGTTTATTTAGATCCTCCTGTAGTGCATTTGCATCCTGCCCTGAATTAATCTGCCGCCCTATTTTGGTGTCATCCACAAACATGCCTTGTCACTGCTGATCCCAGTATCTCGATCATGTATGTAGATTATGAACAAGAGTGGGCCTAGTACTAACCCCTTGGGAACCCCACTGGTTTCACAGCCTCGCTCAGATTTAACACCATCTACGCTGAACCTCTGCGTTCTATCGGTGAGCCATGATTTTATCCAATTTAAAACTTTCCCCTCGATACCATGAGCCTTAATTTTTCTCAGAAGCCTCTGATGTGGTACTCTGTCAAATGCTTTGCTAAAGTCCAAGTAACATCGTAATTTTCGTCATTATTTAATACCTCGAAGACTTTCCTAACAAAGGTCAGCAGATTTGCTAGACAAGATTTTCCCTTTGTAAACCCATGTTGAGAGTCGTAGATTAATTTGCTTTACTCTAAATGCGATTGGATGCTATCTGCTAAAATTGATTCAAGAAATTTCCCCACTACTGACGTCAAACTGATTGGTCAGTAATTTGACGCTGAAGCTCTGTCTCCCTTTTTGAATATGGGTACTACATTTGCCTGTTTCCACAAGTCTGGCACAACTCCAGTGTCTAATGATTTTGTAAATAAATTTACGAGGGGTCCGCTAATCTGTTCCCTACACTTTTTCAAGACTCGAGGGAAAATTTCATCCGGCCCTGGGAATTTTGTCTTCTTTAGTTTATTTATCCTCTTAAGAACATCCTCTTTTCTGAAAGTGATATTCTTTAATTTCTCTTCTTCCTTTCCCCTAAATATCAGTTCCACCTCTGGAATTTCCTCCCGAATTTCTTCTGTGAAAACTGATAAGTAGCTGTTCAATGCTTTGCTTATTTCTTCACAACCATTTTTTCTTAACATTCCTAGATAGTTCATTAAGCATATCTCTGAGCTGCTCCTCCCCTCCCTTTAATTTCTTATAAATTCCTTTCTTTATTCCTATGTCATGTTTAAGTTTTCTGGTCATCCACCTAGGCTCATTCATATATATATATATATATATATATATATATATATATATATATATATATATATATATATATATATATATTTCATTAGCCCAATAAAGCATGCATACTTCTACATACAATCAACACCTCAACCTGCCAGGATTCGAACCCACGGCCCACGAGCCCATGACTGTGACCGGGGAACGCTACCTCTGGACCACCAGGATACTAAAAGCAGTCCTAGACTCTGTTATATTTACACAAAGTCTGTTCAACGACCTTATGGCGCCGTGAACCTCTAATGGGGACTACCCGTATCACGTAGGTGGTCAGAGTAACGTTTTACCAAATCCGGCTTCGAAACACGAGGATCCATATATATTTTATTAGCCCAATAAAGCACGCGGACTTCTACATACAATCAACACCTCGACCCGCCAGGATTTGAACCCACGGCCCACGAGCCCATGACTGTGACCGGGGAACGCTACCTACTGATCCACCAGGATACTAAAAGCAGTCCTAGACTCTGTTATATTTTACACAAAGTCTGTTCAACGACCTTATGGCGCCGTGAACCTCTAATGGGGACTACCCGTATCACGTAGGTGGTCAGAGTAACGTTTTACCAAATCCGGCTTCGAAACACGAGGATTCATATATATTTCATTAGCCCAATAAAGCACACAGACTTCTACATACAATCAACACCTCAACCCGCCAGGATTCGAACCCACAGCCCACGAGCCCATTACTGTGACCGGGGAATGCTACCTACTGGCGTGTGTTCGAATCCTGGCGGGTTGAGATCTTAATATTACCATTTCACAAAAATTTCTCACACATTCCTTTACAACTAAAAACCTGGAACGTCAATGTGGCATTTAAAATCTCATGCACTGTTAAACAACTGTTAATCAAGAACTCCCCCAACAACACAATTGGTTGCATTTATAAAGTTCCTTGCAAGGAATGTAATATGTTTTACTTAGGCCAGACAGGTAAAGATCTTGTAACTAGACTTAAACAACATAAATATAGTGTTAGGACAGGCCAGGAATCCAATGCTCTGTTTGTTCAATTGAGGGATAACAAGCATTGCATTGACTGGGATAATGCCTCCTCAATATTACCTTGTAATTCAATTGATAGTAGGAACATCATAGAATCTAGTCTCACTAAACATACCGAAGCATTCAACATGAATTTGAGTAATGGCATGTACAAACTGGACAATTTTGTAATTAAGAATATTTGTAACCAGGTGAGAAGGTTGGGTCACCTTACCCTCTATCCTGACTACCGACCGTTGCTGTGCTATTTAAAGATTAGTAGGGTCATTACCTAATACCTGACCATTGTGGACCTGGTCTTACCCTCCTCTGTATATATGCACCTTGTTTTGTACTTCTCTTTAGTCTGTACTCACCCCCGAAGATGTGAATTACACGGAAGCGCTTGGGAACTTCGTGTTTTCTTCTTTCCTTGTGGTTATCAGCACACACACACACACACACACACATATATATATATATATATATATATATATATATATATATATATATATATATATATATATATATATATATATATATATATATATATATATATATATATATATATATATATATATATATATATATATATATATATATATATATATATATATATATATATATATATATATATATATATATATATATATATATATTTATATATATATTTATTTATATTGTTATGCCATCACTCTTCTTCATCAAAGATTTGCCACTAGTCAAATAAGAGGTGAGGCTTGATTGTGAAAGTATAAAGAAACAAACCCATGGCACCTGTGGTTACAACAACAAGATGGGTAAACACTACATAATTTTTTATTATAATGAAATTAGGAACAACCACAGCATTATTTATTCTAAATCCTAACCTCAGCCTTACCTTACACCTGAACAGTATGAAAGTATAAACCACTTATCTCCCTATACATATATCCTGAGTGCAGACCAACTGCATCACAGTTGTACCACACCCTCACACCATCCAGGCTCCTCTGCCTCCCTGTAGTCACCGGCTGAGCTGGTGGACCAGTGACCCACACCAACAAGTGCAGCGTACTTAATATTGGAAGAACAAATACAGTCAATGTACACAGCTTTAGCAACATCAACCTAGAGAGGTCGACTTGTGAAAGAGACTTAGGGGTACTTGTAAGCCCGGACCTACGGCCTCGAAAACAGTGCGTTAATGTTCGAAATAAGGCAAACATAGTATTAGGTTTAATATCTAGAAGTGTTAATAATAAGAGTGCAGAGATCTTATTGCAACTATATCTTGCGTTAGTCAGGCCGCACCTCGATTATGTGGTTCAGTTTTGGTGCCCTTATTATAGAATGGATATCAATTCACTGGAGTCGGTGCAGCGAAGAATGACGAAAATGATTCCGAGACTTAGAAACCTTCCATATCAAGATAGATTAAAGAAACTAAACTCGCATTCCCTAGAAAGACGAAGAGGGAGGGGAGATAAGATAGAAATATTTAAGTGGGTGAAGGGAATCAATAAGGGCGATATAGATAAAGTTCTTATAATATCCGAGCAGGATAGGATTCGTAGCAACGGATTTAAGTTGGATAAGTTTAGGTTTAGTAGGGAGATAGGAAGGAACTGGTTCACAAATAGGGTGGTGGACGAGTTGAAAAAGCTTAGCAACTTTGTAGTAAGTGCTGGAATGCTGGAAAGTTTTAAAAGGAGGCTAGATAGATTCATGGATGATAGAGAGTGGTAGTAACTCTCGACAGGAGCTGTCAAGCACAGGCCAACCGGCCTATTGCAGACTCCTTATTTTCTTATGTTCTTATGATACCATGTTGCCAATTATCAAATTCATTTTCATAATACACAACATAAGCTGGTTTACTTAATACATACATATTGTAAATTAATAAAATCTAACATTAAATAATTATTAAATACAGGAAAAAGCAATATAAAATATAGCCCAACCTACTGAACAAGCAGGGTAATTACCACTGAACACGTAAAGTAATTAATTACCTTTAAATTCAATACAAATTTGGTGACAAATAATATGTGGAATGCTCTGCCGTCTGTGTTCCATACTTATACAATCTGTCTCACTTCAAAAAGATGGTTTTCCGGCATCTTCGTGGTATCTATATACTGTATATAAAACAAAGAAGTATGTCTGTGTGTTTGTGTGTGTGTGTGTGTGTGTGTGTGTTATATGTAGTGATGATGGATGTTGTTATATTTAGTGATGATGGGTGGTGTTATATGTAGTGATGATGGATGGTGTTATATGTAGTGATGATGGATGGTGTTATATGTAGTGATGATGGATGATGTTATATGTAGTGATGATGGATGTTGTTATATTTAGTGATGATGGGTGGTGTTATATGTAGTGATGATGGATGGTGTTATATGTAGTGATGATGAATGATGTTATATGTAGTGATGATGGATGATGTTATATGTAGTGATGATGGATGTTGTTATATGTAGTGATGATGGGTGGTGTTATATGTAGGGATGATGGATGGTGCTATTTGTAGTGATGATGGATGGTGTTACATGTAGTGATGATGGATGGCGTTATATGTAGTGATGATGGGTGGTGTTATATGCAGTGATAATTAGACAATAAAATAATAACAGTTTAATGATGGGTGGTGTTATATGTAGTGATGAAGGATGGTGTTATATCTAGTGATGATGGATGATGTTATATGTAGTGATGATGGGTGGTGTTATATGTAGTGATGATTAGACAATAAAATAATAACAGTTTAATGCTAACAAAATATTCTTTGCTGTACCGTTGTAGTGAAAAGCGTGGTGGAACTATTGATGGAAGAAGTTTTGGGAACTGAACAGTGAGACAATGTGTGTATATATATATATATATATATATATATATATATATATATATATATATATATATATATATATATATATATATATATATATATATATATATATATATATATATATATATACCACGAAGATGCCGGAAAACCATCTTTTTGAAGTTAGACAGATTGTATAAGTATGGAAACACAGAAGAAGGCAGAGCATTCCACGGTTTGGCTGTATGAGGAAAGAAGGTATTATAACAGGTTACTCATGTGTAACCAACATCCACACAGAAACGATGGGCACTGCGGGCAAGACGAGTGTTACGAGCCCACGGCCGTGTCGGCGGTACACAGGATGCCAAATCCACCGAACATTGCCCGTTAAAGTACCAATAAAAGAGAGTGAATCAACATTACGGCAAAGAGAAAGCGAAGAACAATTATCAACTAAAGGAGGAGTGTTAATAAGACAAAATGCCTTTGATTCCACCCTATCTAACAGTTGGACAGAAGAAGAGCCACCCCAGATATGAGAGCAGTACTCCAAGTTAGGACGAATGAATCCTTTATATACTTGAAGCAACTGCTCAGGAGTGAAGTAGCTACGGCATATGTACAGCATTCTCAGCTTTCAGGAGGCAATTTTAGCAATGTTGTGGGTGTGTGGCTTCCATGACATATTAGAGGAAATGGTGAGGCCCAGCATATCTATTTTAGAATTTCACAGAATGATTGCGTACTGAAATGTGATTGGCGCGACATCATCTAATTTGGAAAATGTAATTAGTAAATTCTGTGTTTTATTACTATTGAATTTAATCAAGTTTCTACCTCCCCATTCGGAGATGCTGCAGAGATCCGCATTGATAGATGAAATGATATGAGCTCTAGAAACATATATAGTTTGCGAAATAGGGGGAAGGGAAAATGTGAAGAAGAGCATAGAGTAGAATCATCAGCGTAAGAATGGATAGAATTAGTTGTAGTGTGAAGTAACTCATTGATAAAAAGAAGGAAGAGAGTAGGTGAAAGAACAGAACCCTGTGGGACACCATTATTGGTAGAGAAAGAGTAGGAGACCGATCCTTCGACAACAACTGCCATGGAACGGTTCTCAAAGAAGCTAGAAACTTGAGAACAAAATGGGGGAGAGAAACCATAAGAGAGAAGCTTAGAAAGCGAAGACTTGTGCCACGACAAATGTTTCCCCATAATCCCTAAGAGAGGATGACCAAAGATGGGTGCAGTAGGAGAGCAGATCACCAGTAGATCTCGCCTGGCAAAAGCTATTCTGGTGATCTGACAAAAAAGAATGGCGTTCAAGGTGACGGAGAAGATGAGAGTTTAAGATAGTTTTGAAAATCTTAGAGAGGGATGAAGTTAGGGCAATGGGGCAATAGTTAGAGGGATTAGAATGATCACCCTTCTTCAGGATGTGCTGAACTGAGGCATGATTCCAACGAAAAGGAAAAGTTTGGGTTTTGAGGCAAAGGTGAAAGAGACGAGCAAGCACTGGCGCCAGAATTTCAGCACACTACCTAAGAACACAAGGGGGTATTCCGTCCGGTCCATGCGCCACCAGCAACCCTACGAGTGGAGATTATAGGAAAACGTGTATTGGATCCTCTCCCCTACAACTCCCAACTGAGCTCCGGCCGCTCGACTACCAGCCAATCAGCGTACAGCCAGTTTCAAGTTTAGAAGCTGCAAAAGTTGTTGGTAGCGAAAGTCAGAGCGGGTAAGATGACAGAGGAAGGAGTAGGAGGTTAGAAAGGGATTTGTAGTGGGAGAGATAGTGCCGTGACTTTACACGACTGCGTTTATTTGGTTAGCACATCGTGCACGTATTTGGTTTTTGTCTGTGTTGGGTGTGTGATCCTTGTGTCACCACTCCTCGGATTGTGTCAGTTCAAGTTTAGAAGCTCCAACAACTTTCCCTGAATACGAATTCGCAACCTTTCAATTTACAACAGGAACCTACTTACTGCTAGGTGAACAGGGACCAAGGGGACTAGGAAGAGTGTCCAAACAACTTCCGCCTGCCCGGGAATCGAACCCGTGACATCTTGGTTGCGAGGCAAGAGCGGTACCGCTTGTACCATTGTTAGGAGTTCGCTCCTGGTTGGATCGTTTGAGTACCTTTGTAATGTCCGCTTTGTTTAACCCTGACTTCCATTTATACACCTCTATCATGTCGCCCCTCACTCTACGTCTCTCGAGGGAGTGCAAATTAAGATGCTTTAACCTGTCTCTGTATTCAAGGTTCCTAATGCCCGGGATTAGTCTTGTCATTCTCCTCTGGATTCTTTCCAATGATTCTATATCCATTCTGTAATACGGTGACCAGAACTGCACTGCG
>NW_024738300.1:7274337-7279849 GCF_018991925.1 Homarus americanus | reverse complement strand
GCACCTGACAGATCCACAGGAGCACTTAGGACTGTCTTACTCCTACAACACCTTTTGAAGTCATAGTCACGTTGACTGCTAGTCTGTTTTAACACTAATGATTCTTATTAAACTCCACGACCGCAAAACATGAGAGGGTAGCTGGTTAGCTATTCCTAAGAAGAAGCGTGTTTTTCCCATTCAATGTTTACACAAATGATCCCTCCCAGTAAGTCCAGCCTTCGAACACAGTTGTCACTACATTGTTATACCATTCTCTCCTGGCAAGCTCAATCTTGAATTAGTCTGTGTAAATCAACTTTAGTAATTTGCCAGACCTTTGTCAACTGAGGGTCATCTTTGAATGAGTAACAGCTGAGCTGTTTGTAATTACTGTCATTGCGTGAGTAGCGATCGCTGGCAACTCAGGGGTACATATACCACGGGGAGCGGGAAGAGAGACGACCTCCGTCACGTCATCTCCCGTTTGTCCCCAGGTATGTGACGGTGTTCTCTAGCCATTCAGTTTGATTTATAAAGTCAATGTAGTGAGTTATCAGTGTTCATGCCTTAACAGTTGAATTGTCATTTACCCAGTAAGAAGTAATGTAAAGTAAACATTGGCTGTCGTTTCCAGACGAGAGATTTGTTATGATTGTGTTGTCATCATACTTCCCAGTCCCTTCCCTCCGTCCTCCGTCACGTCATCTCCCGTTTGTCCTCAGATCCAATTTGTGGTTCTCGGATCACCCCACGATAGCCCCGGAGCCAGTAGATTCCCAGCAGGGAGCAATATATCGACGATGTCGTTGATTCAACATGATTGAGACGGCAGGTCCACCTCATGGGCCGAGGGCCCCAGACCCGCCTCGTGTGGGAGTGTAACCGACCACAACAGCAGTCATCAGTTGTTAGTGGCGCCAGTGCTATACCCTGGGACATGCCTTGGAGTTATGGTCCTCAGTGTGGTTGTATGTGTTTGTTAATAATTACCCCAGGCTGGGTAGTGGACCCATGTATTTGTTGGTATCAGTATTAACGTGTTGTGTGTGAGTGCATCTCCTATGCACTACCAACACTCTGTGAAGTATCTTAAGTAAGTTTGTCTTATAACTGGATGTAATGGAAAGTACCTCGTAATGTGTGAGAAGTAAAGTTGTCCACTTGGGACTATGAGTAAAGTTTTGTAACTGTAATGTAATGTACCACTAGAAGATGTGGGTGAAGTAGAAGTACCCACTTGGAGTGGCAGTAAAGTAATCTGCAAGGAGTTGTCATGTAACAATGTATTAGGAGTAGGGCCAAGGAACTGGTCCTGCTATGTAATGTAATGTGACACCAGTAAGGTTGTGTGCAGTAACAGTGTAATATCTGAGTAATTGCTGTTGAGTAAAAATACGAAAATAAGTAAATTAAGAAAATAAGTAAATAATAAATACTGAGTTTGCAGTTGAGTAAGCGAGGAGTTACACCTTGAAGTTATATGTTAATAATATCTCCTTTTCCCTTTGACTTCATATTAATAAACCTGTTCTTTGAGTATTTTCGGAGTATTCATTTCTCCCACAGTATTTTACCTTTATTTCCGTCCAAGTGACTTGATATCAGAATTACAATACCCATGTGCCTTAGACCCTCGACATGCTACCAGAAAGAATTAAGGTTATGCAGAAACCATTGAAGTAAGTAGAAAGAACCATTGAATTTAAGAACTAAGGCAAGAGAAGTACTGTAAGAGTAAAAGTTAAGGCAGAGTATGAGTAGAGAGAGAAACCGCCCGCGTTACATTGGCAGCCAGCTTGTTGTTTGTTAAACCCCCCCCCCCCCTGTTACAACCAACCTTAGAGCAATTGCGACATGTGGCCCCAGTTGCAGGGCAGTTGGTTTTGCCGGAGGCATGTGTCATGCCGCAGTTCCCACAGTGCACGATACTGGGGTGTCCATGTCGGGCAGCAGCTACCTCAGACTCACCCGTGACGTCATCACCAACCGTCTCACTGCTGCCTCAAATAACATACACTTGTTTCTAAGCACTTCAACACTATTATAACTCGAGTACCTCTGGAAAATTTCCCTTTTCAACACTGGGTTACTCAGGCCCACCATAACTTTACGTAATAGCATGTACCTAGAGAGATTGTTATCACAGGTGGGACATTTAAATTCACACACCACTGCTTCTGCGAAGCATCGTTGAAAATACCTTTTCATGGGCTCCTCTTCGCCTTGTTTGCTGTTGAAAAACTCGTTCCATTTCACAGCTTGGTTTTACGATTGAAGAACCACTCCAATGATGGCGTCCAGGGCTTCCTTAGGTGAGAGCTGCTCCCACTGACTGGGATATCTCGAGTCAATCACCCTTTCGAGTGCAGGGACGCAGTTCAGGCGAATGTGGAGTGTGGCCACCAGTTGTGACCATCCGTTCAACAGCACCCTCGACTCCATGGACCGCCTCCATGTCCTAAACGCCGCTGCTGGCATCTCTGCCTCACACTTCTCTGGAGCGACCGCTGCTGAGGGCTTCATGACCGGCATAGGAGCATGACCATGGTCGCCAGTAGCTAGAGACACCATCTGAGCCATCAATGCACTCATGGTCTGCTGCTGGGCGCGCATGGTGATCCCCGCCGGTGTAGAGATGCCCTGGCATCCCCTTGAGGGCGTCGAGAATCGTGGACGTGTGTTGGCGTTCCTGTCAGGTGCTGTTATGGGGTGTTGGGCCTTGGCATCCTACTTACTGTGCCATGTGAGAGGTTTGAATAATAGACCAGGTTCCGTGCAGACTTTACTAATCCAGCGTCAGATGGTGGCTGGCAACCGGGCGCTGCCACAGACAAGCTCCCACCTCAACACATTGGAAAACATATCGTACGATAGTACACCATTTCACAATCTCACGCATATTAAAAAAATAATCTGAATCACAAAAAAGTTGTGAAATGGAGTACTATCGTACGATATATATATATATATGCAAGTAAATCACTGTAGGTGCGCGTGATCTAGGTATATACTGATAACCACAAGGAAAGAAGAAAACACGAAGTTCCCAAGCGCTTTCGTGTAATTCACATCTTCAGGGGTGAGTACAGACTAAAGAGAAGTACAAAACAAGGTGTATATATACAGAGGAGGGTGAGACCAGGTCCACAATGGTCAGATATTAGGTAATGACCCTACTAATCATTAAATAGCACCGCAACGGTCGGAAGTCAGGTCAGAGGGTAAGGTGACCCAACCTTCTCACCTGGTTACAAATCTTCTTAATTACAAAATTGTCCAGTTTGTACATGCCATTACTCAAATTCATGTTGAATGCTTCGGTATGTTTAATGAGACTAGATTCTATAATGTTCCTACTATCAATTGAATTACAAGGTAATATTGAGGAGGCATTATCCTAGTCAATGCAATGCTTGTTGTCCCTCAAATGAACAAACAGAGCATTGGATTCCTGGCCTGTCCTAACACTATATTTGTGTTGTTTAAGTCTAGTTACAAGATCTTTGCCTGTCTGGCCTAAGTAAAACATATTACATTCCTTGCAAGGAACTTTATAAATGCAACCAATTGTGTTGTTGCGGGACTTCTTGATTAACATTTGTTTAACAGTGCATGAGTTTTTAAATGCCACATTGACATTCCAGGTTTTTAGTTGTAAAGGAATGTGTGAGAAATTTTTGTGAAATGGTAATACAGTATTAAGATATTCTTATGGTCATGGGTGGGCTTGGGATCAGTTCTATAAAAACTTTTCTTAGTAATGTTTAGGCATTTGTCTATGAAAGATCTAGGGTATTTAAGGTTTGAGCCAATATTATAGATATATTTATATTCCTCATCAATGAATTCCGGACTGCAAATTCTCAAAGCATGTAAAAACATTGTTGAAAATACTGACTGTTTGACTCTATTATGGTGGGCATAATAATAATGATTGTATGAACACACATTAGTAGGTTTTCTATAAATACTGAACTTGAAAGTGTTACCTATTCTGTGTATCAGACAGTCTAGGAATGGCAATTTACAGTCTTGCTCTAATTCCACAGTGAATTTGTTCGAGGGGGCTAAGTTGTTAAGTTGTGGCAGGAAAGCTTTTAGGTCCTCATTACATGGCCAGAGACATAATACATCATCAACATATCTAAACCATATACTGTATATATATATATATATATATATATATATATATATATATATATATATATATATATATATATATATATATATATATATATATATATATATATATATATATATATATATATATATATATATATATATATATATATATATATATATATATATAAGTAAATCACTGTAGGTGGCATTGATCTGGGTATGCTGATAACCACAAGGGAGAGAAAACACAAAGTTCCCAAGCGCTTTAGTGTAATTTCACATCTTCAGGTGGTACAGACTAGGATGTGAATTACACGAAAGCACTGCTTTCGTGTTCTTCTTATATTATATATATATATATATATATATATGTGGACTTCGGGACTTCTGACCACTCAGATATAGAAAAATTTTTTTTTTTTTTTTAATGACACATTTCTATACCGAAACGTTTCCAGTTAATGTAGTCTCCATGTATAATTAGAAAATTATGGGGGTTCCACATGTATTCAGCTGACTACATTAAAGGTTAAGTGCTCAATCACACTGTATCCATTCCATATTATTTATTACTTTCACTGTACTGTATCCATTCATCATTATTCAATACTTTTACTGTACTGTATTTCATTGTAGATTTTAATTAAAAAAAATTTTTTTTTTTTTTTTTCCTATGTCGGACTTACGACCTGGATTTGGGTCCCTAACCCCGTCGTAAGTCGGGTCTAGGTGTATATATATATATATATATATACATACATACATACATACATACATACATACATATACAGTTGTACCCCTTAACGCTGTTCACTTAACGCGATCCATACGTAGTCTCACCAGAACCGAACTTTCACTTAACCCGTTCATCTACTCATATACGCAGGAAGCGCTGGCACGACACGACAAGGTCGCCCAGTCATCAAACATTACCGAAGTTCTTCACCCGCCACCCACCACAGCCGGCCCAAGTCAGTGATAGTGAAAATTATAGTGAGGATATGGACTTATATGGACTTTGAGGGTTGACAAAGAGGCCCTGCAAGCCCCTGTGGTGGATAGTGACAATTGATACAAGCGATACAGGTGAGGGCCAATAATCTGCCCTCGCCTCGAACCAATCGCCCATCCCCTGTGCCCAGCCATCTTTTCTACTAATGTAAGTGTTAAAAACCTAATATTATTGATATATATTCCTCTTAATTATTAATTGTGTGGCATACCATCATAAAGTTAAGATAATATTTTTACTACAACATAGTTGTGTGTCGTCATAAAGTGGAGTTTGGGGTCGCCGTCTCTATTGGAATTAATTCCATATGTTCTGTAGTTCACTTAACGCGGTTTTCACTTAACGCGTACCCTGGGGTTCAATTGACCGTTAAGGGTATAACTGTATATATATATT
>NW_024738300.1:7257159-7274237 GCF_018991925.1 Homarus americanus | reverse complement strand
ATACAACAATACTGACCATATAACAGTACTGACCATACAACAATACTGACCATACAGCAATACTGAGGCCGCGTAATACTGACCATACAATAGTACTGACCATACAACAATACTGACCATACAGCAATACTGACCATACAACAATACTGACCATGCAACAGTACTGACCATACAGCAAGACTGACCATACAACAATACTGACTATACATATGCAGCCATACAACAATACTGACCATACAACAATACTGACCATATAACAGTACTGACCATACAACAATACTGACCCTACAGCAATACTGACCATTACAACCAATACTGACCATACAACAGTATGACCATGCAGCAGCATGACCATACAACAATACTGACCATACAACAATACTGACCATATAACAGTACTGACCATGCAACAATACTGACCATGCAACAATACTGACCATACAACAATACTGACCATACCAACAATACTGACCATATAACAGTATGACCATACAACAATATACTGACCATACAGCCAATACTGACCACCACAACAATACTGACCATACAATAGTACTGACCATAGAGCAGTACCCCAACCCGTACAACAATACTGACCGCTTTGTAATATGACCATACAGCAATACTGACCATACAACAGTACCCCAATATACAGCAACACTTGACGATACAACAATACTGACCATACAACAATACCTGACCATATAACGGTACTGACCATACAACCAATACTGACCATACAACAATACTGACCATACAACAATACTGACCATACAACAATACTGACCATATAACAGTACTGACCATACCAACAATACTGACCATGCAACAATACTGACCATACAACAATACTGACCATACAACAGTACTGACCATAGAGCAGTACCCAATACCATGCAACAATGCTGACCATGCAGCAATACTGTCCATACAGCAATACTGACCATGCAGCAGTACTGACCATACAGCAATTGCTGACCATACAACAGTACTGACCGTACAACAATACTGACCATACAGCAGTACTTGACCATACAACAGTACTGACCATACAACAGTGGTGACCACAACGGTACTGACATACAGCAGTACTGACCATACAGCATTACTGACCATACAACAATTGCTGACCGCCACAACAATACTGACCATACAGCAGTACTGACCACAACGAGTGCCCCAGTGACCACGCGGCAGTATGACCGCACAATACTGACCATACAACATTTTGACCATACCAGCAGTGCTGACCAAACGGCAGTACTGACCATACAACTGATACCCGACCGGCACAACAGTATGACTATACAACAGTACTGACCATACAGCAGTGCTGACGATGCAACAATGCACTGACCATACAACAGTACTGACCATACCAACAATACTGACCATACAGCAGTACTGACCATACAGCAGTACTGACCATACAGCTGTGCTGACCATACAACAATACTGACCATACAGCAGTACTGACCATACAATAGTACTGACCATGCAGCGAAGTACTGACGTACAACAATACTGACCATGCAGCAATACTGACCCATACAACAGTACTGACCATACAGCAGTTCTGACCAGAAACAGCAGTACTGACCGCCACAACAATAATGACCATACAGCAGTACTGACCACCATACAACAATAATGACCATACAGCAGTACTGACCATACAACAGTACTGACCATGCAACAGTACTGACCATACAACAGTACTGGCCATACAACGGTACTGACCATACAGCAGTACTGACCATACAGCAGTACTGACCATACAGCAGTACTGACCATACAGCAGTACTGACCATACAGCAGTACTGACCATGCAGCAGTACTGACCATACAACAATACTGACCATACAACAATACTGACCATACAGCAGTACTGACCATACAACAATACTGACCATACAACAGTAGTGACCATACAGCCGTACTGACCATACAACAATACTGACCATACAACAATACTGACCATACAACAATACTGACCATACAGCAATACTGACCATACAACAATACTGACCATACAACAGTACTGACCATACAGCAGTACTGACCATACAACAATACTGACCATACAACAATACTGACCATACAACGGTACTGACCATACAACAGTACTGACCATACAGCAGTACTGACCATACGACAGTACTGACCATACAACAGTACTGACCATACAACAGTACTGACCATACAACAGTACTGACCATACAACAATACTGACCATACAACAATACTGACCATACAACAATACTGACCATACAACAATACTGACCATACAACAATACTGACCATACAGCAGTACTGACCATACAACAATACTGACCATACAACAATACTGACCATACAACGGTACTGACGATACAGCAGTACTGACCATACAACAATACTGACCATACAACAATACTAACCATACAGCAGTACTGACCATACAACAGTACTGACGATACAGCAGTACTGACCATACAACAGTACTGACCATACAACATTACTGACCATGCAACAGTACTGACCATGCAACAGTACTGACCATACAACAATACTGACCATACAACAATACTGACCATACAACAATACTGACCATGCAACAGTACTGACCATACAACAATACTGACCATACAGCAATACTGACCATACATCAATACTGACCATACAACAGTACTGACCATATAACAATACTGACCATACAGCAATACTGACCATACAACAATACTGACCATACAGTACTGACCATACTACTGACCATACCAACAATACTGACGACATACAACAATACTGACTGATACATACAATACTGACCATACAACAGTACTGACCATACAGCAGTACTGACCATACAACAGTACTGACCATACAGCAGTACCAACCATACAACAGTACTGACCATACAGCAATACTGACCATACAACAGTACTGACCATGCAACAATACTGACCATGCAGCAATAATGACCATACAACAGTACTGACCATACAACAGTACTGACCATACAGCAGCACTGACCATACAACAGTACTGACCATACAGCAATACTGACCATACAACAGTACTGACCATACAGCAGTACTGACCATACAGCAGCACTGACCATACAGCTGGTAGCCAGCCATACTGCAGTACTGACCATACAACAGTACTGGCCATACAGCAGTACTGACCGCTCTATGATACTGACCATACAACAGTACTGACCATACAGCCCAGTACTGACCATACAACAATACTGATATACAGCAGTATGACCATACAGCAGTACTGATCATACAACAACACTGACCATACAGCAGTACTGACCATACAGAAAGAACTGACCATACCAACAGTACTGACCATACAACAATACTGACCACACAGCAGTACCTGACCATGCAACAATTACTGACCATGCAGCAGTACTGACCAGCAACATCACTGACCATGCGATACTGATATACAACGTACTGACCATACAGCAGTACTGACCAAGCAACAGTACTGACCATACAACAGTACTGACCATACAACAGTACTGACCATACAACAGTACTGACCATACAGCAGTACTGACCATACAACAGTATGGCCATAGAACAGTACTGACCATACAGCAGTATTGACCATAGGACAGTACTCTCCATATAGCAGTACTGGCCACACAGCAGTACTGGCCATGTAACAGTACTGACCATACAACAGTACTAACCATACAACAGTACTGACCATACAAATTACTGACCATACAACAGTACTGACCATACAACAGTACTGACCATACAACAGTACTAAACATACAGCAGTACTGACCATACAACAGTACTGACCATACAACAGTACTGACCATACAATAGTACTGACCATACAACAGTACTGACCATATAACAGTACTGACCATACAGCAGTACTGACCATACAGCAGTACTGACCATACAACAGCACTGATCATGCAGCAGTACTGACCATACAACAGTACTGACCATACAGCAGTACTGATCATACAGCAGTATTAACCATACAACAGTATTCTCCATATAGCAGTACTGGCCATACAGCAGTACTGGCCATACAACTGTACTGACCATACAAAAGTACTGACCTTACAGCAGTACTGACCGTACAGCAGTACTGACCATACAACAGTACTGACCATACAGCAGTACTGACCATACAAAAATACTGACCATACAGTCAGTACTGGCCATACAACAGTACTGACCATACAACAGTACTGATCAAACAGCAGTAATGACCACACAGCAGTACTGACCATATTGCAGTACTGACCATACAGCAGTAATGACCATACAAAAGTACTAACCATACTGCAGTACTGACCATACAACAGTACTGACCATACAACAGTACTGACCATACAGCAGTACTGACATACAGCAGTACTGACCATACAACAATACTGACCATGCAACAGTACTGACCATACAACAATACTGACCATACAACAATACTGGCCATACAACGGTACTGACCATACAAAAGTACTAACCATACTGCAGTACTGACCATACAACAGTACTGACCATACAACAGTACTGACCTTACAGCAGTACTGACCGTACAGCAGTACTGACCATACAACAGTACTGACCATACAGCAGTACTGACCATACAACAATACTGACCATACAGTCAGTACTGGCCATACAACAGTACTGACCATACAACAGTACTGATCAAACAGCAGTAATGACCATACAGCAGTACTGACCAATCAACAGTACTGACGATACAGCAGTACTGACCATACAACAGTACTGACCATATAACATTACTGACAATGCAACAGTACTGACCATACAACAATTCTGACCATACAACAATTCTGACCATACAACAGTACTGACCATACAACAATACTGACCATACAACAATACTGACCATGCAACAGTACTGACCATACAACAATACTGACCATACAGCAATACTGACCATACATCAATACTGACCATACAACAGTACAGACCATACAACAATACTGACCATACAGCAATACTGACCATACAACAATACTGACCATACAACAGTACTGACGATACAGCAGTACTGACCATACAACAATACTGACCATACAGCAGTACTGACCATACAACAATACTGACCATACAAAAATACTGACCATACAACAGTACTGACCATACAGCAGTACTGACCATACAGCAGCACTGACCATACAACAATACTGACCATACAACAATACTGACCATACAACAGTACTGACCATGCAACAATACTGACCATGCAGCAATAATGACCATACAACAGTACTGACCATACAGCAGCACTGACCATACAACAGTACTGACCATACAGCATTACTGACCATACACCAGTACTGACCATATAGCAGTACTGACCATACAGCAGCACTGACCATACAACAGTATTGACCATACTGCAGTACTGACCATACAACAGTACTTTGGCCATACAGCAGTACTGACCATACAACAGTACTGACCAGCCTGTAGTACTGACTGACCATACAACAGTACTGACCATACAGCAATACTGACCATACAACATTACTGATAATACAACAGTACTGACCATACAACAATACTGACCATACAGCAGTACTGACCACACAACAGTACTGACCACGCAGCAGTACTGACCATGCAACAATACTGACCATGCAGCAATACTGACCATACAACAGTACTGACCATACAGCAGTACTGACCAAACAGCAGTATTGACCATACAACAGTACTGACCATACAACAGTACTGACTATACAACAGTACTGACCATACAGCAGTACTGACGATACAGCAGTACTGACCATACAACAGTACTGACCATACAGCAATACTGACCATACAGCAGTACTGACCATACAGCAGTACTGACCATACAGCAGTACTGACCATACAACAATACTGACCATACAGCAGTACTGACCATACAATAGTACTGACCATGCAGCAGTACTGACCATGCAACAATACTGACCATGCAGCAATACTGACCATACAACAGTACTGACCATACAGCAGTTCTGACCAAACAGCAGTACTGACCATACAACAATAATGACCATACAGCAGTACTGACCATACAACAATAATGACCATACAGCAGTACTGACCATACAACAGTACTGACCATACTGACCATACAGCAGTACTGACCATACAACAGTACTGACCATACAACAATAATGACCATACAGCAGTACTGACCATACAACAGTACTGACCATGCAGCAGTACTGACCATGCAACAATACCGACCATGCAGCAATACTGACCATACAACAGTACTGACCATACAGCAGTTCTGACCAAACAGCAGTACTGACCATACAACAGTACTGACCATACAACAGTACTGACCATACAACAGTACTGACAATACAGCAGTACTGACCATACAACATTATGGCCATAGAACAGTACTGACCATACAACAGTACTGAGCATACAACAGTACTGACCATACAGCAGTACTGACGATACAGCAGTACTGACCATACAACAGTACTGACAATATAGCAATACTGACCATACAACAGTACTGACCATACAACAGTACTGACCATACAACAGTACTGATCATACAATAGTAGTGACCATACAACAGTACTGACCATACAACAGTACTGACCATACGGCAGTATTGACCATAGGACAGTACTCTCCATATAGCAGTACTGGCCATACAGCAGTACTGGCCATACAACAGTACTGACCATACAACAGTACTAACCATACAACAGTACTGACCATACAATAGTACTGACCATACAACAGTACTGACCATACAACAGTACTGACCATACAACAGTACTAACCATACAGCAGTACTGACCATACAACAGTACTGACCATACAACAGTACTGACCATACAATAGTACTGACCATACAACAGTACTGACCATACAACAGTACTGACCATACAGCAGTACTGACCATATAGCAATACTAACCATACAACAGCACTGATCATGCAGCAGTACTGACCATACAACAGTACTGACCATACAGCAGTACTGATCATACAGCAGTATTAACCATACAACAGTACTCTCCATATAGCAGTACTGACCATACAGCAGTACTGGCCATACAACTGTACTGACCATACAACAGTACTGACCTTACAGCAGTACTGACCATACAGCAGTACTGACCATACAACAGTACCGACCATACAGCAGTACTGACCATACAACAATACTGACCATACAGCAGTTCTGGCCATACAACAGTACTGACCATACAACAGTACTGATCAAACAGCAGTAATGACCATACAGCAGTACTGACCATACTGCAGTACTGACCATACAGCAGTGCTGACCATACAGCAGTACTGACCATACAAAAGTACTAACCATACTGCAGTACTGACCATACAACAGTACTGACCATACAAGGGTACTGACCATACAGCAGTACTGAAATACAGCAGTACTGACCATACAACAGTACTGACCATACAACAGTACTGACCATACAGCAGTACTGACCATACAACAGTACTGACCATACAGCAATACTGACCATACAGCAATACTGACCATAGAACAGTACTGACCATACAACGGTACTGATCATACAACAGTACTGACCATACAACAGTACTGACCATAAAACAATACTGACGATACAGCAGTACTGACAATACAACAATACTGACCATACAACAATACTGACCATACAACAGTACTGACCATACAACAATACTGACCATACAACAATACTGACCATACAACAATACTGACCATACAACAATACTGACCATATAACAGTACTGACCATACAACAATACTGACCATACAGCAATACTGACCATACAACAATACTGACCATACAATAGTACTGACCATACAGCAATACTGACATGCAGCAGTACTGACCATACAACAGTACTGACCATACAGCAGTACTGACCATACAGCAGTATTAACCATACAACAGTACTATATAGCAGTACTGGCCATACAGCAGTACTGACCATACATACATACTGACCTTACAGCAGTACTGACCGTACAGCAGTACTGACCATACAACAGTACTGACCATACAGCAGTACTGACCATACAACAATACTGACCATACAGTCAGTACTGGCCATACAACAGTACTGACCATACAACAGTACTGATCTGCTGACCATACAGCAGTACTGACCATACAACTGACCATACTAGTACTGACCATACAACAGTACTGACCATACAACAGTACTGACCATACACCATACAGCAGTACTGACCATACAGCAATACTGACCATACAACAGTACTGATCAAACAGCAGTAATGACCATACAGCAGTACTGACCATACTGCAGTACTGACCATACAGCAGTACTGACCATACAACAGTACTGACCATACAAGGGTACTGACCATACAGCAGTACTGAAATACAGCAGTACTGACCATACAACAGTACTGACCATACAGCAATACTGACCATAGAACAGTACTGACCATACAACAGTACTGACCATACAACGGTACTGACCATACAGCAATACTGACCATACAACAGTACTGACCATACAACAGTACTGACCATACAGCAATACTGACCATACAACAGTACTGACCATACAACGGTACTGACCATACAGCAATACTGACCATACAACAGTACTGACCATACAACAGTACTGGCCATACAACGGTACTGACCATACAGCAATACTGACCATACAACAGTACTGACCATACAACGGTACTGACCATACAGCAATACTGACCATACAACAGTACTGACCATACAACAGTACTGACCATACAACGGTACTGACCATACAGCAATACTGACCATACAACAGTACTGACCATACAACAGTACTGACCATACAACAATACTGACCATACAGCAATACTGACCATACAACAATACTGACCATAAAACAATACTGACCATACAACAATACTGACCATACAACAATACTGACCATGCAACAATACTGACCATACAACAATACTGACCATACAACAATACTGACCAGCAATAACACTGACCATACAACAATACTGACCATACAACAATACTGACCATACAACAGTACTGACCATACAACAATACTGACCATACAACAGTACTGACCATACAACAATACTGACCATGCAACAATGACCATGACCATACAATACTGACCATACAACAATACTGACCATACAACAATACTGACCATATAACAGTACTGACCATACAACAATACTGACCATACAGCAATACTGACCATACAACAATACTGACCATACAATAGGACTGACCATACAACAATACTGACCATACAGCAATACTGACCATACAACAATACTGACCATACAACAGTGACCATGCAGCAACTGACATACTGACCATACAGCAATACTGACCATACAACACTGACCATACAGCAATACTGACCATACAACAATACTGACCATACAACAGTACTGACCATACAGCAGTACTGACCATACAACAGTACTGACCATACAGCAATACTGACCATACAGCAATACTGACCATACAGCAATACTGACCATACAACAATACTGACCATACAGCAATACTGACCATACAACAATACTGACCATACAACAGTACTGACCATACAGCAGTACTGACCATACAACAGTACTGACCATACAGCAATACTGACCATATAGCAATACTGACCATAAAACAGTACTGACCATACAACGGTACTGACCATACAACAGTACTGACCATAAAGTAATACTGACCATACAACATTACTGACCATACAACAGTACTGACCATACAACATAACTGATCACACACCAATACTGACTAAACAACAATACTGATCATACAACAGAACTGACCATAAAACAGTACTGTCTATACGACAGAACAGACCATCCTACTGCTACTACTTTGCTCTCACTCAGAATCGAGTATGACGATCATCCAGCCATGTTACAATGATATAAGTTATAAGATTGTCACCTAGATTGGTGAGTTCTGAGGTGACGGGATCGGCAGTGTCGCTCACAGATGTTGCTCATCTAGTGCGGGAGGGGCGGTAGCAGCGCCTTTCCGGCGTTGGCGCTTTTTTGCAGTCTGGCTAACTCGAAAGTATTGACACCTTCTCGTGTGGTGCTCCCCCAAGCGTTATGGTGTGGAGTAATCGTCTCCCAGGTGATGGGGTCGATTTAGCACTTGTTTAGGTTTGTCTTAAGACTATCCCTATACCTTTTCAGTTGCCCTCCAGCGATACTTGCACTAATCGTTTGGTGATTGTAAAGTGGTTGCTTTGGTATTCAACTATTGTCCATGCGAGTAACATGACCAGTCCAACATAGTTGTTCATGGATAATGGTAGCCTCAATGCTCCTACATCTGCGTAGGTGTTCAGGATCTCATTAAGTTGCGTTCAGTGTGAGCAACAAGGGTAAGGTCCTCTGCATACTGGAGTTCAGTAATGGAAGCTGCCGACACCTTTGTTCCTGCTTGGAGTCGTTTTATGTTGAAAATACCCTACATCCGGTACTCGATGTGCACCCCGTCGGCTAAATATGCACTGGCATGAGTAAGGAAGGCAGCTAAGAAAATGGAAAAGAGAGTTGGTGCCAGTACACATCCTTGTTTTACCCGTTTGGATGGGGAAGAACTCAGACTCGGTGCCATTATGCAGGACGCTGCCGTTAACGCCATTGTGAAGCTGGCTCACAATAGCCATGAAGGCCATGTACAAGTCACGACACTGTTCTCTGCACTTTTATTGTATCTTGCAGGCAGAAAAAAAATCATGTCAGTGGTACCACGTGATGGTCTAAAGCAGTGGTTCTCAACCTTGTTGCCCCATGCACCCCTTTCACCATATGTCAGAATGTCATTCCCCCCTCCTTTCCAAGATTGTCTGCCTCAAAAAGTGCATTCCAAATAATATGCATATAATACTGAAAATCCTTTATTTTTTCCATATTAGTACATATACATTTACAATTTTACATGGATTATTTTTATAGTGGAGTTTTACAAATTAAATGCCAATTGAAAATGTTGATGGATTTATAAAACTTGAATAAAAGTAAAATAGTTTTTTTTTTATTTATAATGAATTACTTAACAGACCAAACTGAAGCATAATGCAATAAACAAAAAGTTCAATAGAATACCAGGATATTGTAAATTTGTAATTAATTTTATTCAGATGAAGATTACAGTCAATGAGAAACCTGTGATTGTTTTTTCTTCGCCAATTCTGGGATACGCGGAGGAGTGCTTGAAAGGGCACAACGCAGGTCATTTTCTACCTCTAATCTACTACGTTGCTTCGTTTTAATTTGCAACAGAGTTGAAAAGCCTGACTCACAAAGATATGTCGACACAAACGGAAGCAATGCACGGATAGCTCTTTCTGCCACTTTTGGGTAGGAATCGCACATCAAGGGCCAAAATTCTGTGATTGATTTCTCATCGAACATATCTCTTACTCCCGAATCAGTTCCCCCCCCGCCCCTGAAAACCTGAATTCCCCCCCTGGGGGGAATTCCCCCCTGGTTGAGAACCTCTGGTCTAAAGCAGCAATGAGATTCTGGGAGGAAGTTTTCTGCCCTAGGAAGAAGTCTGTTTAGGAGGACTCGGGTGATAATCTTGCCATCTACTGACAGCAGCGAGATCCCACGGTAGTTGCCACAGTCTGATCGGTCTCCCTTGTTCTTATAAATATTGACGATAAAGGCATCTTTAAGAGCTTGGGGGATTTCCTCCTTTTCCCATGTATTCTCCAGGAGAGAGTGGAGACGGCTTGTAAGCAGAGGTCCTCGTGCTTTAACATTTCGGCTGAAATTCCATCAGGCCCTGAGGCTTTATAATTTATCTGTTTTATTTATTTATTTATTTTTTATTATTATTTTTTTTAAGGTGAATAGCCCACCCGGGCACAGGTCATCGACCCACAACGGGGCCTAGGGGGCGAAAAAATAAAAATAGACAGAAATTAAAAATAGAAAAGGAAAAGGTTATATTAATCTACATCACGAAGATGCCGGAAAACCAGCTTTTTAAAATAAGATATTGTATTAGTATGGAAACACGAAAGAAGGCAGAGCATTCCACAGTTCGGCTGTGGACCGACATCCACAGAGAAATGGTGGGCACCGCGAGCAAGACGTGTGTTACGAGCCCACCTGTAAGAGAGAGAGACTGAAGCAACATTGCGGCGAAGATAAAGGAAAGAAAGATTGTCAGCTAAAGGAGCAGAGTTAATACGACGAAATGCCTTTGATTCCACCCTATCTAACAGTTGGTCAGAAGAGCCACCCCAGATATGAGAGCAGTACTCCAAGTTAGGACGAATGAATCCCTTAACTACTTGAAGCAACTGCTCAGGAGTGAAGTAGCTCCGGCATCTGTACAGCATTCCCAGCTTTCGGGAGGCAGCTTTAGCATGATTTTTTATTTTGATTTTGCCGCTTACAGCGGCTACTTTATTGTGCACCCCACACTCATCCTGTGAGCGGTAGCGCAAAAGGATTACAGAGTAGGGCTTACAAAGGGTCATAATAATTAACCCCGTTGTCAGGATATTATGGCACTGAATGTTACACAGTATTTCATGTACATTATTTGTTTAGTTCTATACATAAAGGGTAACTTATTCACAAATGCGGGAGTACAGGCGTGTGAGGCAGTATGTCTGGCCTCACACTTTGTTATTCACATTTACGTGAGAGGTATTCAAGCACATTGCGTATTTGGTTCTGTACATGAGAATTGATATAGTTACTAAGTGCAAAAAAGTGGATACAATCTTAATATGTCGGCTATCTTGCCATTAGAGATGAAGTGTTGTGCCATTTCACACACAGTGTGCTTGGACCTGTCCCTAAAAGGTTCTATCTTCACACAGTCGTGGACGTAGTGTTCAAGTGTGTGACCATATGTATGGCCACATACTTTACATTTAGTTTTGTTTACATCTGCTTGAGGAACATACTGCCAAAGGTACTTATATCCTAACCTTAATCTAGCGGTTACAACATCTCTGAGGATGTGTGGCTTCCATGACATATTAAAAGAAATGGTGAGTCCTAGCATATCTATTTTAATATTTGGCAGAATGGTAGCGTCCTGAAATGTGATTGGTGGGAGATCATCTAATTTGGAAAGTGTAATTGGTAAATACTGAGTTTTATTGCTATTGAATTTAAACAAGTTTCTACCTCCCCATTCGGAGATGTTGCACAGATTCGCATTGATAGATATAATGATATCAGCCCTAGAAACAGATCTAGTTTGAGAGTTAGGGAGGAAGGGGAAAATGTAAAAAAGAGAGAGGAGTAGAATTATCAGTTTAAGAATGGATAGAATTAGTTGTAGTGTGAAGTAAATCAATGACAAAAGAAGGAAGAGAGTAGGTGAAAGAACAGAACCCTGTAGGACACCACATTATTGGTAGAGAAAGAGCGAGAGATCGATCCCTCGACAACAACTGCCATGGATTGGTTCTCAAGGAAGCTAGAGATTATAAAACAAAGTGGGGGAGAGAAACCATAAGAGGGAAGTTTAGAAAGCAAACACTTGTGTCATACCCTGTCAAATGCTTTAGAGATGTCGAGGGCCACGACAAAACTTTCCCATAATCCCTAAGAGAGGATGACCAAAGATGGGTGCAGTAGGAGAGCAGATCACCAGTAGATCTCGCTTGGTGAAAGCCATACTGGTGATCCGACAAAAGAGAATGGTGTTTAAGGTGACTGAGAAAATGGGCATTCAAGATAGTTTCGAAAATCTTAGAGAGGGATGAAGTTAGGGCAATGGGGCGATAGTTAGAGGGATTAGAATGGTCACCCTTCTTAGGGATGTGCTGAACTAAGGCTTCCAAGAAGAAGGAAAAGTTTGGGTTTTGAGGCAAAGGCGAAAGAGGAGAGCAAGCACAGGGGCCAGAACTTCAGTACATTCCCTCAGAACATGAGTGGGTATTCCGTCTGGTCCATGCGCTTTAATCACGTCCAACCTGGCTAACACACCAGCAACCTTACTAGTGGAGATTATAGGAAAGTGCATAGGTTCAGTAGGGGGAGCAGGGGTGGGAGGGGTAGAGTTGGAATCTTCTAAGGTGAAGATAGAGGAGAATAAAGGTGCCAAAGAGATTAGCTTTGTCAGGGTGAGAATTGGCTATAGAATTATCAGGTCGGAAGAGAGAAGGGAAAGAGGGAGTGCAGAAAGTTATTACAGATGTTTTTGGTTAAGGACCAGAAGGATTTACTAGAGGAAGAATTAGTCAGGACATCGGTCTTTCTTTTTACAAAATTCCGCTTGGCCCCACGAAGAATAGCATTACAACGATTCCTAGAAGTAATGAAAGAGGAGTGGGTAATAGGAGAAGGAGATAGTTTCATAACTTGATATGCCTTATCTCTCTCCCTGCATACAAGGGAGCAGGAGCGACGAAACCGTGATTGTAAAGTAAAAGTTTTGGTAGAAGATGGGATAAATGCACTCGTACCACCCTGTACTGTATAGCCCCAGCAATGCTGTCAGCACATACCGAGGCATCCCAAGTGGAAAAGCAACAATCATCCCAAGGAAAGTCGGTGAAGAATTCTCGCAAGGATTGCCAGTTTGCCCTCCGATAGTGCCATAGTTGACGTTGAGAGGGGATTGGGAGAGGTGGTCGTGCTCAGTTTGTTTTAATAGAAACAAGATTATGACCAGAAGACCCTAAGGGGACAGAAATTGAGTATGAATAGAGTGAGGGGTTAGAGGTAAAACAAAGATGAAGAATGTTAGCAAGTTTATCTTGTCGATCAGGAACTGTCTGTGATGTACATTGAAATCCCCTAGGTAGAGGATCTCGGTGTTGGGGTGTGTGGATAACAACGACTCATGGCAAGATGTGAGATAGTCAAAGAGTTCCAAATAGTTCGTAGAGTTGGGAGAACAGTATAGGAAACAAAGAAAAATAGTCATAATTGGTAGAGATATTTTGAGCCAGATGACATCATAAAGGGAAGAATCAAGATTCGTGAGTCGAGCTATAGGTATAGGTGTGTTGCAGTAGGCGCATACACCTCCTTAGAAAGGGAAGAGGTATAAAGATGTAGTTGGAGACTTGAAAATGTTTGGGTGAAGCTGCTTTGGTCAGTTGAAGTTCAAATAGTATTAAGAGGTCGGGGGAAAAGGTTGATAGATGGTGTTCCACAGAAGGAAGATTGGATCTCAGGCTGCGAATGTTGGAAAAACGAAGTGTGAAAAAAGTCGATCCTCCAACAACCGCAGTGGCGTCAGTTGAGGCCCTGGGGTCCACAACCTTCCCGATCAGTGGGACCCATCCGAGGAGGACCCGCTTCAATATTAATACCAACTGGAATAGAGCAGATCAAGAATGAGTACATTTATATTTGTTGTGTTGTCAATAATAAGAGAGACAATTGAGACCATGCAATTGTTTATAAATGCGGCAGAAAGACAGATCAACAACCTAGGACTTGGTCACAATTTTCGTGATGCCTTATGGTAGCAGGGTCTACCATTAGACAACACATAATGCTTCCAATATCTTCCCAGGTGGTAGTACCTCCCTGATTGGTAGCTGCCTACTACCTACTACCTATGGCAGTAACTACCTCATCCAGGGATGGAGGATAGCTGGGTAGTCAGGACATCACCATCGGTGTTTCAGTTGAGCAGCGAATGGTAGTGCTCGGATGAGTGGAGGGGGGGCTGCATCATGAGTGATTGGCCCATAAAATGTCTTAGTGGAATTGAAAAATTCGTGCATCTTGTGTTGATCTACAAGTTTTGTGTTTCACATGCTTTATTTTTAAATCAGTCGTTCTTTAGATTGCGAAGTTTGCATTGGGCTACCGCTTTCTTCTTGCAGTTATTCTGCCAATCAGCTAAGGCAGCACGTTTATCATCGACGAATACATTATTTTCCTGGTAATTTTCATCAATCCAGTCTTGGTGTATTCTTTCGATCTGGCCGAGGGTCTCTCTGCAAGTTTTTGTCATGACAGTGTCGAGAATATCCCATTCAGCACTGGGATTTGGGTTATTTGTTGTCGGGTTGTTTATCAGCCCATGTTCGAGATACTCTCCGAAAATATGTGGTATCACTAGATGCTGCAGACGCTTAGTGTTAAAACCTCTTCTAGAGGTTTGTTGACCTCACTGCTTTGGGGTGAAGTGAAGTGAGAGCTTTTGGCTCTGACGAGCCGATGATCAGTGTCGCACTGGTCTGAACCATTCATAGCTCGGGTGATGAGGACATCTCTGCACTCTCTTTCTCTGATAATGATGTAGTGAGATGCCAGTGTTTGGATCGTGGGTGTTGTCACGAACCCTTGAACTTGTCGGCCTGCGTAAACAAGGAATTGGTGATAGTGAGGTTGAGGAGGAGTAGGTCGTTGGGATTACACTTGCCTAGTCCATTTCTCCCTATGATTCGCTGCCAAATGTCAGCATCTTTGCCAATTCTGGCACTGAAGTCACCAAGAAGAACAACCTTATCTTCTCTGGGAATAGAGGTTAGCACTTATCAAGGTAGGCATAAAAGGCCTCCTTGATGTCATCCTCTGCATCCAGTGTTGGGACATATGCACTGATGAAGAAGGCATGACGTGAGTGATTCAGTGGGACTCCGAGGGTCATGAGGCGCTCGTTGATCCTAACAGGCATTTCAGTTAGCCTATGTGGGATGTATTGGCGGATGGCAAAGCCAATTCCATAAATGTGGTTTCTCTCCACAGCAGGCTTACCCTTCTGGAAGAAGGTATAGCCAGACCCCTGTTCTGTGAGATGTCCCTCGTCTGGGAGTCGGAACTCCTAATGGCTGCTATGTCGATGTTATACCTAGCCAGCTCTTTTGCCAGAAGGGCGGTTCTTCTTTCTGGACACTCATTTGTGCCAGTATCCAGAAGGGTCCTGACATCCATGCAGCAACCATAAGAGGCTGCATAGTTTGTTTTTCTTTTGATCTGTGATTATGAATGTTTTCGATCGCATAAGGTTGACCTTACTGGGTGGGGTTGACGAGTCAGGTTGGTTTTTAAGCAGGCTATGTTTAAGGCACCTTTTCTAGACCCCTTCCCATGTGGGGTGTGTTTGTGTTCTGGGTAATAAGTTCAATATACAGGAGCGAA
>NW_024738300.1:7233258-7257060 GCF_018991925.1 Homarus americanus | reverse complement strand
GGAAAAATTTAGGCAAAACCTGATATATACTTTGACACGTCAACCATATTGTGAAGGAACCTTTCAACTGTAATTGTGCGTAATATAATAGAAAAACATCATATGTTGTGAAACCAATGTGACTACATCACATACAACGAGGCAACTGTGACAACATCACATGTTAGGAGGCTAGTCTGATAATATCACATGTGGGGAGGCCAGTATGAGAACAACACATGTGGTGAGGCCAGTATGAGAACATGGCAGTGCTATATTACTTGGTGTGAAGTAAGCACAAGGTTACGTCTTCAGTAGTGAAGGGAAGCAGGGAAGTGCGCCTGATGACTGAACACCTGGTTCTTAGTTCTCAGTTGCGGAAGTGAGAGTGTTTCTTTAAATGGTTAGGAACAGTTGGGTTGTTAACTAGGGTAGGTTAGATTGTGGTAAATGAAACAATAAATCATCTATTGGTTACATCAAGTTAGGACACCCAGTTATAATTCATAATCACAACACATATACTATACCTGCAGTAGTAGTTGTGGTGGTGGTAGTAGTAGTAGTAGTGGTGGTAATGCCTTCTAGACCTGGGATGTGGTAAAAGTGGTAGTTAGTATCAGGGCTGCATGGTATATAGTCGCCGACAAGTTGACAGTCTCTTTGCAAACCTCCAGTCACGCCCAGGTTGAATCCATTACACCCCGGGTCTAGAATTTACAAACATAATATTTTATATTTTTACGTTCTGATGCAAATGTAATCTACAAGGAGTTATTTCAATAAAGAAATACTTATTTTTAAAAACTCTTAGCTGACACGATATGTGTATGTGTGTTTGTGTGTGTGTGTGTGTGTGTGTGTGTGTGTGTGTGTGTGTAAGCGTCTGGACGACCCAGCAGTAGCCCAACAGAAAACAACGCGAATCCCAGTTCTGAATGGGATACTCTCAACACTGCAGAGAGACCCTTTGCCAGATCAAAAGAATACACCATGATTGGTTACATGAAATTGACCCGACACTCAAAGTACTCATCCATGAATAACGTGCTGCTTTTACTGACTGGCAGAACAACCCTCAGTCTCGGACCAAAGCTGATACCTTCCACAAGAAGAAAACGGCAGCTCACGGAAACTTCGTATTCTAAAGAATGACTGGCTTAAAAATAAAGCATGTAAAATACAAAAACATGCAGATCAGTACAAGATGCACGAATTTTTTAATTCCATTAAAACATTTTATGGGCCAACCGCTCATCTGACGGTAACTTCATAAATAAAGACGATGAAGGCCTCCTTGAGCGCTAGAAAAAGCACTACCATTCATTGCTCAACCATAACACCGATGTGGATGTCCCGACTACCCAGCAGATCCCTCAACATCCAGAGCTGACCCACCTCAGCTATCCTCCATCCCAGGATGAGGTAGTTACTGCCATCAAACAGATGAAAAATAACAAAGCCTCAGGGCCTGATGGAATCCCAGCTGAGGTGTGCAAAGCAGGAGGACCTCTGCTTACCAGCCGTCTCCACTCACTTCTGGAGAATATATGAGAAAAGGAGGAAATCCCCCAAGCTCTTAAAGACGCTTCCATTGTCAATATTTATAAAAACAAGGGAGACCGGTCTGACTGTGGCAACTACCACGGGATCTCGCTGCTCTCGGTAGCTGGCAAGATTATCTCCCGAGTCCTCCTAAACAGACTCCTTCCTGAGGCGGAAAACTTCTTCCCAGAATCTCAATGTGGTTTTAGACTATCACTTGGCACCACTGACATGATCTTTGCTGCCCTCCAGTTACAGGAAAAGTGCAAAGAACAGCGTCGTGATCTGTACATGGCCTTCGACTCGGTCAACAGGGAAGCCCTCTGGTGGACCCTCAGCCGTTTTGGCTGCCCACCAAAATTCATCGCCATTGTGAGGCAACTCCACGATGGCATGAACGGCAGTGTCCTACACAACGGCACCCAGTCTGAGTTCTTCCCCATCCAAACAGGGGTTAAGCAAGGGTGTGTACTGGCACCAACTCTCTTTTCCATATTCTTGGGTGCCTTCCTTACTCGTGCCATTGCCAATTTAGCCGGCGGGGTGGACATCGAGTACCGGGTGAAAGGGGGTCTTTTCAACATAAGATGACTCCAGGCAAGAACAAAAGTGTCGGCAGCTTCCATTACTGAAGTTCAGTATGCAGACGATCTCTCCCTGAGCACGACCTACAGGAGATCCTAAACACCTACACAGATGCGTGTGCGCACTTTGTCCTTGAGGTGAATGTACAGTACGTAAGACTCAGATTCTCTTTCAACCTGCTCCAGGTTCAGCCACACCTCCACCATCCAACCAGCTTAACGGTACTACCATCTCTAATGTTACCCACTTTCGGTATTTCGACTCCCACCTGTCCACCACTTCCGACATCGATGAAGAGATTCAGCACCGGATCAGATGTGCATCTCAAGCCTTTGGCGGACTCCGAAACCGTGTCTTCAGAAGTAGGGAGTTGAAATTATCTTCAAAGCTGCATGTATATCGAGCAGTGGTCCTCCCCACTCTGCTATATGGCAGTGAGACATGGGTCACACATAGGAAGCACCTCAAAAAGTCTACGTTCCATCCTCCGAGTTTGCTGGGAAGACAAGAGAACAAATGCCAGTATTCTTGCTGACACCAACTGTAGGAGCATCGAGGCTACCATTATCCATGAACAGCCACGCTGGACCGGCCATGTTACCCGCATGGACGACAGTAGACTGCCAAAGCAGCTACTTTTCAGTCACCTAACGAATAGTGAATGTAACGCCGGAGGGCAAATGAAAAGGTATAAGGATAGTCTTAAGACAAACCTGGAAAAGTGCCAAATCGACCCCTTCACCTTGGAGTCAATTACTTCACATCGTAACTCTTGGAGGAACACCACACGAAGTGTCAATTCTTTCGAATTAGCCAGACTGCAAACCGAGGCAGATAAGCGCCAACGCCGGAAAGACGCTGCCACCGCCCCTCCCGCACTTGATGCAACCCTCCACATGTGCAACGAATGAGGACGTCGCTGCGGGTCCCGTATCGGCCTCTTTAGTCACCTCAAAACACACTAACCTTGGTGACATCACTAATGACTTATATCATTGTATCATAGCTAGATGATCGTCATACTCGATTCCGAGTTACAGCAAAGTAGTAGTAGTAGTAGTAGTAGTAGGAGGCCCGGGCGGCGTGGGTGTGTTGGGGTGCCTTCCCTGATTTAAAGTGTTATTGGTGTGGATATACTCAGTTTGTGGGAGCGAGAATTTCACAGTGTGTCGATGAATGTTGGATGTCACCTTGAGCATCATCGCCGACGGCTCCACTCATTCCTTACGACATTAAACGCAAATATTGCGCGTGTTCACCGGCGATCTTCAAGTAAGCCTGTGAGTGTTTGAATGGTGAGTGGCTGGAGCTGCCAAGTGTCAGTGCCAGTATGTCGATAGGCCTACTTTAGCAAGGGTGGCATCGCGACTCTCGCCCCTATGGGGCCAAGTGCCTCGCACTTTCGGTCGCCCCCCCGCCTCCCCACCTCAAGTAACGGCCACTTCATGTAGTGCCGGCTGACCAAGTGAGTATATATAACTAATGTTACATCAGCGAGACCATAGAAATGGTGGCTATCTCTGCCAAAGTTACATAAACAAGTGTTAGGTGTGACAATTCTTGCTCCCAGTGGATTATTCTCATGTGTGGATTATCGCCCACATGGGGGGTGCCCAAAACAACCACACGCGCGTATATGCCCCAACTACTCGGACACCGCAGGCCAGGCCGTCACCTCTGTGCCTCATACGCATAAGATCTAGTTTCTTCATCCGTATGGGCCCAATAGCAGAGGTCGGAGGCGGAAGTATCTGTCGCCCAAGGTGCTGGTCACTATGCCTGGCAACATTCTTTGCTGCGTCTGTGCTAGCCCGAACCAAAACTGCACAAATTGTTTTTGTGCGAGAAACAACCGACCATGTGTGGATTGCAGGAAGCTAGACCAGTGTCGGAACCCACATCGCAGGGAGCCGACACAGGCGGCCACAGTGGATATCGCCGGGACCCAACCACCCGATGATATCCGAAATGATAGCAGTGAGTCTACTCAACCCGAAAATGTAGTACTAATAAATACTGCTCCCTCAGTAGCAGGTGTCCACGAGGAGAATGAGAGACAGCCGCCTCGGTGGAATGGCATGTCGATGGAAAATGCAGGCGTATGGGTCAAAGAAACCTACTCAGAAATTGTCAAGTGGTCGCCTGCTAACTTATTTGAACCACCCAAGTGTGCGGCCACCAAAGAAATGATTCGGGAGATGACTCGCTTCATGACTGATGACACTCAGGACCGCTTCCTCGCCCCCCTAGCTCTTCAAATACTGGCAATAATACCACATCTATTTTGTCAGAGGACAGACACAAAGGCTAAGCACAAAGAAAATGTGGCAGCAATGAAGAGAAGATTGACAATGTGGCAGACTGGGGCCCTAGATGATCTCCTATGTGAAGCAAGAACACTGCAGGAGAGACTAAAATCTACGGGTGACGGAAAGCAAAACACCGATAACGTGGCAAGAAAAGTTGGAAACAAAATGCGTGTGGGAAAAGTGTCTCTCGCGGTAAGATCTCTCACACAGGAATCCTCCGGTGGGGTGATGCCAATAAACAGAGAGACATTAAAACTATTGAAAGAGAAACATCCCCCTGCAAGCGAAGATGAAGGCATCAGGTTCCAGGGTGACTATATCCCACCAAATGCTGTCCTGTTCGAGAAAATAATAGGAGAGATGGTGTGGAAAAAGGCACTGAAGACTCGAGGAGGAGCCGGCCCTTCAGGTCTGGATGCAAACGGTTAGAGAGTCATCCTCAGCACAAACAAGTTTGGCCCTGTAGCAAGCGATCTCTGCACTGCCATTGCCGCCCTTGCAAGAAAGCTTGCATCCTCTTGCTGCCATCACCTCCAAGCCCTGACGGCCTGCCGCCTTATTCCTCTGGAAAAGAAACCAGGATGTAGACCTTTAGGGGTGGGGGAAGTGCTGAGGCGGATCATCGGAAAATGCATAATGGAGGTGGTAAAGGACGATGTCAGGGCAGCAGCAGGGAACCTACAAGTCTGTGCTGGCCACCAGGCTGGTGGGGAGGCGGCCATTCACGCCATGAGATTGATATTTGAGCAGCGTGATTGTGACGCCGTTCTCCTGGTGGATGCTTCAAACGCATTCAACATACTTAACCGCAAGGCTGCACTGCACAACATCAAGATCAAGTGTCCTAGCTTTGCGATGTATGTTGAAAATTCGTATAGGAATCCCTCAGACCTCTACATAGTAAACAACAAGGCTCTACGAGGTGATACCATCCTACAGTCGACCGAGGGAACAACACAGGGGGACCCCGTTGCAATGGCAATGTATGCAATTGGCCTATCAGTGCTCCAACAAGAAATAAAATTTGAAACAACTGGGGTCAAACAAGTGGCATATGCTGATGACCTTACAGGAGCAGGAAAAGTGGAGTGCATCAAAAAGTGGTGGGACCTGGTAACATCGCGAGGTCCACAAATAGGGTACCACCCAAACGCTAGCAAGTCCTTCCTCATCGTGAAGCCAGAACATTATGAACGGGCTTTGGAGGTTTTTGGCGGAAGTGAGGTCAAAATAATTAAGGACGGCCAAAGACATCTAGGCGCTGTAATTGGCACTACGGACTTCAAGACCGAGTACGTTGCGGGAAAGGTGAATGAGTGGGTTAGCGAAACCCAAGCTCTGTCTGAGATTGCTAACACAGAGCCACATGCGGTCTTTGCAGCATTCACCCATGGAGTCAAGCATCGCTGGAACTACCTGATGCGTACCATCCCTGAGATCGGACCCCTCCTCCACCCTCTGGAAGAAGCTATCAGTGTCAAGTTCATTCCCAAACTAGTGAAACACCCTGACTTAACCCCAGCAGAAAGAACACTTCTTGCACTTCCACCAAGACTGGGAGGGATGGGACTAACTATTCCAGAGGAGATTGCTGACACTGAACATCAAAATTCACTTAAGCTCACGGCAGCCCTCACTGACCACATAATAGCCCAGAATGCATCAGGGGAAGTGGACACCAGCGAAGTAAATAAGATCCGTAGGGCCATTACAACAGATCGGCAGCACTGCCAAAATGACATGTTGCAGCAACTATTGCTGCAGGTTCCAGAAAATTTGACAAAAAAAGTAGCTATAGCGCAGGAGGTGGGCGCCTCGAACTGGTTAACTACGTTACCGATAAGGGCAAATGGTTTCAGCCTTAACAAACAAGAATGTACAGATGCCATTGCTCTAAGGTACGGTTGGCCAGTGGATGGTTTGCCCTCCCAATGCGTGTGTGGCTCTTCCTATGACGGCGATCACGCCATGGTCTGCAAGAAGGGGGGCTTCATTTGCATGAGGCATGACGAGGTAAGGGATCTCACAGCAAATATGTTGAAGGAAATCTGCCGGGACGTCATGGTAGAACCGACCCTCCTTCCACTGGATGGTGAGATCTTCCAACACAGGACTTCAAACACATTTAACGAAGCCCGTGTGGACGTCAGTGCTCGAGGATTCTGGACGCGGGGACAGCGAGATTTCTTCGACATCAGGATTTTTGATCCCATGGCCATTTGTCACCGTAACCTAGCTCTCGATGCTGCACATAGGAGGAACGAGAACGACAAGAGAAGGGCGTATGGGGAGAGAATTCAAAACGTTGATCAAGGCAGCTTCACTCCTCTAGTGTTCACAACCTCTGGTGGGATGGGCCCAAGTGCAAGATGTTTCTACGCCAGACTCGCGGAGTTGATCTCCGAACAGAAGCAGCAGCCCAAAAGTTATGTTACAGCCTGGATGAGATGTCGACTGTCCTTCTCTCTCCTTCGGTCGGCTTTGCTCTGCCTCAGGGGAACGAGAGCTTCTGCCCCTACTCCGACAACTGCTGCAGATATTGACTATGAGGCTACAGTCACCGAATGCCGCATAGATCTGCGGCTCAACTAATTTAACACAGATAGGATAGCTTCTTATGTATTAGGATATTTAATATTAAGGTAAATAAATGGTGGCGAAGGTGTGGCTATTGGGGGAGGCTGGAGGCCACGTTTTTAAAAAGTAGTAGTAGTAGTAGTAGTAGTAGTAGTAGTAGTAGTAGTAGTGTGCGGCCACCAAAGAAATGATTCGGGAGATGACTCGCCTCATGACTGATTACACTCAGGACCGCTTCCTCACCCCTTTAGCTCTTCAAATACTGGCAATAATACCACATCTTTTTTGTCAGAGGACACACACAAAGACTAAGCACAAAGAAAATGTGGCAGCAATGAAGAGAAGATTGGCAATGTGGCAGACTGGGGCCCTTGATGATCTCCTATGTGAAGCAAGAACACTGCAGGAGAGACTAAAAATTACGGGTGACGGAAAGCAAAACACCGATGACGTGGCATTAAAAATTGGAAACAAAATGCGTATGGGAAAAGTGTCTCTGGCGGTAAGATCTCTCACAGAGGAATCCTCCGGTGGGGTGATGCCAATAAACAGAGAGACATTAAAACTACTGAAAGAGAAACATCCCCCTGCAAGTGATGAAGAAGGCATCAGGTTCGAAGGTGTCTATATCCCACCAAACGTTGTCCTGTTTGAGAAAATAACAGGAGAGATGGTGTGGAAAAAGGCACTGAAGACTCGGGGAGGAGCCGGCCCTTCAGGTCTGGATGCAAACGGTTGGAGAGTCATCCTCAGCACAAACAATTTGGCCCTGTAGCAAGCGATCTCTGCACTGCCATTGCTGCCCTTGCAAGAAAGCTTGCATCCTCTTGCTGCCATCACCTCCAGGCCCTGACGGCCTGCCGCCTTATTCCTCTGGAAAAGAAACCAGGATGTAGGCCTATAGGGGTGGGGGAAGTGCTGAGGCGGATCATCGGAAAATGCATAATGGAGGTGGTAAAGGATGATGTCAGGGCAGCAGCATGGAACCTACAAGTGTGTGCTGGCCACCAGGCTGGCGGGGAGGCCGCCATTCACGCCATGAGATTGATATTTGAGCAGCGTGATTGTGAGGCCGTTCTCCTGGTGGATGCTTCAAACGCATTCAATATACTTAACAGCAAGGCTGCACTGCTCAACATCAAGATCAAGTGTCCAAGCCTTGCAATGTATGTTGAAAATTCGTATAGGAGTCCATCAGACCTCTATATAGTAAACAACAAGGCTCTAAAAGGTGATACCATCTTACAGTCAACCGAGGGAACAACACAGGGGGACCCTGTTGCAATGGCAATGTATGCAATTGGCCTATCAGTGCTCCAACAAGAAATAAAATTTGAAACAACTGGGGTCAAACAAGTGGCGTATGCTGATGACCTTACAGGAGCAGGAAAAGTGGAGGGCATCAAAAAGTGGTGGGACTTGGTAACATCGCGAGGTCCACAAATAGGGTACCACCCAAACGCCAGCAAGTCCTTCCTCATCGTGAAGCCAGATCATTATGAACGGGCAATGGAGATTTTTGGCGGAAGTGAGGTTAAAATATCTAAGGATGGCCAAAGACATCTAGGCGCAGTAATTGGCACTACTGACTTCAAGACCGAGTACGTAGCGGGAAAGGTGAATGAGTGGGTTAGTGAAATCCAGGCTCTGTCTGAGATTGCTAACACAGAGCCACATGCGGCCTTTGCTGCATTCACCCATGGAGTAAAGCATCGTTGGAACTACCTGATGCGTACTATCCCTGATATCGGACGCCTCCTCCACCCTCTGGAAGAAGTTATCAGTGTTAATTTCATTCCTAAATTAGTGAAACACCCTGACTTAACCCCAGCAGAAAGTGCACTTCTTGCACTTCCATCAAGACTGGGAGGGATGGGACTAAACAATCCAGAGGAAATTGCTACCACCGAACATCAAAATTCACTTAAGCTCACTGCAGCCCTCACGGACCACATAATAGCCCAGAACGCAACAGGGGAGGTGGATACCAGTGAAGCAAATAAGATTCGTAGGTCCATTACGACAGATCGACAGCACTGCCAAAATGATAAGTTGCAGCAACTGTTGCTGCAGGTACCAGAAAATTTGAAAAAAAAAGTAGCTATAGCGCAGGAGGTGGGCGCCTCGAACTGGTTAACTATGTTACCGATAAGGGCAAATGGTTTCAGTCTTAATAAACAAGAATTTACAGATGCCATTGCTCTAAGGTATGGTCGGCCAGTAGAAGGTTTGCCCTCCCAATGCGTGTGTGGCTCTTCCTATGACGGCGATCACGCCATGGTGGGCAAGAATGGGGGCTTCATATGCATGAGGCATGACGAGGTAAGGGACCTCACAGCAAATATGTTGAAGGAAATCTGCCGGGATGTCATGGTAGAACCGACCCTCCATCCTTTGGATGGTGAGATCTTCCAACATAGGACTTCAAACACATCTAATGAAGCCCGTGTGGACATCAGTGCTCGAGGATTCTGGACGCGGGGACAGCGAGCTTTCTTCGACATCAGGATTTTTGATCCCATGGCCGCATGTCACCATAACCTAGCTCTCGATGCTGCACATAGGAGGAACGAGAACGACAAGAGAAGGGCATATGGGGAGAAAATTTAAAACCTTGATCAAGGCAGCTTCACTCCTCTAGTGTTCACAACCTCTGGTGGGATGGGACCAAGTGCAAGATGCTTCTACGCCAGACTCGCGGAGGTGATCTCCGAACAGAAGCATCAGCCCAGAAGTTATGTTACAGCCTGGATGAGATGTCGACTGTCTTTCTCTCTCCTTCGGTCGGCTTTGCTCTGCCTCAGGGGAACGAGAGCTTCTGCCCCAATTCCGACAACTGCTGCAGATATTGACTATGAGGCTACTGTCACTGAATGCCGCATAGAACTGCGGCTCAACTAATTCAACACAGATAGGATAGCTACATATGTATTAGGATATTTAATATTAAGGTAATTAAATGGTGGCGAAGGTGTGGCTATTGGGGGAGGCTGGATGCCACGTTTATATATATAAAAAAAAGTAGTAGTAGTAGTAGTAGTGTGTGTGTGTGTGTGTGTGTAATAATAATAATTAATGGGTTATTGAAAGAACATGGCAGCCAAAGGCTAAAAATATTTAGTGAACATAGATTATAAGTTACATAATTGTGAATGGGATTTAGTTCAGAGGAGAACTTCTTGTAGAGATTCTTTGTTAGGTCATTGATGGAGTGCTTTATCTTCGGTTTGTCCAAAAATCTTGCTACTTTAAATTCTTCAAATAAGTTAGTGGGAGAGGGTCTGGTAGGTAGGCAGGGAGACTGGTTGTGTCAAGCTGGAGGAGAGTCTGACATACTGTATAGTTGCGAAATGATTGTTAGTTTTCTCAGCTGTGTCACCATTAAGGAAGTAGCTGAGGAAAGGGAGGGGTGTGTCTTATTGCTTAGATCACAGAGTTCCTTAAGCTTACCCTACCACTGACTGATGTTGGTCTGCTTCAGGTGTTGCAGCATGGTTGCAGCGATTGTATAACGGATGAATTTGTTGGGAAGGTCCCTGTGGCGGTTGTTGTCCTTGAGATTAGAGGCGCTGTTTCTCTGATGCATAAGTCTTTTGATCCGGGGTGTGCGGTCCAGAGCAAGTCAACTGGGTGTAATCTAATGAACTTCTCAGTCCAGGGATAGTGAACAATCTACTGCCCGAAGAGTCAGTAACTGGCTTATAGATTTTAATGTACTGTAAGGGCTCTGCACGTGGCTGGTGATAGGTGTGTACTACACCCGATAGGAGGCATTGGTAGGTACTAGTAACTAAGTTAAGATAAGGTCGAGGGTGTTTTGACCGTGAGTAGGGAAGTTCACAGCTTGTGATAGTAGCAGGTGGTCCTGGATATCAGTGGTGTCAATATTGTTATAATCACAACAGAGCACCAACTTGGTACACGGGTACCTAACTCTGAGGTGGTTGGAGGTGGTAATGAGGTGAATGATAGAGTGCCTCTAGTGGGTGAGCGAGGTGAGTGGTATACCACACAGTATATGTTGGAGGCAGTGTGTGAGGAAATGTGTTCCTACACGCTCTGTGGTAACTAGTATCTTCAAACGGCAACGTCGCAGTAGTGTTTTAACTATTTATCATTTTATCGTTGAATGGGTATTTGCTGTGTAACGACGGACGTGATTGGTGGATAGGTTTGCGGAGGCGGAGTAGCAATCTATGTTAGGGATAATCTGAAGTGTGAAATAAATAAGGAAATAAAAACTGAGAGGAATACAGAAACAATTTGGATAGAATTAAGCGACGGTCGGGAAAAATTAATCACAGGGGTAATATATAGACCCCCCAATCTTGATAGCGTCAATGAGCGACTTATCTGGGATGAAATGCGCAGGGCTTCCATACACAACAAAGTCTGTATAGTAGGCGACTTTAACCTTGGCCAAATAGATTGGACTGTCCTTACGGGTAACTCAGAATCAGAGGATTTTCTCGAGACGATCCAGGACTGTTTCCTAAGTCAACATATAACCGAACCCACACGGGGTAATAATATACTGGATTTAGTTCTGACGAACAGAGAAAACCTCATTAGCAATGTCGAGGTAGGGAACGAACTTGCAAACAGCGATCACAAAGAAATTCGATTCCAGTTAGATTTTCAGGGCAGACGTAAGGAAAATTCCACTAAAGTACCAGATTTCAGAAGGGCAAACTTTGACAGTTTAAAGAGGCAGCTGAGAGAGGGGGTGTCGCGCTTGGCCGTGAACCTGACAGATGACACCGACCTGATAACGAGATCTGAGATTGCCGAGTTCCACGATAATTTAAATAGTGAGTTACTTAATGCACAAAGGCAGAACATACCATACAAAAAACTCAGATCAGACAACAATGACCCTAAATGGATAAATAATTATTTAAAGAACATCATTGGCCAAAGGAAGGCTATAGGTAGAAGGATAAATCGTGGCGAAATTCACCTCCGGGACTATTATAGGGTATTGGCGAGTAGAGTTAAAACCGAGATAAGGAAAGCAAAGAGGAATAATGAGGTAAGGATAGCAAGGGAGGCGAAGACAAACCCCAAAGGATTCTACCAAATGTATCAAACTAAAACACGAGAAAAGATTGGACCAATACGGTCAGACTCCGGCGAGCTCACTGATAACGACGGAGAAATGAGCAATAATTTGAATAAATATTTTTCAACAGTTTTCACCACCGAAAATCTAAACATGATACCCGAGGCACCGACTCTATTCAGAGATAGTGAAGAAAACAAATTAAGTGAGATAGTAGTGACTAGTAACGATGTTAGTAAGCAAATAGACAAACTAAAGCCTAATAAGTCACCTGGTCCCGATGAGATATTTGCCAGAGTATTAAAGGAATGCAAGGAAGAGCTTAGTATGCCCTTAGCAAAGTTGTTTAACATGTCCTTAAAAACAGGTGTAGTACCAGAATCCTGGAGGATAGCGAATGTAATACCGATTTTCAAGAAGGGGATAGATCACTATCCTCTAACTACCGCCCAATCAGTCTAACATCAATAGTAGGCAAATTACTGGAAGCAATCATTTCAAACTCTATTCGAAATCACCTGGAGAAGCACGATTGATCAATGATTCCCAGCATGGCTTCACAAGCGGACGTTCTTGCCTAACTAATCTATTAACATTCTTTTCATCAGTTTTCGAATCAGTGGACGAGGGGCACAATTATGATGTGGTATATCTCGACTTTAGCAAAGCCTTCGACAGAGTCCCCCACGAAAGACTAATTAGAAAAGTAGAAGCACATGGCATCAAAGGTAATATCCTTAAATGGATCAGGGCGTGGTTACAGGACAGAAAACAGCGAGTGAGCATTAACGGCACTAAATCCCATTGGAGTAACGTCACTAGGGGAGTTCCCCAAGGTTCAGTACTTGGACCATTATTATTTATTACATACATAAACGACATAGATATCGGCATAGACAGCAACATAAGTAAATTTGCTGATGACACTAAAATAGGACGTGTTATCAAATCTGATGAGGACTCCACAAAACTACAGGAAGATCTAAACAAATTTTTCGACTGGTCTGAAAAATGGCAGATGAAATTCAACGTCTACAAATGTAAAGTACTCAGTATAGGAGATGTAAACAGGAAACCAGATACCAGATGAACAACGATGCCATAGAGAAATCCGACTGCGAGAGAGATTTAGGAGTAATGATAAGTAAGAACCTTAAGCCAAGTAAACAATGTGTTTTTGCTCGTAACAAGGCTAATAAAGTACTTGGGTTCATACAAAGGAGTGTTAGTTACAAGACTAGCGAGGCCATCCTAAAACTGTATCTCGCTCTTGTGAGAACACACCTGGATTACGCAGTTCAGTTCTGGTCACCGTATTACAGAATGGATATAGAATCCTTGGAAAGAATTCAGAGGAGAATGACAAGACTAATCCCGGGCATTAGGAACCTTGAGTATAGAGACAGGTTAAAGCATCTTAATTTGCACTCCCTCGAGAGACGTAGAGCGAGGGGCGACCTGATAGAGGTGTATAAGTGGAAGACAGGGCTAAACAAAGGGGACATTACAAAGGTACTCAAATTATCCAACCAGGAGCGAACTCGTAACAATGGTTTTAAATTAGACAAATTTAGATTTAGGCGTGAAATAGGTAAACACTGGTTTGGAAACAGAGTAGTGGATGAATGGAACAAGTTACCAAATATCATCATTAACTCGAATACGCTGAATTGCTTCAAACATAGGTTGGATGCTCATATGAGCAATAGGGGTTGGGTGTAAACGGGACTGCCCAGTATGGGCCAATAGGCCCGCTGCAGTTTCCTCCATTCTTATGTTCTTATGTTCTTATGTCATATAGGTTGGCCGTTCGGAGAAACTGAGTACTACAGGAGGCATAGGAACACTTTTCTGCAACTGTACAGCACGTACCCATAATGCCTCCACATCAGCTCTCAAACGGACAGGACCTCCTTTCACAAGCTCCTCACCACACAGCAACTCCCTAGCACTGCATTATACAGTGCCACGCACATCTTTAGGTTGAAGAAGCCACAAGTTCAGAAAATTGTAAGGGCAAAATTTTTTGGAGTGAGAGTTGTCACGTGCCACACTCCCTCCAGTACTGACCACCATTTTGGCCGTAGGAGCTGACATTGTGGCCTCTGCATCACGTGCTAAGAAGAGAATATTTAATCCTGGGTGGACGTCAGATTTCTATTTCGTAGACAACCAAGATATCTTTGCCTTATTTGTTGGCAGACAATGGCTGAAACTAAATGATGTAACATAGCGCGACATTACAAGACAAATGATGCAGCCAAGTGCAATCCCTTCAAGGGAGAGGAGAGAAAGGCAAAGGCTTCAGCTTTAGAAAAGAATCTTGAGCCTCCTGTAGCGTATATTCACCAGCTCTAGGGGATGCAATCACTGAGGAGATTGCATATATTCTCAAACCACTTCAAGATGATGAGTATATCTAGGCATTTGCAAAACGTTGTTGCCCTGAAAATTAAACATTGCAAAGCAAGTGAGTGTGAGTCGCCAATCTGTGACTGATCGTGTTGAGAAAATATCAGACAATATCTCAACGCAATTAATAATTTGACAGGATGTGTGTCAAGTCTGTCCTCTTCAGTCATTGTGGTGTACAAGTGTATGATGTTACCTGCCCTGGTATACTCACTTTCAGATCAAGTTGTATATGGCAGTACCTACGTTTGAGACATGATTTTATATATTACAGAACCTACTTTAAAGACATGATAGCAATATTACTCGTACAGTGCCTACATTAGAGATATAATCAGCACTATTACAGTACCTACTTTATCGACATGATCAGAAATATTACAGTACTTATGTTAGAGACATGATCACAAATATTATAGTACCTACTTTAGAGAAATTATCGCAAATATAAATTTATTAAGTAGAACGATCGTCACTCCTTCACTGTTTTCCTACAAGGAGTTAAGTAGAGTAATTTTACTAGCAACTAATAAAATTCATCACTCCAGCTCTGCCATTGTCGCGTCTGGAGAATATAGTCTTAAAACCATCAGCTGAGCCTGGATTAATTGCCTCAACCTTTCATTAGGGTAGAATGCTTCCAGTAGTATACGAGTATAACTTATTTCCGTTCCCCAGCCAGGTAGATCTACGTAACGTTGATGTATTCAGCATTTCTGCGTATTTATGGTGCCCTGGTTACAGAGATATATCACTACACGAAGGCTATAACAACTAGGTTTCTAGAAAAGCTGTAAGAACACACGCGAGTGCAATATAATATCAGATGAGACTGAACTGACCAGTTGTAATTTTAAACGTATAAAATCAGATAACCTGATAAAACAGGTTCTGGGAGACTGCCTATATATTTACCTTTTACTAAAACCTTCACTTGTGATGCACTGTCCGAAACGACTCTCTCCCTCCGGTTGAAATTTGCAACAAAATATATTTCCGATTTAGGCTATAGTATTTTTCCATTAAACTATGATTTACTGTTATCATTATTATTTTCTTTCTAAGTGAGTATAGTAATTCTTGTCCACGTCTTCGAGGATGTCAACTCTACGGCTACCTAGGAAACTTAGCCAACACATCAGCGAGATGTATGACCAAGAGTCGAGAGAGTTTCATCACACACACACACACACACACACACACACACACTACTACTACTACTACTATTTGTTTCTTCGACGTGGCCTCCAGCCGCCATTTTATTGCCTTAAAATTAAATATCATAATAAATAAGTAGCTTAGAGCATTGGCATCTGTAAATCCTTGTTTATTGAGACTGAAACCAATTGCCCTTATCGGTAACGTAGTTAACCAGTTCAAGGCGCCCACCTCCTGCGCTATAGCTACTTTTTTTCAAATTCTCTGGTACTTGCAGCAACAGTGGCTGCAACTTATCACTTTGGCTGTGCTATCGTTCTGTCGTAATGGACCTTCGAATCTTGTTTACTTCACTGGTATTCACCTCACCTGTTGCGTTCTGAGCTATTATTGGTCCGTGAGGGCCTGCTACTACTACTACTATTTATAACGCTACTACTTATACTACTCCTACTAGTGTTAAGTTGTGTTGTGTTGTGTTGTGTTGTGTTGTGTTCTGTTGTACTGTTAAAAGTGTAATAGTGTAACATAGAAGGGTCACACTTCCTGTATATACACCACACCCTCATCTCTATCTGCACGGCTTACTCTCTAACCACCCAAACCACTCGTTACCAACAAGCCAACGAGGAAATCAAAGAGACATGAGTTGGTTCCTGATTGGTGGAAAACCTTGCCGGCTTTTGAGGGGCAGGTGATGTCTCTTCTATGCACCCAGACCCAGGCAGTTCAGCTCTCGACACCACCAGCAGTGCTGCCTTTTGAAGGAAAGTTATCTGCTAAACGGTTGGATACGTCACACAACGGATGTGACGTCACATACGGAGAAGTTCGGTAATGCATGTTTGTTTTTTTCCAATTCAAGGGTACAAATTCGCAATAACAAAAGAGGACATGAAATTCAGTTATCAATCGATAATTTTCCTTATTTTACGTAAGGTTTAGTAACATAATAATTGTTACTGATGCAGTAGAAAAGGCGATGAGGTTGACAGGCCAACGGATATGGTCATTCTGGCACCGTCCTATAGTAAAAGCAGAAGGATTGGACACTGATTAGTACTTCTGAGGTTTTCGTCGGGCAACCACTATGTAAGGCTCCTTATAACATCGGCGAGTATTGCCTTGTATTTGGTTTAATTGTATTTGTTATGATGAATTGGTTTTACTAATTTTGGATAATTGTCCCATGAACCAGTTTCGTACTCTTTCATATGTAGAAAACCGAAGCTGATATCTTTCAAGATAATCTACTTAATATTTCTTAATGCACACCTGTATTTACGACCTTGAATTACGGTTATGTCATACTGTAACAAATTAACTCCGACTAAATCGTCTGTTTATTGAATCTCATAGTGCTGTCTTCTTTCAGAATTACTTTTCACTAACATCTTTGGTGTTTCTTATGCATTGAGAGACTTTGATTCGTACAGCTCATCGATCTGTCTTGGTAATTGTTGTATTTACTATCGATGAACATAAATTAATATCTTTTACGTGGATTATATGTATATATGCAAGTAAACTTATGTTTAACTAATGGTTCTCTGCAATACCTTATATATTCAGTGAAATCCAATGCATACCGTATGGATGCAAGAAAAATGGCTGTCAAAGGATGTCTTCAGCTCTTGGATAGCTCGGGTACCAGGAACTCCGACGAAGACATATTGTCAGGTTTGCCATAAATACCTAAGTGCCGAGATATCTTCATTGAAACGCCACCGCACCTCAAGACAGCATGTTGGTATGAAAGAACGACTGGAAGCTAGCACCTCTGCTCCGGGTGGCACATTTGCTCATTGTGGTCAGCGTGGCGGCAGCGCCTTTGATCAACCTGGCACGTCTTCTCAGGATGGAGGGTAGCCTGGCATGACGACCCAGGAAGACCTGTCCTTACCCGCTGAGGACACACTGAACGCTGTGGCGTATGCGACTATCCTATTCGCAGTGTTCTTGGCAGAACATAATCTGCCATTCAGGTAATTTAATGTTTGTTTCCTCTTGTATTTTAGCCCAGAAAGTAATGACACTGCTTAATAAGCAGTCGTGTTAAAATATTCAAAATACGGGTGGCAGAAAACGTAACTCGTTTAGCAACATGTGATCTTCAGTTGCAAGTATAGCCTAATAATTGTAATATTCCTTTTAGGTTTTGTGACCACCTTGTCGACCTCAATAAGCGAATGTTTCCCGATTCCAAGATAGCCGCTCAAATGACAATGCAACGGACTAAGTGCAAGGTCGTCGTGCAAGCCTTAGTAAGTAAATCATGTGCAGTGATAGTGAAATATTTTGATCAGGATGATAATGACATAAAATTGCGATGTTGGATTTGATTGACGTATTTGAAGGTAATCAGGGTTCGACTGGTAAAAATATATATAACATGCAACTACAGTGCCTCACTACACATCATATACCATTGAACAACTTTGTTGGCTTTGTTGCGGATGGAGCATCAAATATTATTGGGGAGTATAACTGTGTAACTAGCAGAATGAAAGATCAAATGCCTGACATTACCATATTTAAATGTGTTGCACATAGTATACATATCTGTGCCAGCAAAGCAGCAAAGACCTTGCCACGTACTTGTGAAGATTTGTCGAGAAATGTGTACTATTACTTTTCCCAGAGTGCCAAAAGAAATGTGAGTAAGTAATTTCAGGTTTTTTGTCAACTCAAACCACACAAAATACCTCATGCCTGTGCCACGAGGTGGCTGTCACTCCATGAAGCTGTTGCAAGAATACTCGAACAGTGGCAACTCCTCAAACTGCATTTCCATAGTAGGGTAATTGAGGAGAGACTTGTGACTGTGCAGAACATAACTGATGCACTTGATGATCCATCTGTGTTCTGCTACTTGAATTTTTTTAATTACATATTGCCGCAACTCAACACCACAAACTTGATTTTCCAGAGTAAAGCCCCAACTTTGCATTTAATCCATAGCATATGTCAACTGTATAGGTTATTGCTAAACGCCTTTTGTCATTCACAAAGTGTGCCCAAACTCCAAATGCATGATATTGATCCAACCGATGATTCCCTATATGTACCAGTCAATCAAATATATTTGGGATCAGAATTACATGCCACCTTCCAAAGGCCAGAGTATTATAATAAGATCAGTATGAGCACTGACATAAAGATAGTGCAGAAAATTTCTAGTAGCAGTGTGTATGAAAATACGGAAAAGATTCGAACTAAACAATAAGTTGTGGAGACTTGCGGCATATTTACACCCCAAAAGAGTCATTGATCAGTATGTACGTGCAGAAATGCCGTCATTACGTGATTTAGTGAAGGAAGTGACACGTATCAACAACTATGATAAACAGGCGTTGGATGATTAGTGGGGATCTATTCCATAGCACCAGTTTAAATGAAAAGCCCCAAATGTGACGTTCAGCAATTTTATAAACATGTCATTAGCATTTAAAATGAGTGAGATGCAAAATATAAATGTTTTGGACATTTTGCAATGGGAGTGTTATCACTTCCAACATCCAACGTCTTTTTTCTAAGGTGAATTTAATTAAACGGAAACAGAAATAGTTTTCATATACAAACTGAAAAATCCTTAATAACTTTGAGCAAGTGTGCGTGCGAGCAAGGTGGTTGTACACTGTTTGAGCCCAACGAGGGCATGATTTTATGTGTCAAGAAATAGTGTTATTAATCTGTTAATTCTTATCTGCGGTGTTGGTATATATGTTATCATTTAATATTATTGTGGACATAATATATTGTACCATGTGTTGGCATTATCGTGGTTGTGGTGTTCCCATTATGTGATGGTGCTACAATTACTGTGTTACTGTTGTTATCATGGATTGATGTTAATGGATATAGTATTAAGTCTTTTGACATTATGTTACCATTTATTGGAGCTATGGTTATGGTGCCAGTCATGTGTTAATATATATGGGTGCTATGTTACTATATGGATATGGTGTTTTTGCTGTGTTATATGTACTGTGATTACGATGTTAAGTTTGTTGGTCGATATATGTCCTCATTTATTAAAAAGTAGGCATACATCGGTCTTAGTGATACATTAGTTATTAATGTGTGGTTGACAAGGCTACATTTTTTATAATCATATACAAAGAAACCGGCGGAAATATGACGTCAATGACATTTGCGGCAGCATTGACTACCAGTGGCTCATTGTTCTTCCCTGTTGTTCTGTCGTGGAGTGATCCACTGTTCCAGCACTAACCTGTACCCGAGAAATCTACTGACCCTCTACTTGTAACGTGTATTAGTACAGCTGTGTTCATTAATTTTCACTCTTATAAATATGTTTTTGTTTATTTAGGTTTAATTATTATATTTAAAAATCACTTGCATATTTTTCATGTCCTATTCCTTATACTGTGTTTGGTAATATCTTGTCAACCATGAGTGTGGTATCTACTATTCAATTAAGCCAAGTAATGCTGTATAATTAAACCTACAGTAAAAGGTAACTTGTAAAGTTTATAATACAAACAGATTGTCACTTGTTACGTAATTGTGCACGAGTTTTACAAGGTATTATAACAAAATTAATTCAACCAAAAAGCCCCTAGACACACACAGGTAAAGAATTTATTTTAATTTTGAGATTGGAATACAAGTAAAAGTTAAAGTAAAGTAACTAAAGACATTTGTCTTCTTGATTGCTCTGTTTCCGTAACAAATGGGGCCTTTCTTTTCTTTTATCCTCTTCACCACTGATCGACTCGTTAGCCGCTTGGGCGATCGGTCACGTCTCTGTTAGGCGCTGTTGGCAAGTACTGGGCATGCACCGGTTCCTGAATGTACCTGAACCTGCTCCAGTGTTGGTCAAGTGTGGTCTTGAAAGAGCTCGCACTCGGTGCCGTCACAACACTTTCTGGTAAATTGTTCCAAGAGTTCACAACTCTCACTCTGAAAAAGTTTGCCCTCACAGTTTTCTGGACCTGCGGCTTCTTCTTGAGCAGTGACCCCTTGTGGGGCAAGCGTCAGCCAGCTCCAAGTGAGGACACTCGACTGAGTAATGGCCCTTGAGTTGCTTATACACCTCAATTAGGTCGCCCCTTGTTCGTCTGTAGTATAAGCTAGGCAAGTTAAGGCGCTCCAATTTCTCAGGATAGTTGAGCTGCCGAAGTGCAGGCACCAGTCTGGTGGCCCTCCTTTCAACATTTTCAACCAACTGACAGTCCCTAGCCTATCTCGGGGACCAGACGGGGTAACAGTACTCCAGATGGGGAAGCACTTCACTCTTGAAGATCGTTACAAGGGATATCTGAACGACCTTCTTATAAGTGCTAATAATTTATTTGCCTGATTTACCATCTCGCAATGGCCCGAGAACTTCAGCTCATTGTCAATATTCACACCTACTGTAGGTCATTCTCACATTCAGTCTTAAATAGTGTAGTTTCTTCATTCCGTTGGGACATATGATACGCCTCCTTACCGTTGGTACGCCCCAGGTGTATCATCTTACACTTCGTGACATTGAATCTCGGCAGCCATTTCTTCGACCATTCTTGGAGCTAGCAGAGATCCTTCTGCAGCTCTTCACAGTCTGCATGGTTTTTGATTTACCGAAATAACTTGGCGTCATCGGCAAACATTTGTCTGAAGGAGTGTACAACGTCAGGCATGTCATTTATGAAACAAACAAACAACGGGCCCAATACACTGCCCTATGGTACCTCGCTTGTGATAGGTACAGATGATGATTTCGTGCCATTAATCACCTGTCCTAGGAGCATGAGTTGCCTGTCTTGGAAGCAAATGGGTTGCCTGTCCCAGTGAGGTAATTGTTCACTTACTGTTTGTATTGAGTTTCACTTTATATTTTTTTACTTTTATATTACTGTTGAAACTCTGGATTAAAACTTTTGTTGCATGACAACCATACAAGACAGTATAAGTGGATATTCTATGTCTGTATTTGATACCCCCAAAATGTTCTACACTACTGAGGGTATACGCAAACACTTATCTTGAAAATAGGTTCTTATTCTCGTAAGGGAGATAAATACAGAGGAACAAATAGACAGTGGCTTCCAATGCCATAAGGACTAGCGATCTCAACTCTATGTTTCACTCCGCGCTGGCATGCCCAGATGCCAGCGTTCACAAGCTGAATACATAATATGTAAATATGATAATACATATACATAACATGGTGCATAATAATTGGAAACATTACATAGGATTAATACATGTTCTGTAATACTTTACTATACATAATTAATAGAGTAATATAAGAATACACAGCTTAAGGTACTACTTCGTGTCCATATTATACACCTCCCTCCCCCCTATACGCTCATAGTTTCATCTTGAGCGGACCTTTTGTTTCTGAGTCGCTCGGACCTGCGGAGTACCGGGGCAGAAACACAAGGTGGAGATGGATTTACTGTAAAGACATCAACATTAGGGGACTCTACTGGAGACGGGTCAACACTAGGCAGCTCCACAGGTCAGAGGAAATGACGGTTCCTCCACCATACTCTACCACTAGGAAGACGCACTTGGTAGTCCCTGGACCGGCCAATACCCATGACAACCCCAACCTTGTCCCAGCGGTGAGATACCGGATCTTGAATCCTGACCTGCTGGCCGATACTCAACCTGGGAAGGAGGCGGGCATGACAGTCATACCGAGCAGCGACATCTGCGGCTCGTTCTGCTGCACGGCGGTTGCATTCTTCAGTCTTGGCTTGTCATTCTTGAGAAAAAGACTTCGGGTGGGCAGGAACACAAGACCTGAGATGATGTCCATATAGAACCTGGGCTGGGGAGCGTCCGGTGAAGTTCGGGGTGTAGCGTAACTCTAACAAACCTCGATCGATATTTCCTGAGGGTCCTTAAGGATCAGGTGTTTAACAGTCTTGACTGCGGCTTCAGCGTGTCCATTCGCCTGGGGGTAGTGGGGCGAGGTCACGATATGACTGACTCCCCAACGGTCCATGAAATCCCGGAATTCGTGGCTGGTGAACTGGGGTCCTCCATCAGTCCTGAGACGGAGGGGAGCACCAACTTCTCTGAAGTAATGTCTGAAATTCCGGATGGTAGCAGTAGCCGTTGTATCACTACCACAGGGGACGACAACAGGCCATCCAGACAATCGGTCGGCAATGACGAGGAAGGACTTCCCTGCCACTGCAAAGAAGTCGGCCGACACAGACTCGAAGGGTCTTGAAGGGTTATCGTCGCACATTAAAGGTTCCTGTTGCTGGCTGGGTTGCAGAATCTGGCACGGCTCACAGGCATGGACGGTACTTGTAATGTCCGCGTCGATTCCGGGCCAAAATACAGTCTGCTTCGCCCGTCGCATGGTGGCCTCCACTCTTCGATGGCTGTCGTGAAGGCGGGTCAAGGTACGGCGGCGTAGGGCAGCAGGAATGACTACTCGTGAACCATACAAGACGAGGTCTCCGTCACAATAGAGGTCCTCGCGTATCTTCCAGTACGGGAGTAGCGATTCATGAAGGTCGTATCGGTTAGATGGAAATCCCTGGGACACACAGTCGATGAGCCGGATGTAGGAAGGGTCGGCCCGGGCTGCTGTGCGGAGATCTTCAAGGGTCTTGTCTGCATCCGGTGCTGTAGACTCTTCTGATGTGAAGACGGCCTTCAATGAGACTACTGACTTGAGGGATGCGGCAGCTATAGAACACAACATCTCGTCCTATGGGGTGGGGCGACTGACAGGGGCGCGGGACAGAGCATCCAGGATGCACAGTAGCTTACCCGCACGCCACACAGCAGTGAAGAGATAAGGCGAGAGCTTCTCTTTCAAACGTTGAAGGCGAGGATTCTCTACTGCATCCAAAGAGTAGTGATTGATAATATGTACAAGAGGGCGATGATTCGTGAAGAGGGTGAAATGCTGAAGTCCTATCAGGTAGAAGCGGCACTTTGCCATCGCCCAGACAACAGCCAACTGTAATGGGCCCCTGTCTCATCAACAGAACATATTATATAAATGGGTCAATACATCTGATATTATATTCAGATTCACCACCCTGTAACGTTCCACTGGCTATGAGGTGACATGTTCAATGCACGTGATAAGGTGTGCCTACGGGAAGCTGCGTCATACTATGCTGAGTAAAGGCATAAGTAGCCGGCTCTTGGCCACCTGAAGCGAGCAGTAGTTTGATATTCTTGACTAGA
>NW_024738300.1:7231906-7233158 GCF_018991925.1 Homarus americanus | reverse complement strand
GCCTAGTAACACTGAGCTCTAAGGGTTTCAGGTACTCAGCTGAGCATCAAAGGTTGCATAGTCTTCCAACGTCGACGCCATTCCGAAATATCTGATGAAGCGTCAGACTTCAGAGAGAGGGAGGCGTTTGTGCTGCAGCCTTTTGAGGAATTGTTGAACCGACTCTAGGAGGTGAGGTACCAGTACCTCTAGTCGTATCAGCATTAGTAGTAGCAGAAGAGTCTTGTAGAGTAGATCGTTGTGGGGAGGCTAACAGGGAAATCAAGGCTTCAAATCTGGCTTGATTCTCTCTTCTTCTCAGGTCATCCTCATTTCTACGTATATCTTCTAGTTCTCTGCGCCTTCGTTCATCTTCGTGGCGTCGTCTTTCAGACTCTCTGTACCGAATTTCTTCCTCTTCTCTCCTTGCAACATAGTCCTGGCGTCAGTTTCCATCCACTTAATCAGTTGAAGGAGATCCTTGGACGCAGGCACCAGAGAGCTTGCTTGCAACAACGAGAGGGAGATTCTGTGGGTAATTGGTGAAGCATAGTGTGGGTGGGGAGAGAGATCTCCCAAACTTAAACTCATAACCCCGTCGTCCAGGATCATTTCATCCCTGTGAGACACTGTACTCTATCTGTGCAAGAGACCGGGTCAACCCCTCGTAATCTATGCACAGAATTACAGAAGTTTAAAGTAATACACAAGAATTTAATATAAAGTGGGCCTGTGAGTGCGTGTGTGTATGGCTCACTGCCGGGAGGCTTGGCGCGCTGCCAGAAGTAGAGGCAGCTTGGCGCAAGTCGCAACTGAACTGAAGTTGTCTTACTGCTCGCTGCTCAGTCACTCAATGACCATGAGCAGGAGGGATGTACTGCTGGGCAGCTCCCTCAGTCATCTGACTGCAGTTTGCACAGACAATTCTGATTAAAATACACAACACAGCACTTCAGAGAACACTTCACAGCACAGCACTGTACAGCATAGCACTTCACAACTCTGTAAGTCCTGAGGCTTGTAGTCTTGCTGTAAATCCTTGGCGAAGCTGAAGACGAGACGCCATTAACAACACAGTCCGGCGGGAAGGCTAAATTCACTCTTAATCTCACCGAGAAATCTCACTGCACCATATATGTCTGTCTTTGATATCCCCAAAATGTTCTACACTACTGAGGGTATAAGCAAACACTTGTTATCTTGAAAATAGGTTCTTATTCTCGTACGGGAGACAAATACAGAGGAACAAATAGACAGTGGCTTCCACGCCATA
>NW_024738300.1:7216906-7226906 GCF_018991925.1 Homarus americanus | reverse complement strand
ACATCTATATTTATGATTTAATCAGAGGTTGAGTTTGTCAGTAAAGAGGTGAATTGAAGTTATATATGCGTTCGCTACTCTATTGACCTGACTGCAAACCACATCCCCGGTCAAAACGGCCGTTAAATCTGGAGAATTTTGAGTTTGACAGAACTGTTCAGAAGATTAATGACTTTTAAATAGACGACTGACACTAACTAAAACTATGAACATCAGATCCTCTGATGTCGGGGCGACAAAACAATTTAACTTCAGTAGCGATCAGAAACTCATGGGTATCCCCACGGACGACATAAAATATGCCACTCTAGCTGGCAAACTCAACACTGCTTACTTGGACACGTCTTACTAACAATAAGGCAGTTGAAGCGTTCAACACCACTCACAATGGCTCTTGAATGTTCCAACTGTAACAGACATATCTAAGTTGACTCAAACAAGGGTGTTCTCTCACATTCAAATTCATTTTATAGAGAGGTTGGTTTCAGTAAGTCAGAGAAAATGGGATAACGGAGGACTGAGGCGTCTTGAAGTGATGAGGAAACGGACTCCTCAGATGGAGGACTCAAAATAAAAGCAGAGGTACATGTTTTGTGGGCTATTGAGCGTAATATGAATCATTTGATTTTGGCGTTAACTGACGTGGGTGACCGTGGTCGTTACATGAGCAACGAGGGTCGGATCGTCTACATACTGAAGTTCAGTGATGGAAGCGGCCAACACCTTTGTTCCTGCCTGGAGTCTTCTTAGGTTTAAAAGACCCTTCGTCCGGTATTACATATCCACCCCCGGCAAAGAAAATGGGAAAGAGAGTTGGTGCCAGTACACATCCTTATTTTACCCCCGTTTAGAGAGGAAAATCTCAGACTGGGTGCCATTGTGCAGGACACTGCCGTTCATATGATCATGGCGATAAAGTTTGGTGAGCAGCCAAAACGGCTGAGCGTCCACCAGAGGGCTTCCTGGCGAAGGCCTTAGTAATGTCGAAGAAAGCCATATACAAGTCACGACACAGTTCTCTGCACTTTTCCTATATCTGGCGGGTGGCAAAGATCATGTCGGTGGTGCTGCGTAATGGTCTAAAGCTACATTGAGATTCTGGTTTTCCGCCTCGGGACCAAGTCTGTTTACGAGAACTTGGGTGATAAACTTGCCAGCTATGGGCAGTAGTTGCCACTGGATCAGGAAAAGGGAGAACCTAGGTGTGTGGTTGCAGCCTATGCTCCTGCCTCACCACATAAATCAACTCACCCGCAGCCATCATCCAGTTCATCATACCTATCATTATCATCAAAACCCCTATACCCCTAAAATCCTATAGAAACGGACGAGTGGCGAAGGGAACAGGCAGAGATGACTGCCAGGAGTTTTCAGTCACAACTCTGCACATGGGCGGGATAAATAAGATGGTCGTTTATGCACTGGATCTAGGCAGCAGTGCAATCCGGTCCTGTCTGTTTGACTGAGCAGTCCTTACGAGGAGCCACTCTGCTCACCCCACATGGGGAGGGTGCTAGAAAAGGTGCCCTCAACATAGCATGCCTAAAAAAACCAACCTGACTGGGCAACCTCACCCAGTAAGGTTATCGTTTTGTGGTCGAAAACACAATCAAAATCACAGATCCAAACAAAAACAAACTATATAACCTCTTATGGTCGCTGCAAGGATTGATTGATTGAAAAATTTTATTTAGCCAGAAAAATACAGATACAGAGTGGATAATAATAACAATATTAACATGGCTGAGTAAGTTGAGAACCTGAGCTCTCTTTGAGCCACCTGATATATACTATACATTTATCTCAAGGAAGTATTATGTAACATTTAGTATCATCTGGAACAGTACAATAGCATGGTAGTAATAAGTACATCTCATAATGTTACCACGGTTATCACTTCAATATTTATTTATTTTAATGTTTATGATTTTTATTTTTAATTTGTTATTTATTTATTTATACATACTTATACACAAGTATAATGGGGGAGCAGTAAAACCTGGGTTGTACAGTAATAAGGCTGAACATGAGGACAGAGCTTTCAGGATTATGTCTAGTTAGCAATTATGTTTATTGCAATGGTAATTACTTATTTATTTACATGATAATTTCCGATAAAACGGATTTGATGGTACAATAAAAGCAGGTACTGTTACAAGAAATATTAATACTTCGACAATAGATATTTTTTTTAGAGATGATTTAAAGGAAGGGAGCATAGTCTTTGCTAGGATGTGTGGGGGTAAGTTGTTCCACACCTTCACACCATGATATTTTATGAAGGTCTGGGACTGAGAGGAGCTCATGGAGGGTGATCTTAGTAGCTCTGGGTGCCTTAAGTTGTATCTCTGATTATACCGGAACTGGAAGCAATTATTGTCAAGCAAGTGATTGATAGATTTGTAAACAAAGAGGGCACAGCAGTAAGTGTTAATATCCTCGAATTTTAAAAATGTCAATATAGCAAATTTTTCGTTTGTGTGATCTGTTTTTTCATGTAGGTCATTTTCCAAACAACTCTCTTTTGTGCAGTAACCAGAGATTGTGTTTTTGAAGAGCCACAGGCCCCCCATATTGTGTGACAGTGTATCAGATGTTGGTAAACAAGATCATGATAGATTTCTTTCAATACTGTGAGAGTGAGTGATTGTCGAGTGTGATTCATGATACTGCACTGCTTATTGATTTTACTGTGAATGGCTTGTATGTGGTTTCTCCAGTTAAGTTTCTCATAAACAATAACTCCGAGGAATTTAGTATTTTGTTTGCTTTTGAGGACTATATAACCACGGTACAGGGGGTTCAAGTCTGGAGGTAAGTTTTTCTTCTGTGAAAGATCGTGTAGTGGGTTTTCTCAAGGTTTAAGGTCAGTTTATTATGTATTACCCAGGTCCCGACTTTAGTTAATTCAGTGTTCATAGTTCTCATCAAGGAATGGAGGTCTGAGTTGCTGGCATAGAGATTACTATTGTCTGCAAATAAGTTGTATTTTATGAGTGAGCTGGCGTGGACTATGTCATTTATGTACAACAAAAACAGTACTGGACCGAGAATTGAACCTTGGGGGACTCCATACAAGATTGGCGAGGAGTCAGATTGGTGGTTATTATAACAGACATACTGAATCCTGCTGGACAGGTATGAGGTAAACCAGTTGTGGGACAGGCCCCTACCGCCGTAATGTCCAAGCTTTGAAAGGAGGATGGTATGGTCGACAGTATCGAAGGTTTTAGAGAGGTCCAAGAATATACCGACTGTGAACTGACTGTCATCAAAGGAATTTAAGATGTTATTAGTAAAGGATAGCAGAGCACTCTCAGTCGACTTTCTAGCTCTGAATCCAAACTGGGAGTCTGTAAAGATGTTATTGGCATTGCAGAAGGAATTTAGTCTATTACATGCTAGCTTTTCCAGTATCTTACTCAAGGCTGGGAGGACTGATATGGGGCGTTAATTCTTGAAGAGACTGGCTCCTCTCCCCTACAACTTCCAACCGATGACTGAGCTCCCGCACGCCTACCAGCCAATCACCGTACAGCCGATCGATCGATCGAAAATACTAGTGACAGGGGGGAAGGAGGTTCAGGAGAAGAATAAAGGGAGGATTGAAGTGAATTTTAGGAGGAGAGAACAGATGCAGTGGCTAAACACCGCTTGCGTGAGGGATTATAAGATGGAGGCAGCAACAGCAACTCGCCTGGACGCGGCAGGGAGGCGACAAGACAAGGCCAGGCTAGCGTCAGGTCAAGCGTCAGGTGCGTGTTGGGTTGGGCAATGGATGTTCAGTGCTTGGTCGGCTTGATTGTGTTTTGGTTTCTTGTGTGGAGGGATGTCTTGGTCTTCTTAGCTTGATGTCGATTTTCTTCTCACTCTCCTTCTTCTTGCTCTTGGAGTGTCCATTCGTTTGTGTTTGGGTCTTCTTGTTCGTCTTCCTCGTGTATTAAGTCCTCATAGGTGTGGAAGAATTCAGAGAGGGGAGAGGTTGACCACGTGGCTTCAGCACCACGGCCGCGTGGGGTTTAGCACCACGGGCCACGTGGTGTTCTTGGTTCTGTGTGGTGGGCGGCTTCTGTTGAGTTTTCTTTTCTTGGTTTTTCTTTACTGCTGGTTTTTTCTTTTCTTGGGAGCGTACAGCAAGAGGGCCTTTGTAGCTCAGTTTTTTTCTCAAGACGAGCCTTACTCTGCATTCCTCCTTCCATCTGGGGCAGGTCCGGTCGGCGGAGTGTGGGCCACCACAGGCAACGCATTTTTTCTCTGTGTTGGGGCAGACCGTGTAGCGGTGTCCAGGCTGCCACACATGGAGCAGGTGTCTTCCTGCGCCTCACACTTGTTTACAGTGTGTCCATAGTGCTGGCATTTGTAACACCGTTTCGGTCTGCAGGGCTTGACTGGCACAGTTACCCACGCCAGTTGAGCTTCCTTGGGTAGGGTGGAGTGGTCCGATGAGGCAGTGGTGTCGGACAGCTTCTTCAAAACTTGAGCTGCTGCTCCTGAGGAGCTCATCAGCTCTGCTTTTGTCCATGTGGCAATTTCGGCGTGGAGATTACACCCAGCTTCAAGTTGTCCCACATGTAGGCAAACATTTTAAAAGGAATGCCGTTGATGTCTGGGATCTCCGCCAGCTGTGCGGGCATGCCCTTCTCGACGAAGGTGATCTTGATGTCACCATGGAGCTTTAGACGTTCTACCTTGGTGACCCCCACGATCCCATTAGCTTCGAAAAACTTCTGGAGAACTAGGAGGTTTAGTTTCTTGGGGCAGGTCGGCGTGTCCGGACGTATCCGCGCCACGTTAACAAACTCGTAACCGTTCATGGTGAGGGAGAGAGAGTGTGTGTGACCGTACAGCCAGCGACGCTGGTAGACCTACTCCACAGTGCGGACGCACACGTAGCAACGCCAGGATCAGAGTGCCGGGTACTTCTGGCATTCTCCTCTGTGATTGGCTCTCGCTCCACACGCATCCCAAATCCTGATCCTCGTAGCAAGCTCCACATCAAAAAGAGCTTCCTTCACGCATTCAATTCCATGTCAGCTCTTAAAGCAATTCAAGGTGGTGATACTACCAGCAATGAGATACAGGGCAACATTATTAATAAATTACATGAGTGTGCCAAGAATATTGTGCTGGTGTGGGTGCCTGGGCATTGTAACATTTGGGGCAATGAACAGGCAGACAGATTAGCAAGAGCGACTGTGGGTCTCAGGGAGACAACTAATGTACCCTGGGAGACTCAGTCGTCTCTCCTTGGGAAGACATATACATTTGGAAAGTGGCAACTTGAATGGACTAGGTTAAATCTCCACAACACCTGGAAGCCTAATATAGAAACTGGCCCTCAGCATATAGAAAGAATAGGAGAAGAGGTCGTTCTCGCCAGACTAAGGCTGAACTGTACCTATCTGACCCACCTAGGGCCTATCTTGACAATTCCTTCCCACCTATCTGTGCCACTTGTAACCTAATTCTTCCATCAGACATATTCTGACTGAGTGCAGCCAGTACGAACCAGAGCGCCGGCAGCTGGTGATCCTAGCTGCCGAGCGAGCCAGTGCTGACTGTACCCAACCTATTGCAAGATGATGTCACCATAAGTGACGCTGTAATAACCTTCCTCAAGGAGACCCATCTTATCGGCATGTTATGATTGACACACACATGAACTCTTTATATCTATTATATGTATGTAACCATGCCCAAAAAAAAAAAAAAAATGAATAAAACAAAAATTAAAACATACAACATGAGAAACACATCACAAACCTTATCATTACATACAACACTACATTTATCAAGTTAAACTGACACCCACCAACACATATTCAAACAAAAAGACACGGCTACAAAAAGACAAATAAAAAATAAAATAAAATAAAAAATAAAAAAAAAAAAAAAATCACAGAGAAACTAGTCACCTGACAAGTTTCATCTGGTCTGTCAGTAACTCACCATCATATCACTCATGCATACCATAATTCATCCCAAATAAAACAACAAGAAGAAAGAAGTAACCAAAATACCAAGAACAAGAAGAACACAAGAATAACAAGAAAAGAAGAACAAGAACATCAGATTAGTTGTAGCAAGAAAGAAGACCAAGATTAGAAGAAGAAAGAAGACATCAGCTTCGGCCGAAATAGCCTAATGGCGAAGAGGCCAGTAATCCCAGTGACACTCTCTAACCCTCTCACCGGCGATCGGTGTCACAGTTTGATAACGTGGCGTGGATGTCCGGATACGCCAGACCTGCCCCAAGAAAATTAAAACCTCGAAGCTCAAGAAGTTCTGAACTACTGATCAAACATGGTCGACTGAAGTCTATGGCGATCAAGATCACGAGGCATGCCCAGCAGCCTGCGGAGATCCTGGTATTAAAATGTTCATATTCCTATTTAATGATTGCCTGCCAAGTGGACAGTCATTAACCTGTGCTGGAGCAATTCACGCCGAAATTGCCCACGTACCAAGTGAGCTGAGTGAGCCTCATGACAACCTGTGGTTGTGAAGTAGCTGTCTGACACCACCTTGTCTCAATGGACACCATACAACCTACTCAAGGAGGCTCAACTGGCGGGTAAATGTGCCAGTCGGGTTTACTGCAGACCGAAACGTTGTTAAATGTTGTTAATTTATGAATATACTGAAGTGAAAGTGAGGAGTATTTATTCTGCTCTTGCGGCAGCCATTCTGTAACACAGTAAAATGCTGCCTGTGGCGTTCAGCCCCTCCTGCTGATTTGGACCTGCCTGAAATGGAAGGAGGAATGCAGGATAGGCCACAGCTCACTCGACAAAAAACTGGAGAGCTACAAGAGGCCCTCCTTGGCTGTGGGCCGCCCCAAGGCAAGAAAAACCAGCAGAAAAGAAAACCCAAGAAAAGACACCTGCCACACAGAATCAAGAATTAGTCAACCTCACTGGCTCGACTCTTTCCCCACACATATAGGAGGACATAAGGACACGAGGGAGACGAACAACAAGACTCCAAACACTAATGAAATCACACCTCTCAAGAGAAAGCAAGAAGGAGAGAGTTAGGCAGGAATCTACATCAAGTTAAGAAGAATACCAAAGACAAGACCAAGACATTTCTCCACGCTGCCTCCAACTTATACTCCCTCACGCAAGCGGTGTTTAGCCACTGCACCTATTCTCTCCTCCTAAAATTCACTTCAATCCTCCCTTTATTCTTCCCCTGAACCTCCTTACCCCCTGTCACTAGCATTTCATGTTCATGTTTCAGGGAGACCATTCTACTCTGACCTACAGGACCAGCAAGATCTCTCTCCTGCACCTCACCACCCAGCTTCCTCAGAGAGCTCCTCGCCCTACAGGAACTCTGAGCAAGCTACTCCTCACCTAGTAACTCCTTAGCACTGCTCTGTACAACAATATATATACAGAAAACGCATCATGAGTTTCTATTCTACCTCATTCCTGAGTGTGAGATATCTACATGTACGTACGTTGTGTGGCCATACAAAGAGATATAGACATCTAAAGAGAATTGACTACTGGCCACCCACAGTACGCTGCTAACATGAATCGTCTGATTTCACGTTAACCAACATGCACGTGTAACGGCCGAGTTCTTCTCATTTATAATTTACCATGCAGATATTCTTTTCTGTTAGTATTCTTGGGTTTATTCATATACTATGTGCTCTTTGGGAGATCTTTTCACTGAATATCCTGTATTCTGTTCAATTTTATATATATATATATATATATATATATATATATATATATATATATATATATATATATATATATATATATAATGATCTAATTTCAGTAGTAATTTCAGAAATGCTTGCCTAATCAGACAGTACTCTGGACACTTATTCGTACTTGTAGACTGATAATTTTTATTTTACTTTATCCTTTGCCATCATCATTATTAGCTGCTTCAAGGATCGGTCACGACTTCTTTCTTATTCTTCACAAAAGGTCGGCTCAGCTGCCCAAGCAGATCGGTCACGTCCTCTGTCACGCACTGTTGGCAAATACTGGGCATGCACCGGCTCCTGAACGTACCTGAACCCGCTCCAGTGTTGGTCAAGTCTTCTCTTGAAAGAGCTCACACTCGGTGCCGTCACAACACTCTCTGGTAGATTGTTCCAAGAGTTTACAACCCTCACTCCGAAAAAGTTTGCCCTCACGGTTTTCCGGACTTGCGGCTTCTTCAATCTTGAGCTGTGACCCCTTGTGGGGCGAGCGTCCGCCAGCTCCAAGTAAGGACACTCAACTGAGTAGTGCCCCCTGAGATGCCTATAAACCTCAACTAGGTCCCCCCTTGCCCGTCTGTAGTATAAGCTAGGCAAGTTCAGGCGCTCCAATCTCGCAGGGTAGCTGAGATGCCGAAGTGCAGGCACCAGCTTGGTGGCACTCCTTTGAACATTTTCAACCAACTGACAGTCCCTAGCATATCTCGGGGACCAGATGGGGTGACAGTACTCCAGATGGGGAAGCACTTCACTCCTGAAGATCGTCACGAGGGACGGACCGTCTAGATATCTGAACGACCTTCTTATAAGACCCAATAATTTATTTGCCTGATTTACCTTCTTCTCACAATGGCCTGAGAACTTCAGCTCATTGTCAACATACACACCTAGGTCCTTCTCACACACAGTCTCAACTAGTACATTTTCTTCATCCCGTTGGGACATATGGTACGCCTCCTTACCGTTGGTACGCCCCAGGTGCATCCTCTTACACTTCGTGACATTGAATCTCAGCAGCCATTCCTTCGACCATTCCTGGAGCCCACAGAGGTCCTTCTGCAGCTCTTCACAGTCCGCTTGGTTCTTAATTTCCCGAAATAACTTGGCGTCATCGGCAAACATTTGTATGGAGGAGGGTACAACGTCAGGCATATCATTTATGAAACAAACAAACAACAGTGGGCCCAATACACTACCCTGCGGTACCCCACTTGTTACAGGTACAGATGACGATTTCGTGCCATTAATCACCACACATTGCTTGCGGTCATGTAGAAAGTCTTCTATCCACGCTAGGACATTTCCCCGAATTCCGTACCCTTCCAGTTTGATTTTCAGCCTTTCGTGGGGTACACTGTCGAAAGCCTTGGCAAAATCTAGGTAAATATTGTCGATATTACCACCCCGTTCTAGAATATGGGTCCAAATATCCAATACCTTGAGCAATTGTGTCAAGCAAGAGCGCCCCGGCATAAAACCGTGTTGGCAATCTTTTACAAGGTTGTTTCGTAGTAGATGTTCCATCGCTGCATCTCTGATAATACTCTCAAGTACTTTACATATTATGCTGGTCAGGCTCACCGGTCTATAGTTGTTCGTGGAGTGCCTATATTTGGTTATGCTAAGTACTGCATAAGTTCATAACCAGGATGTCATCCAAGGTGTGCGCCAAACAAAATTGTCTAAAAACTTACTTTTTCATTAAGTGTGCAAGGTTTTTCTGTTTATTTGTATTCAAGGCCAACAATAATATATAAAAATGCACTAGATATAATGTGTATGTGGTTGGTATTGCCTTTACATGAATAATAGACCAGGCTGTTAGGTTGTATGAGAATGCAAATTGTTTATTTGTGTGAAGTGTGTACAGTAATACACCTTGATAAATTGATCATCATCTGATCTTGTGAGTGCTATTTGCTACTATGCTATACAGTACTATAGTTTGGATTCGTTTAATACTTTTCTGTCTTTCGTACAGTAAATAAAAGATTATAAAAGTATATGTAGAAACTTGAATGTAAACCTGTGTTTAAATTTCATTTGTTCATTTAATTATTTGTGTACACCTTGATCACCCCCAAAAAAAAAGAAAAAAGCAAGCTAAATTCATATAATAAAAGTTAGCGGTTAGCGTTAGCTTCCGCTAATTTTTTTGGCTATTTAGCAGTTTTAGCGTTAGCAGTTAACTTTTAGTTAGCAGATTAATTAGTTAGCGAAGGCCCGCTTTTCTGGCTGCTGCCCCTAGCCTGTGTCGCGCACTTGCTTCCTGTA
>NW_024738300.1:7151657-7216806 GCF_018991925.1 Homarus americanus | reverse complement strand
GAATTGACAACTGGCCACATACCGTACGCTACAAGACCTTTGTCCCCAGATTTATATCTGCCGGGTGGACTTTAGCAATTTTCAGTTTATTAGGAAAGACACCACTAGTGAAGGAGGAGTTACAAATATGGAGGAGAACAGGTAGTAAAAAGTGGGCCACTTTCTTAATGATGCTCATTGGTATATTGTCTTCGCCTGCTGCTGCATCTTTGGACATTTTTATGATGGCAGTAATTCGTCTGCTGTAACAGGGGATAAGAATAGTTCATTTTGCTGTCTGTTTTGCAGGTAGGCTCTAAATTCCTCATGGTGATCAGGGATGCTCTCTGCAAGATTTTTGCCAACATTAATAAAATATTCATTGAAGTGGTTGGCAATGAGGGAGGGTTCCGTTATAACTGAATCGTTTATCATAAAAGCTGAGTGGGGGGCCGAAGGCTGAGTGTTCCTGTTCTGAATAGAATTTATGACATTCCAGGTTTTTTTACTGTCGACTGATGCTGGCTGGAGCTTATTTGTATAATAGTTACGTCTGGTATTTCTAACTGCTTGTGTTACTCTATTTCTGATACTTCGGTAATCATCACCGAAAGTTATGGGTCTTTTTGCAAATTTCCTTTAGAGTTTGTGTTTTTCCTTCATCAGTATCTTAATTTCGCTTGTGATATAAGTTTTGGAAATGGATACAGTTTTCACTGACTTAGTCTTGAGCGGGAAGCATTTCTCAAAGCAAGCATTGAAGATGCAAGAGAAGTTACTGCTGTTCATGTTAGGGTTGTTGGGGGCATAGACAAGATCCCAGTTAGCATTCATTAGGTTGTTTTCAAAAAGGAGCATGTTGTCGGCGCAGTAGTCTCTGTATTGAATTGAGACTCTACTAGACCTTTCAGGTCTTGTGGCTATTTTATACATGGCAAAAACTGGGAAGTGATCTGAGATACTGTATTGTTATAAATAATTCCACTTGCTAGGTTGTTAGGAGTGTTGCTAGTCCAGATATGATCTATCACAGTGGCAGAGGTAGCCGTTACTCTAGTGGGTTTGGTTATAGTGTTGAAGAAGAGTTTAGAATGACAAGTAGCAAGAAGGTCTAATACTGAGGTGTCGGTTTCTGATTTTAATAGATCAAGGTTGAAATATCCTGTGATGTAGCAGTCTTTCCTCTCTGAACTTATGATAGAGAAAAGCTCCGAAAATTTATCAAGAAGATTCCTTACATTAGTGTGGGGTCTTCTGTAGATTATCCCAACTAGGATATTTCGTGTGTCGTTAAGTAATTCAATGAAAACACTCTCCATGTACTCCTCCTGAACCTTTAAATCATCTCTTACAGAAGTGTTATACTTGATATCAACATATAGGGCGACACCACCACTGTGTCGTGACGTGTTGACGCAGTGTCTATTATAATTAGGAATGTCAACCAAATGGTCAATATCGTTAGTGAGTTTAGTCTCACAGAATCCAAGTACATCAAATTTGTGGGCAATAGAAGATAAACACTGCTCTAAAAAGGTATCTAGATGAAGGGGAATACTGCTTATGTTATGGCCAATCAAGGAGAAGGAATGAGGTAGTAGGAGACTAGAACTAAACTCGGGGGAGTCAGGAAAGTAATAGTTACAGTTTGGGTTGGTGTAACCCAGTGAGTTTTGTAGAAAGACATCAGGATCGATATGAGGGAGTATTGTGTCGACACCATGGGTAAATGGGGTGTAACACATACGATCTAGCACATCTAAGGGAATGACACTAGTACCATTATTGTGGGGACATTGATACTGATTAAGAAACGGTGAAATGAGCGTCCTGAAAAAAGAACCGCACTTGTGGCAAAAGAGCTGGCTATGTATAACATTGACACAGCAGCCATTAGTGAGTCCCGGCTCCCAGACAAGGGTCAACTCACAGAAAGGGGGTTTGGCTATACTTTCTTACGGAAGAGTAAGGCTGATGCGGAGACACATTGCATTTATGGAGTTGGCTTTGCCATCTGCCAACGCATCCTACCCAAGCTAACTGAAATATCTATTGGGATCAACGAGAGTCGAGTTCCACTGAATCACCCTCGTCATGCCTTTTTCATCAGTGTATACTCCCCAACATTGGATGCAGAGGATGACCTCGAGAGAATGCTAACCTCTATCCCCAGAGAAAGTAATGTTGTGCTCTTTGGCGACTTCAATGCCACAGTTGGCAGAGATGCTGACATTTGGCAGGGAACTATAGGGAGAAATGGAGTAGGTAAATGTAATCCCAATGGCCTACTCCTCCTCAGCAAGTGTGCTGCAAACAACCTCACTTTCACCAACACCTTGTTCAGGCAAGCCGACAAGTTCAAGGGTTCGTGGTAACACCCACGATCCAAACACTGACATCTCAATGACTACATCATTGTCAGAGAAAGAGATCACCGAGATGTCATCAGCGCCATGGGTGGCTCAGACCTCAACAACACTGATCTTTGGTTCGTCAGATCCAAACTCTCACTTCACGTCGCCCCTAAACGGCAAAGACAGCAAGACTCCAGAAGAGGTTTTAACACTAAGTGTATGGAGGATCCAATGGCAGCACATACTTTTAGAGAGCAGCTTAAACATAGGCTGATAAACAACCCGACAAATAACATCCAAACCTCAGTGCCGAATGGAATATTCTCAACTCTGTAATGACAAAAGCCTGCAGAGAGACCAGGACTGGTCTGATGAAAATGACCCGGCAATCATTGTACTCATCGATGATAAACGTGCTGCTCTAACTGACTGGCAGAACAACCCTCAGTCTCTAACCAAAGCTAATACCTTTTTTCAAGAAGAAAGCAGCGGCACAGCGAAACTTTGCAATCTAAAGAACGACTAGTTTCAAAATAAAGCGTGTGTAACACAAAAATTTGCAGATCAGCACAAGATATGCGAATTTTTCATTTCCACTAAAACATTTTATGGGTGAACCAATCGTGGCGCAGCCCCCTCCGCTCATCCGACGGTAACTCCATAATTAAAGACGATGAAGGCCTCCTTCAGCGTTGGAAAGAGCACTACCATTCACTGCTCAACCGAAACGCCGATGTGGATGTCCTGACTACCCAGCAGGTCCCTCAGCATCCAGAGCTCACACACCTCCGCTATCCTCCATCTCTGGATGAGGTAGCTATTACCATCAAACAGATGAAAAATAACAAGGCCTGATGGAATCCCAACCGAGGTGTATAAAGCAGGAGGACCTCTGCTTACCAGCCGTCTCCACACTTTCTTCGAGAATATATGGGAAAAGGAGGAAATCCCCCAAGCTCTTAAAGATGCCTCCATCGTCAATATTTAGAAGAACAGGGAGACCAGTCAACTTGTGTCAACTACCACGGGATCTCGCTGTTGTAGGTAGCTGCCAAGATTATTACCTAAATACTCCGAAACAAACTTCTTCCTGAGGCGGAGAACTTCTTCCCAAAATCTCAATGTGGCTTTAGACCATCACGTGGCACCACTGACATGATCTTTGCTGCCCGTCAGATAAAGGAAAAGTGCAGAGAACAGTGTCGTGGCCTGTACATGGCTTTCATTGACCACCAAGGCCTTCGACTCGGTCAACAGGGAAGCCCTCTGGTGGACCCTCAGCCGTTTTGGCTGCCCACCAAAATTTATCGCCATTGTGAAGAAACTCCATGATGGCATGAACGGTAGTGTCCTATACAATGGCACCCAGTCTGAATTCTTCCACATCAAAACAGGGGTTAAACAAGGGTATGTACCGGCACCAACTCTCTCTTCCATTTTCTTGGTTGCTTCCTTTACTGGTGCCAGCGCCAATTTAGCCGGTAGGGTGGACATCAGGTACCGGATGAAGGGTCTTTTCAACATAAGACGACTCCAGGTGTCAGCAGCTTCAATTATTGAGCTTCAGCATGCAGACGACCTCACCCTTGTCGTTCACACTGAACGCGACCTACAGAAGATCCTGAACACCTATGCAGATGCGTATGCACACTTCGGCCTTGAGGTGAATGTATGAAAGACTCAGATTCTCTTTCAGCCTGCCCCTGGTTCAGCCACACCTCCACCATCCATCCAGCTTAACGGTACTACCCTCTCTAATGTTACCCACTTTCGGTATCTCGGCTCCCACTTGTCCACCACCGCGGAAATCGATGAAGAGAATCAGCATCGTATCAGATGTGCATCTCAAGACTTTGGTAGACTCCTAAACCGTGTCTTCAGCTGTAGGGAGCTGAAATTATCTACAAAGCTGCACGTATATCGAGCAGTGGTCCTCCCCAGTCTGCTGTATGCCCCGTTCTTATAAATGCTGACGATGTAGGTATCTTTAAGAGCTTGGGGTGTTTTCTTCTTCTCCCATATATTCTGCTGGAGAGAGTGGAGGCTGCTGCTAAGCCGAGGACTGCCTACTTTATACACCTCAACTGAGATTCCATCAGACCATGTGACTGTTATTTTTCATCTGCTTAATGGCATTAGCTACTTCATTCCAGGATAGAGGATAGCCGAGGTGGGTTAGCTCTGGGTGCTGAGGGACCTGCTGGGTAGTCAGGACATCCACATCTGTATTTCACTTGAGCAACTAATGCTAGTGCTCTTTCCAGCGTTGATTGATGTCTGTTTCTTCTTTAATTAGGAAGTTACAGTTGGATGAGCGGAGTGGGGACAGCGCCATGAGTAATTGGGCCCATACAATGTTTTAGTGGAACTGAAACATTCATATATCGTCTGTTGATCAGCAGATGTTTTGCGTTTCACATGCTTAATTTTCCCACCATTCATTTTTTAGATTGCAAAGTTCGCGCTGGGCCAGCGCTTTCTTTTCGTGGAAGGTATTAGCTGTGGTCTAAAATTGAGGGTTGTTCTGCGAGTCAGTGAAAGCAGCCGTTGGGATTACACTAGCCCACTTCGTTTCTCCCTATGGTTCCCTGCCATAAGATAGCATCACTGCAATCTCTGGCATTGAAGAAACCTACAAGCACAACCTTATCTACTCTGGGGATAGAGATTTGCACATTGTCAAGGTCGGCATAAAAGGTCTCTTTGATGTCATCCTCTGCATCCGGTAAGAACATAAGAACATAAGAAAATAAGGAGTCTGCAATTGGCAGCTCCTGTCGAGAGTTACAACCACTCTCTATCATCCATGAATCTATCTAGCCTCCTTTTGAAACTTTCCAGAGTTCCAGCACTTACTACAAAGTTGGTAAGCGTGTTCGACTCATCCACCACCCTATTTGTGAACCAGTTTCTTCCTATCTCCCTCCTAAACCTAAACTTATCCAACTTAAATCCGTTGCTCCGAGTCCTATCCTGCTCGGATATTATAAGAACTTTATCTATATCCCCTTTATTGATTCCTTTCACCCACTTAAATACTTCTATCATATCTCCCCGCAAATGCAAGTTAAGTTTCTTTAACCTATCCTGATATGGAAGGTTTCTAAGTCCCGGAATCATTTTCGTCATTCTTCGCTGCACCGACTCTAGTGAATTTATATCCATTCTATAATAAGGGCACCAGAACTGAACCGCATAATCGAGGTGCGGACTGACTAGCGCAAGTTATAGTTGCAATGAGACCTCTGCACTCTTATTTCTTACACTTCTAGATATAAAACCCAATACTCTGTTTGCCTTATTTCGAACATTAACGCACTGTTTTCTAGGCCGTAGGTCCGGGCTTACAAGTACCCCTAGGTCTCTTTCACAAGTCGACTTCTCTAGGTTGATGTTGATAAGGCTGTATACATTGTCAGTATTTGTTCTTCCAATATTAAGTACGCTGCACCTGCTGGTGTTGAATTTCATTTGCCATTTTTCAGACCACCCCTGCAGTTTATTTAGATCCTCCTGTAATGCATTTGCATCCTGCCCTGAATTAATCTGCCGCCCTATTTTGGTGTCATCCGCAAACTTGCTTATGTCACTGCTGATCCCAGTATCTAGATCGTTTATGTAGATTATGAACAAGAGTGGGCCTAGTACTGACCCCTGGGGAACCCCACTGGTTACACGGCCCCACTCAGATTTAACACCATTTACACTGACCCTCTGCGTTCTATCGGTGAGCCATGATTTTATCCAATTTAAAACTTTCCCCTCGATACCATGAGCCTTAATTTTTCTCAGAAGCCTCTGATGCGGTACTCTGTCAAATGCTTTGCTAAAGTCTAAGTAAATAACATCGTAATTTTCGTCCTTATCTACTACCTCGAAGACTTAACTAAAAAACGTCAGCAGATTTGTTAGACAAGATTTTCCCTTTGTAAACCCATGTTGCGAGTCGTAGATTCATTTGCTTTTCTCTAGATGCGATCGGATGCTATCTGCTATAATTGATTCAAGAAATTTCCCCAATACTGACGTCAAGCTGATCGGCCGGTAATTTGACGCTGATGCTCTGTCTCCCTTTTTGAATATGGGTATTACATTTGCCTGTTTCCACAAGTCTGGCACAACTCCGGTGTCTAATGATTTTGTAAATAAATTTACAAGGGGTCCGCTAATGTTGGGGCGTATGCACTGATGAATAAAGCATGTCCCAACAGGCATTTCAGTTTGCCTATGTAGGATGGACTGGCGAATGGCAAGCCAACTCCATAAATGCGGTTTCTCTCACCTTCCTCTGTATATATACACCTTGTTTTGTACTTCTCCTTAGTCTGTACTCACCCCTGAAGATGTGAATTACACGAAAGCGCTTGGGAACTTTGTGTTTTCTTCTTTCCTTGTGGTTATCAGCATATACCTGGATCACGCGCAACTACAGTGATTTACTTGCATATATATTTATATATATATATATATATATATATATATATATATATATATATATATATATATATATATATATATATATATATATATATATATATATATATATATATAAATATATATAAATATATATATATATATATATATATATATATATATATATATATATATATATATATATATATATATATATATATATATATATATATATATATATATATATATATATATATATATATATATATATATATATATATGTATAAATAAATAAATAAATAAAGTATCTTTCAGGAGGGGTCAGTTGAATTTGGAAATAAACAATCCAGTTGCCTCGCTAGGGTTGGTAGGCGTGATTGAGACATCCTCTACCTATTATAGTAATCTCAATTTCGTTATTTCATTAGGTTTCTTTTTTTTTTAGGCAGGCAATGTTTAGGAGTGAGCAGAGTGGCTCCTCGAAAGGGATACTCAGTGGCACAGATAGAACCTGATTGCACTGCTGTCTAGATACCAGTGCATAAACGACCTTCTTATCTATGTCGCCCATGTGTACTGTAGAGTTGTGAGTAAAGACTCCTTGCAGTCATCTCTGCCTATCCCCGTCACCACTCGTGTCACTATAAGACATTGGGGGGTTTAGGGGTTTTGATGATGATGATGAAAAGTATAAGGAGCTGAATGATGGCTGTGCGTAAGTTGATTTATGTGGTGAGGCATCTGTTATTCATTGGGTCATAAATGCAACGCCGGTGTAAACGGACACCATGTGTAGAAGTCCTAGCCAAACCCCCCCTATCACCCTTGGAGTAAGTAACAGTTGCTTAGGTTTCAGCAGGAGGAGGGAAGGACTTGGAGGGATACTGCATGACCGATGCATGTGTGTGCTACTTGAGGGGGGGGGGGTGGATTGTTGTGTTATCACAATGGCCAATGATCTCGTAAATTCTGGACAGTAAATATGCATAAATGGTTCAGACCTGTAGCACAAGTTGGGAATACCACCCTAATGAGCAGTAACACATTCTACTCATACTTGTGTTTTGTCCGAGGTATTTATATCCTTGGTTAATATATCCTGCATTGTAAATAGTACGGGTAACATCTTAACTCTCTCCCAACACTCAACCCACGCATTTCCCCACCACCCACTCACACACCAGCTCCAGTCCTCCCCTGGCCTCCTTCTCTCCCTCAATCGCGAATGCTTCGGATTCAAGAGTCGATGCTCCCGGGGTTCACACCACACAGAAAGGGTGCATTGACAACTCTGATTGTACCATTTGGAAGTGGAAGAAGCTGTACCTGTAAAATACTCTTCGTGATATTGAAAACGATACCTTGATTACACAGGACAGCGCAGGTGACCAGGGAAGGTACTATGTTGCTCCTGATAACAGAACTACAGTGGAATTTTTCAGTTCGCTGGAGAGCCAAATCTAGAGTGGTCCCTCCTCGTACCACCATAACCATCATCAGACACATTACCCACGTTAACTTCCAGTTGTTCCCTCCTACCATGGTTCCCATCCTGTTAACAGAAAAACGCTAAACACAATAATAACACAAAACTAAACTAACAACACACAATAAACAACACAATACACTTACACAACATTCAACAAAACATACTAACACAAAAAACAAACACAGCACACTAACGCAATATACTAACGCAATACACTAACGCATTACACTACCACAACAAACTACACTAAGATAACATACTAACACAACACAGTAAACTAACATATTGCACTGTCAATATACACTAAGGCATCACACTGTACTAATACAACATACTATCACAATATACTACCACAACACACTAACATAACACAACACAACACACTTACACATTACACTAACAACAACACACTACACCAATACAACACAATATTCTACCACAACACACTAACACAAAACAGTAATACAACACACTACATTAACTCAATACACTAACAACACACTAAAACAATACAGTAACATAACACACTAGCACAATACAATAACACACTACAATAACAAAACACACTAAAATAACACAACACACTACAATAACACAACACACTACAATAACACAACACACTACAATAACACAACACACTACAATAACAAAACACACTACAATAACACAACACACTACAATAACACAACACACTACAATACCACAACACACTACAATAACACAACACACTACAATAACACAATCGCTATAATAACACAACTTATTACAATAACACAACACACTACAATACCACGAAACACTACAATAACACAACACACACACATTCTACACTAATACAACTTACTACACTAACACAACACACTACAATAACACAACACACTGCAATAACACAATCGCTATAATAACACAACTTACTATAACAACACAACACACTGCAATAACGCAACTTATTACAATTACACAAAACACTACCTGTACAATAACACAACACACTACAGTAACACAACAAACTACAATAACACAACACAATACAATAACACAACACACTACAATAACACAACACACTACAATAACACAACACACTATAATAACACAACTTATTACAATAACACAACACACTACAATATCACAACACGCTACAATATCACAACACACTACAATAACACAACACACTATAATAACACAACTTATTACAATTACACAACACACTACAATATCACAACACACTACACTAACACAACACACTACAATAACACAACTCGTTTAATAACACATCTTACTACAATAACAAAACACACTACAATAACACAACACACTACAATAACACAACACACTACAGTAACACAAAAAACTACAATAACACAACACAATACAATAACACAACACACTACAATAACACAACACACTACAATAACACAACACACTATAATAACACAACTTATTACAATAACACAACACACTACAATATCACAACACGCTACAATATCACAACACACTACAATAACACAACACACTATAATAACACAACTTATTACAATTACACAACACACTACAATATCACAACACACTACACTAACACAACACACTACAATAACACAACTCGTTTAATAACACATCTTACTACAATAACAAAACACACTACAATAACACAACACACTACAATAACACAACACACTACAGTAACACAAAAAACTACAATAACACAACACAATACAATAACACAACACACTACAATAACACAACACACTACAATAACACAACACACTATAATAACACAACTTATTACAATAACACAACACACTACAATATCACAACACACTACAATATCACAACACACTACAATAGCAAACCACACTACAATAACACAACACACTATAATAACACAACTTATTACAATTACACAACACACTACAATAACACAACACACTACACTAACACAACACACTACAATAACACAACTCGTTTAATAACACAACTTACTACAATAACAAAACACACTACAATAACACAACACACTACAATAACACAACATACTACAATAACACAATATACTACAATAACACAACACACTATTATAACACAACTTATTACAATAACACAACACACTACAATTCCACAACACACTACAATAGCACAACACACTGCAATAACACAACACACTATAATAACACAACTTATTACAATTACACAACACACTACTTTAACAAAACACAACACACTAAAAAAAACACACTACAATTACACTACACACAACACACACACACACACACACACACACACACTACAATAACACAACTTACTACAATAAAACAACTTACTACAATAACACAACACACTACAATAACACAACACACTACATTAACAAAACACAACACACTAACACAACACACTACAATAACACAACACACTACAATAACACAACACACTACAATAACACAACACACTGCAATAACACAACTTATTACAATAACACGACACACTATATTAACAAAACACAACACACTACAATAACACAACACACTACAATAACACAACTTACAACAATAACACAACACACTACAATAACACAACTTGCTACAATAACACAACACACTACAATGACACAACACACTACAATAACACAACACACTATGCTATCACAACAAATTATACTAACACAACACACTACAATAACACAACTCGCTACAATAACACAACTTAATACAATTGGTACGTTGGTTAATTTCCCAGTTAACCAGGTTGGTAACACATATAATATTATTGGGCTTTTGGTAACGAAACCCAATTGAAGTTTTTTGTTTTATTATTAAAGTATTGTGTTTATAATTCCTGAGTGTATATCAAACGTAAGTTCCACTATTTATGAGTGAATGAGAAAGAGGACGGCGTTTATGTAATATAAACGTGGATCAACGTCCGTTTATTAAAAGTTGGTGTGAGTGACTGACGAAGGCATCGCACTAGTGCGAGCGCGCTTACATAGATGCTGACATATGGGCTTCTCCCTCTTGGTAAAGTTACCCATCACGTGATCAGTTCATGTCTTACTCATAGTTAGTGGAAAGTTACAGGTGGTAAATCTGAATATAAGTCAGATGTAAGTAACCCATTTATATAATACTTCTGTTGATGAGACAGGGGCCATTACATCGATCGGTCACCTACAGCCAATCTCCGTGAGGCCTAAATAAGCTCACAGAAAACAGTACATCCTAGACAACCCTAACCATGTTATAAACAGAGGTGTAGACACTAAGCTGGGGATTCTACTACTGTAGGGGTATTAGCTACTGCAGGGGACCTAAACTTTAGTGTCTTACGGGTTAAAATGTTATGAACAACGTTCATCTTGGATGACACTGACTTATAATAACAGAACAGAAACATGATTGCCAAAATTAATATAAATGAGGGAATTGTGAGGCTTGGTATAGCAAATTCCCGTGATAGATAAAATGGCAAATTATTACTCAAATCCGCAAATTGTCTCTCTTTCAAGAATGCAATGACTTTTAATTTCTCTGAAACAATTTGAATATCTTTTATAGTGAAATTCATGACAGGAAGTGGAATTAAGGCAGACTTGAGTTATATATTTAAGGCAAAATGCTGATGAGTAGGCAAGGTCCGTAATGTACCACAAGTAATTTCACAGTAATCCGGAGCCTTGTAATGCTCTTTCACAACTAGCTGCTTAACACCATCATGGCATTTTAGAATAACAGTAGTAGTATTTGGAAAGAACAAGTACTGCACATGTGAAGATGAGCGTGAAACACAGTTTTGAGACTAACTGGCCTATAGCTGCTCTGCCAATTCACATATTCCCTCTGCAGCAAGAATAAACGCGAACATGTAGGCTGGACATACGTGTAGGTGTAGATATGACGACTTACACCGTGACAGTGCCTTAGGATCCTCTATTGCCAATAAAGAATAATCTTCATCTATTAGGAAAAGTTCTTTAGGCCTATCCAGAGTATACAGTGTGTCGTTAACAAACCAGGGGAAGGGTTCTAAATGCCATGCATTAAACTGATGTTGCCCTCGCATAGGAATGTGGATGAGGATAGCATTGTGCGTGAGAGTCGACTCCAACAGCGGGTAATAATATTCAACCTCATGGACCTGAAAATTTAGCCGAAAGCTTGGAGTTCCTTTCAGGTTCTCTTACCATAACAGCGTCCCCTACGTTTAACACGACAGGTTTAGCATGTTTATGTTGTTTGATCATCATTTCGGCGCGTGACGCCACTAAATGTGATCGGACTTGGGTATGAATATCCGTAAAGAAGCGAATTTGTTTTGCGGCGAAATCATCCATATTATAAACCGGGTACTGTGCATCTGTAAGGATGTCGTAAAGTAGACGTTTATCTGTACCATAGACAATGTTGTAGGGTGATTTGCCCGTAGAGCTATTAATCGACCCATTGATAGACGCTGCAACCTGCGGTAACCAATCTTCCCATGTGTATTGCAAATCACTGACAATCGGGCGCAGTATCTCCAGGATCTTGCGATTGGTTCTCTCAACAAGGCCATTAGCCTGTGGATGATAAGCTGTCACAAAACTTTGTTTAATTCCATATTGGGCACATATTTGCGCTACTAGCTAATTCTTGAACTCTGTCCCATTGTCAGAGAGCAGAACTTTAGGCGTAGTATATGGACATATAAGATTCATCACTAATGCATAGGCCACAGCATCGGCCGTTTTAACTTTTAGTGGGACCAAGACCACGAACCTGGAAAAATGATCCACACACACACACTAAGACGGACGTTGATCCCTGATGACTCCTCGGGAGTTGTAACAAGTCAATAGCGACTGTGTCAAACGGACGGTCTGGTGTAGGATATTGTAGAATCGGGGCAGGTGATCCTGTAGAACCTTTATGTTGAGCACATGCCAAACATTTAGCAATGTGTAATTCTATGTCTTTCTTCATTGTGTTCCAGAAATAATTCTTTCTTAATTCCGCGAAGCATTTGTCACGACCCTGGTGACCTGCTTGTGGGACATCATGGAACAATGTTATAATCGTTTCACACAACGTGTCTGGTACGACTACTTGAGAAACAATACCCTCTGGCGTCTTTTTCGACCTGTGGAGTATGTTATGTTGTAATTCAAACTGACTTAAGGGAAGAATTAATTTGGGGAGTTTAACATCCTCTCCTGATTCGAGAGCAAAAATGACTGCTGACCATAATGGGTCGCGTCGTTGCTCATCTTCCAGTTTCGAAAGAGTGAACGTTGATACAGGCATCACTGGTGCTATATTTCTTGACAGAGCATCGGCGACAACATTCGCCCTTCCCGGTAAATACCTAAACTCGGGGTCACATTCCTGAATTGTTAGATACCAGCATGATATTCTGCCTGATAAGTTTCTGCCATGAAACAGCTCAGTTACTGCCGCATGACCCGTAAAATCAGTTATCTTATATCAAAAGATAATGTCTGTAAAATTCTTAAGTGCCCACACAACGGCTAACGTTTCCAAATGCGTTACAGAATAACGTGTTTCAGTATCAATAAGCTTAATGCTTGCAAAAGCTATTACTCTAAACTTTCCACGTTTATCCTCTTGCATGAGTACAGCTCCGATTCCAAGTCAGTACAGAGAGTGAAAGGTTGAGTGTAGTCAGGGAATGCTAGAACAGGGGCATTGGTAAGCGCTATCTTCAATGCCGCAAAACTATTTTCTTGTTCAGCATCCCATATAAACACTGCATCTTTCTTTAGCAACCTTGTTAGGTGCGATGCTAATGTTGCATAGTTCTTGATAAAAGAACGATAATATCCAGATAAGCCAAGAAAACTACGCACATGATAGGACGCGGGAACTGAGATACAGCTTTTACTTTATTATCTACTGTATGTATGCCGTCACCGTCAACTACATGACCAACTAAATGGATTCTGGATTTTAGAAACTCACATTTTGAGAGTTTAATTTTAAGGCCTGCTATGTAAAGTTTTTCCAACACTTCACACAGTTTAATCAGATGGGAATCAACGTCCTTACTGACTACTATTAGATCATCCAAATAAGCGCAGACTGTGGTACCAATCAATCCGGTAAACAGGGTGTTGATCATTCTTTGAAATGTTAGTGGGGCATTTCTGAGACCAAATGGCATCCGGAGGAACTCAAAGTGGCCCAGGGCCGTGCTAAACGCCGTGATCTCTCGTGATTTCTCATCGAGTGGTATCTGCCAATAACCACTAAGCAAATCTTAGTTGCTAAATACTGCATTATCCTTACCTCAGGATTGCAATATGTCACTCAAGACAGGCATAGGGTACCTATCTGGGATCGTTTGTTCATTGACGCGCCTGAAATCTATAACAGGGCGCCATCCACCATCATTTTTGGGGACGAGGAGTAATGGGCTATTAAAGGGGGACTTTGAATGTTTAATGACATTCTCATCCAACATATCCTGCACCATATCTTGAACTACAGCGCGCTGGCTATGAGGTAGTCTGTAAGCTGGTACATAGATAGGATTTGTTCCCTCCTTTAATGCTATATGATGGGATGTTAAGTCTGTCTGACTTAGCTTTTCTGTGAATTCCTCATTCTGGTAATGGAGAGTACTCTTCAAAATTGCAGGTACTATCTTCCAACTATTGCTGCTATAATCACGCTGGGAAAGTGTGGGTGTGAGGTCATGAGGTAGCTCTGACGCATGTTCTGCCTTCCTCTTAATGGGATTGGTGGACAACACTTTCGACCAAGCGGTGAGCATAGGTTCAGAATGACTCATAGCGTTGTAAGAAACACCTTTTAACGTAATAGTATTATTATGTGGATGAACATCTGTCATGTTCGTTTTAAGAGTTGGGAGACCAAGTAACCCGTCAGCTGGCAAATTGAACTGCTGAACTACATAAAAGTCCGCGTAGAAGGGAGAACCACGTCTTGAAAATCTGAGTGGTAACGTCACCATTCCGTTAATGCTCAACTGAGTACCTCATACTCCTTCGAGCTCAGCATTACTAGGCCTCCATTTGAAGTCGTGGTGAGGGAATTTACATTGTAACTCCTGATAGGATGTCAAGGCCAAAACATTAGCGCATGCACCCGTGTCAATATCAAGAGCCAGTCTTGTACTATCAACCCTCACTGGCACTGACAACACTTCCACTTTGCTTAGCGCCGCTACTAACGAGGCCGCTAAAGAAGTGCTGTGAGGAGAAGCAGGAAATACTGTACCTATCCCTCTCCTTGCTGTGATGAGCGCTGGTCTTCCCCCGACGACTTGTCTTGGGACGCTTCTGTTTACGCTTGTACGACACTTGTGTTTCACTAAAGTCTACATTCCTAGCCCTCATTACTAAGCCACATTCCTGTGTGCCATGAGATGTCGACTTGTGTAGTGCGAACCACTTGCGCGTTTTCTGGGTAGGTGGAGGTGTCGCCTTAGCTGCCTCCGAGTATGACCTTGTGTTCTGTTTGGCACCGGATGTCTTCTTGAATTTTGCACTATTATCCTGGAGCTGGAAACAGTTTTCTATTACATGGCCACGTTTATTACAATGAGCACATCATAAAGTAGTACCTTGTTTATATGTCCGGTGTTGAGGTGCAATCGGGGCCATTGGTGTCGTATGAGGAATTTGGGGTGGAGTCATGTGTGCCATCTGGGGTTGGGCTGTAGATGTGGAGGGATGCGCAGCAGTCATGGAGGGCTGCGCCATTAGAGGGCCCGCAGCTGTGGGACAGAGTCTGTTTGCGTATTCAACCATATCCATAGGTGGTTCAAACTGAACCTCTTGTGCCCGGCTGTATAGGGGACGACGAACAACTAACAGGAAGCTAATTAATTTTATCAACGTTTCCACATTGGTCGCTGACATTTTACCATCTGGGTCGTACCAATTTGAACCTTGAAAAGTCGCTTCCATATCCTGGCGAACCTCTCCTGCGATGTCAACTGCCACCACTGGTGTCTGGGCGTGAACCACTGGCGTACAACAATCCAACCATCTAAAGATTGCATTTGGTGGTTGGAGGATAATCACACTTAAACAAGACCATTAACGAAACAGTTGACACACACTGAGGGTTGGATGTGAAGTTTATGTCCTTTCAAGTCAAAATGGTGTGAAATAACATATTCTTATTCTAGTGTAGATGCTCATTACTCTGGGTGATAGAATGTATGTAATGAATATGTTATTAGTCCATATTTATATAATACTACTGTCTCTATATGTGACAGAGGCTAATACATCGCTCGGCCACCACACAACACAGGTGTATTGTGGTACAGAGTGAGTACTGTGTCTCATAGGTTGTCAGGTAGGACACTTTGTGTGACAGTATCCTGCACTCTGTTTGTTGTGAGGTGCAGTATGTCTCATCTCAGTTCAAACTGTTTGAATGGAAGAGGTAACTTTGGTAGATCATCCTTATCACCCGATTTGAGAGCATAAATTACTTTAGGCCACATTGGATCTTGTTGTTGTTCAGGTCTTCATTTTTGTGGAGTGAACGATGATAATGGCATAACTGTAGCTATGTTTCTAGACAGTGCATTGGCAACCACGTTCGCTCGTCCCGCTAAGTATTTAAAGTTCTGTGCCTAATTCTTGAATGGTCAAGTACCAACGTGTAAGTCTACCTGAAAGGATCTTTCCGTGGAATAACTCCGTTACTGCTGCATGATCCGTATAAACTGTTATTTGATAACCAAATATCACATCTCGGAATTTCTTTAATAACCAGACAACAGCTAAGGCCTCTAGATGCGTTACTGAATAGCGTGTTTCTGCATCATTAAGTTTACGACTTGCATAAGCAATCACTCTATTTTTCCCTCTAGTGTCTACTATAGCTGCATGAGAACAGCTCCTAGCCCTTGTCCAGAGGCGCTGGTGCACAGGGTCAAGGGTTGAGTGAAATCAGGGAATGTCAATACTGGTGCATTGGTCAATGCTTCCTTTAATGCATTAAAGCTGTTTTCCGGTTCATTGTTCCAAACAAATGCTGCATCTATTTAAGTAATTTTGGCAGCGGGGCGGCTAACTTGGCATACCCGAGGAAACTACGCACTTTGTCTACATTTGTAGGACAGGAAATTCGGTTAACTGCTTTAACCTTGCAGTCCATAGTATGGATACCGTTTCCATCAACTACGTGTCCAAGGAATTGAACTGAACTTTAAATTTGAGAAATTCACATTTAGAGAGCTTAATTTTCAAACCTGCTTTATGAAGTTTCTAAATACTTCATGCAGTTTGACTCCTGCAAACAGAGTGTTGATCATTAGTTGAAATGTTAATGGCGCATTTCATAGTCCGAATGGCATTCTTAAAAATTCAAAATGTCCCAAGGGAGTGCTGAATGCAGTCACCTCGCGGAGATTTCTCATTGAGAGGAATTTGCCAATACCCGCTAAGAAGATCAAGGTTACTAAAAATTACATTTGTCTTTTCCCAAGGATTGCAACAAATTACTCAGAACAGGCATTGGGTACCTATCCGGTATGGTTAGTTCATTGACTCGTCGAAAGTCATTAACAGGGCTCCATCCTCCATCTTTCTTTGGAACTAGAAAAAGAGAACTCCAAGGGGATGACGAATGTGTGTTTACCTTCTGCTCCATCATATCTTGAACCATGTCTTCGACTATGGGCCGTTGGCTATGAGGTAGCCTACTGAATAAGATGATATGTAGACAGGGTTAGTGTCTGGTTTTAAAGATATGTGATGTGAGGTTAATTTTGTTTAACCCAGCGGTTCCCCAGCTAATGATACTATGTCCCTGTAGTCAGCTAGTAACTCTAGGAGTTCACTTTTGCCTTGAAGATGGTCAATCACCTTGACCTGTGGAGTTATTTGATCCAACTTCTCCTACCTGGTTTGTTCTTGCGTTGGTGTAACGCTACCAATTGGTAACTGAGTAGGCTGGGCAACAACATTAGTATGGTACACCATGAAATCACAAAGACAACATCCCTTTTTTCAACATTTTGGGACCACCAGTTCTACTAAGAACAAAGATATCTGTTAAACCACCTAGTCTAATTATGCTCAAGGTAGACTCAAATGATATTTCTTTAATCTTGGTACTTTCGCTAAGACAGACTACGTCAGTACCAGTGTAAACATCTGGCAACCGGACAGTAGCTCTGGTTATTTCCTCATTCTGAAAATGTTGAGTACCTGTTAGGACTGCAGGTTCTATAATCCAATCTTTGTTGCTAAAATCTAGCATGGAATTGGGGTTACTAGAATCTTTAGCAAGCTTGGGCTCGTGGACAACCTTCTTCATATTTGTTGAGTTAGTTATCACTTTCACATTTGAGCTGAGCATTGGATGTGAATTTTGCATAGCATGGTGTGTAGTGCTATTAAATGTTATAGTATGTCGACTAGGTTGGACATCTATGTTATTTTGTTTCAGTGTTTGAAGACCCAATAATCCATCAGCTGGCAAAGAAAAATCTTTTACTAAATAAAACTCTGCGAGAAAGGTTTCACTGGAATAACAAAAACGTATAGGTAATGTAATTACTCCCATAATATCTAAATGCTGGCCTGATACTCAGGAGAGATCGACATAGGTCTTATTTGCCATTTATTATCAGGAGAACGTCGCTTCAATTCAGTAAAAGACGCTAACGCGATAACATTAGCACACGCCCCCGTATCTATGTCTAAGGACAGCTCGGTGTTACTTACACTCACTGGTATTGTCAATACTTCCACCTTACTTAGTGCAGCGATCGGTGAAGCTGTCATGGAAACATTGCTAGTTATATGTGATTTTATCCCAGGTCAGGTTGGACATGGCGCAAATCTTCCCCCGACGGATTTTGAATTCTACGCCGTGGTCTTACACGATCCTCTAAACTGTGTGATGCAGATTGATGTAGTACATCTATGTTTGTCTTTGATACCCCCAAAATGTTCTACACTACTGAGGGTATACGCAAACACTTGTTATCTTGAAAATAGGTTCTTATTCTCGTACGGGAGATATACAGAGGAAACAAATAGACGTGGGCTTCCACACCATAAGGACTAGCGATCTCAACTCTCTGTATCACTCCACGCTGGCATGTACAGATGCCAGCATTCACAAGCTGAATACATAATATGTAAATATGATAATTCACATACATAACATGGTGCATAATAATTGGAAACATTACATAGGATTAATACATGTTCTGTAATACTTTACTATACATAATTAATAGAGTAATATAAGAATACACAGCTGAAGGTACTACTTCGTGTCCATATTATACACCTCCCTCCCCCCTATACGCTCATAGTTTCATCTTGAGCGGACCTTTTGTTTCTGAGTCGCTCGGACCTGCGGAGTACCGGGGCAGAAACACAAGGTGGAGATGGATTTACTGTAAAGACATCAACATTAGGGGACTCTACTGGAGACGGGTCAACACTAGGCAGCTCCACAGGTCAGAGGAAACGACGGTTCCTCCACCATACTCTACCACTAGGAAGACGCACTTGGTAGTCCCTGGACCGGCCAATACCCATGACAACCCCAACCTTGTCCCAGCGGTGAGATACCGGATCTTGAATCCTGATCTGATGGCCGATACTCAACCTGGGAAGGGGGCGGGCATGACAGTCGTACCGAGCAGCGACACCTGCTGCTCGTTCTGCTGCACGACGGTCACATTCTTCAGTCTTGGCTTGCCATTCTTGAGAAAAAGACTTCGGGTGGGCAGGAACACAAGAACTGAGATGATGTCCATATAGAACCTGGGCTGGGGAGCGTCCGGTGAAGTTCGGGGTGTTGCGTAACTCTAACAAACCTCGATCGAAATCCTCACAGTCGATATTTCCTGAGGGTGACACCTTAAGGATCAGGTGTTTAACAGTCTTGACTGCGGTTTCAGCGTGTCCATTCGCCTGGGGGTAGTGGGGCGAGGTCACGACATGACGGACTCCCCAACGGTCCATGAAGTCCCGGAACTCGTGGCTGGTGAACTGGGGTCCTCCATCAGTCCTGAGGCGGAGGGGAACACCAACTTCTCTGAAGTAATGTCTGAAATTCCGGATGGTAGCAGTAGCCGTTGTATCACTACCAACAGGCCATCCAGACAATCGGTCGGCAATGACGAGGAAGGACTTCCCTGCCACTGCAAAGAAGTCGGCCGACACAGACTCGAAGGGTCTTGAAGGGTTATCGTCGCACATTAAAGGTTCCTGTTTCTGGCTGGGTTGCAGAATCTGGCACAGCTCACAGGCATGGACGGTACTTGCAATGTCCGCGTCGATTCCGGGCCAAATACAGTCTGCTTCGCCCGTCGCTTGGTGGCCACCACTCCTCGATGGCTGTCGTGAAGGCGGGTCAAGGTACGGCGGCGTAGGGCAGCAGGAATGAGTACTCGTGGACCATACAAGACGAGGTCTCCGTCACAATAGAGGTCCTCGCGTATCTTCCAGTACGGGAGTAGCGATTCATGAAGGTCGATCGGTTAGATGGAAATCCCTGGGACACACAGTCGACGAGCCGGATGTAGGAAGGGTCGGCCCGGGCTGCGGTGCGGAGATCTTCAAGGGTCTTGTCTGCATCCGGTGCTGTAGACTCTTCTGATGTGAAGACGGCCTTCAATGAAACTACTGTCTTGAGGGATGCAGCAGCTGTAGAACACAACATCTCGTCCTCTGGGGTGGGGCGACTGACAGGGGCGCGGGACAGAGCTTACCCGCACGCCACATAGCCGTGAAGAGATAAGGCGAGAGCTTCTTTTTCAAACGTTGAAGGCGAAGATTCTCTACTGCATCCAAAGAGTAGTGATTGATAATAGGTACAAGAGGGCGATGATCCGTGAAGAGGGTAAAGTGCTGAAGTCCTATCAGGTAGAAACGGCACTTCGCCATCGCCCAGACAACAGCCAACATCTCCAGCTCAATCGTGGCATATCGGGTCTCAGCGTCCGTCAGTAACCGGGATCCACTCTGAATTAAGCGGAGTTGTCCACCGCCATGGTCCTGCAGAAGGGCGTAACCAACGCCGTAGAGTCTGGAGGCGTCAGTCTGGAGGACAGTGGGTAGGGCTGGGTCGTAACAGGCGAGGACAGGTGGATCTTAAGTGGGCCTGCTTGACTCGCTGGAAGGCCTCGTGATGATCTGGGGTCCACAGGAATGTCCTCCTGGGGCTCAGCAGGGGGCGTAACGGCTGGGCTGCGGCGGAGATGTCAGGTGAGAATTCAGCCAGCTGATTGACCAGACCCAAAAAAGAACGGAGGTCTGTTAGGTTGGCAGGGGTTGGAAAATCCCTGATTCCAATTAATTTCTCCGGGTCAGCTGCGATACCTGATGCTAAGAGAGTGTACCCACAGAAGTTCACTGATGGTGCGGCGACTACAAACGTGTCAGCGTTGAGGGTAATCCCGTACTTTCGACATCTGGTGAGAACTTCATATATTCCGGAGAGGTGGACACAGTAGTCTTCGTCATGGAGTAAAATATCATCAAACACCTTGACACAATTCGTGACTCCTTGAAGGGCCGTGTCACCACGTTGACAGAATGCATCGCCCGTAGCGGCAAATCCCACGGTGCCTCTGCAATACTGATATCTTCCGTATGGTGTGATGAATGTAGTCAAATGCTGGTCTTCTTCGGCCAACTCGATCTGCCAATAACCACATAAGGCGTCCATCGTTGTAAAAAACTTCGCCTTCGGGTCCACATTTCGAACAGCTGCGAAGGGTGTGGGTGAAGGGTGGGCTGGACGGGAAACTTGCTGGTTAAGTTTTGACAGATCGGTGGTGATCCGTACTCCACCACGAGGTTTGGCGACGGGGACGAGAGGGTGGCACCAAGGTGAAGGTTCGTCTCCGGCCGGCTTGATGATTCCCTGAGCAACCATGGAGTCAAGCTCTTGTCTAACTAGCTCCTTGTAGGCGTGAGGAATCAAACGAGGGGTGTGGATGGCAAAAGGTGTGGCACCATCCTTAAGATGAATCTCCATAGGTGGACCTACCATCGGCTTGAGTGGTGTGGATCCTAAAGATTTCTTCGTAACCAACACGTCAGCAAACTCCTTGAGAAGGTAAGCTCCTGCATCAGAAGGGGATGTGTTAGTAGAGATAGGGAGTTCCTTCAACCTGTTGACATGGGTGACCTTTAAAATAGGTTTGGGGAATTCCTTGGAAACAATGGCCAACTCTTGGCAATGGCCATATGATAAAAGCGGAGTCGGGATCCCATCATGAACATCAATCCGGGCTGAGCAAGACTGCTTACCAAAGGTAAGAGTAGCCCAGAAAGATCCCAAAGCTGGAGCCATCTTGGAACCATCACCTGTCAGTTTCGTTGTCTGAGGAGGGGGCTGTAGGTTGCTCCGGGGTATTGCCAAACTTGCTAAGTGTTGTGGACCAATTACTGAGACGTCAGCACCGATGTCAGGTAACATCTGAAGACTGGATGACAAGTTACCGTAAGAAATGACGACACTGATGTGCTGGGGTGTCGTGTCTGTGGAACAATGTACACGACGGCAGGAACGACTGGGCACAGCGTCTTGATGCTTGCCAGAAGGAGGGGGCGTGCCAGCACTACCTTAGGATGACTTCTTGGATCCTTGGTGGTGTCCTCTCTGTGTCTTCTTACGACAACATTTGTCATAATGGCCCACACGACCACAAAGTCTGCACTGAACTTTGCTAGCAGGGCACTTGACTGTGTAAGCCCAGTGACCCTGGCGGTCGCAACTTCTGCACAAGCATTGAGCAGCTGGGCACTGGGAGGCATTATGCTGTCTCGCGCAGCTGTTACACAAAGCTGCTGCTGAAGGTGTAGCTGGAGGGTGAGGGGTGGGGTTACCTTGCTGCTTCTTACCCTTTCTGTAGGAAGACACCGCCCTCACCTGGTCAGGTTGGGAGCGTAAAGCTGAAGTCGCACACCTGGCGGCCTCGTACGCTCGACATATTGTAACAACATCTTGAAGGGAGGAAGTGGGGTCCAGTGAAATGAGACGCTGAATTAGCTCTTCATCTCCAATACCTGTTAAAATGATTGTCTTGAGTTGTGTCTCTTCATAAACTTGAGAATTTCCAGGACAAACATCAACTTCCTCTGAACATCTTTTCAGTCTTGAAAAAAAATGCATCAACAGATTCTCCATCAAGCTAATTACATTGGAGGAGTTCTCTTCTTCTAAGTGCTTCGTTGCCCTGTCCCTTAACGTGTTCCAGTAACTTGTCAAGCACGGCCTCTACAGTCAGAGTTGTCGTAGGAGGCACTTGAAGTGTGTGCTCGAGAGTACGTTGTGTCTCTAAGGACAAGCACATACGAAGCTGTATCATCTGTTTAGGCTGTGGTAAACTTGACAGGTTGCATAGTCTTGCCAACGTCGACGCCATTCCCGAAATATCTGATAAGAAGCGTCAGACTTCAGAGAGGGAGGCGTTTGTGCTGCAGCCTTTTGAGGAATTGTTGAACCGACTCTGAGAAATGAGGTACCAGTACCTCTAGTCGTATCAGCATTAGTAGTAGCAGAAGAATCTTGTAGAGTTGATCGTTGTGGGGAGGCTAACAGGGAGATCAAGGCTTCAAATCAGGCTTGATCCTCTCTTCTTCTCAGGTCATCCTCACTTCTACGTATATCTTCTAGTTCTCTGCGTCATTGTTCATCTTCGTGGCGTCGTCTTTCAGACTCTCTGTACCGAATTTCTTCCTCTTCTCTCCTTGCAACATAGTCCTGGCGTCGAGAAGTTTCCATCCACTTAATCAGTTGAAGGAAATCTGTGGCCGCAGGTACCGCCGGAGAGCTTGCTCACAACGAACGAGGAGATTCTGTGGGTGATTGGGCGTTGTCACTGTGGGAAGCGTGGGGCCTGAGTATGGGTGGGGAGAGGTCTCCCAAACTTAAACTCATAACCCCATCATCCAGGGTATCATTTTGATCCCTGTGAGACATGCCGACAGCTTCTGTACTCTATCTGTGCAAGAGACCGGGTCAACCCCTCGTAATCTATGCACAGAATTACAGAAGTCTAAAGTAATACGCAAGAATTTAATATAAAGTGGGCCTGTGAGTGCGTGTGTGTGTGTGTGTATGGCTCGTTGCCGGGAGGCTTGGCACGCTGCCAGACGTAGAGGCAGCTCAGAGCAAGTCGCAACCGAAGTTGTTTTAATGCGCGCTGCTCAGTTACCCAATGACCGTAGACGGGAGGGGACGTACTGCTGGGCCGCTCCCTCAGTCATCTGACTGCAGTTTGCACAGACAATTCTGATTAAAATACACAACACAGCACTTCAGAGAACACTTCACAGCACAGCACTGTACACAGCATAGCACTTCACAACACTGTAAGTCCTGAGGCTTGTAGTCTGGCTGTAAATCCTTGGCGAAGCTGAAGACGAGACGCCATTAACACAGTCCGGCGGGAAGGCTAAGTCCACTCTGAATCTCACTGAGAAATCTCACTGCGCCATCTATGTTTGTCTTTGATACCCCCAAAATGTTCTACACTACTGAGGGTATACGCAAACACGTGTTATCTTGAAAATAGGTTCATATTCTCGTACGGGAGATATACAGAGGAAACAAATAGACGTGGGCTTCCACACCATAAGGACTAGCGATCTCAACTCTCTGTATCACTCCGCACTGGCATGTACAGATGCCAGCATTCACAAGCTGAATACATAATATGTAAATATGATAATTCACATACATAACATGGTGCATAATAAATGGAAATATTACATAGGATTAATACATGTTCTGTAATACTTTTCTATACATAATTAATAGAGTAATATAAGAATGCACAGCTTAAGGTACTACTTCGTGTCCATATTATACAGAACACACCACTGGTCACTTTTGGGTTCTGCAGTATGGTATGTCCTGCTAACTGCACTTGAATTTGACCTTGGATTTTTATTTGATTTTGATGCTTGAATTTGCTTTCTTAGCTTTGTTAGGCTGATAGGTATTACTGTCTTGTTTTGCATAGTAACAGTCTTCAGTCGCATGATTCTGTTTCCTGCAAATTTTACAGACAGTTTTTTGTTTCAGCTTGGTACTTGTTTCTTTCTGAATGGTTCTGCAATGGTTCTAGCAAGAGGTGTGAATGGGGCTCTCTGCACTATCTTTTCCGCATAATCTGTGAGTACTTCTGTCTTGCTGTAATTTTCCTTTTAAGCTTGATTATACTCTACGTCTCACAGAATGAATATAAATTGCATATACTCGATGAGACGATACACTTGACCACCACTTGTGTTACCGTCAGCGTCAAGCCAGTCAGAGTCGGATAAGTGCGCTTTAACATCGCCATATGCTTCCCCCGTTAGAGCCTGTGCCACATAGAAATCCTGTGTTCTGTTCACCACTCTAGAAATCCATGTAAGATGAGAACGAATTGCACCCTGATCAAAGAAACTGATAATTTTTTTTTATAAGGTCAGCACATTTCTTTTGAGTAAAAGCCGTAGCATTCATTAGGTGACTTGCGCGACACCCCGGTTTAATGTGACCACGGACGAATGCTTTTCGATCCTCGTCGTCCTGGACATTAATAATGTCCTCATACTTCCAATGCCCAACAGTGACTGGTAAAACCCCGTACACCGGGGGACTACAAGCTTAACAGCAATAATATAAAACAACTCACACATTAAGCTGCAAAATACTTAAACAATTATACATAAATTTAGGATAATTTTTCGGTATCAGGTACCAGCCCTGCTCACAAATAATTATCCAAAATATTTTACATACATAAGGTGACGGTAACGAACATAAAAAATATTTCGCTATGCACAACGCAACACACTACAATAACACAACACACTACAATAAAAAAACACACAACAATAACACAACACACTACAATAACACAACTCACTACAATACCACAACACACTACAATAACACAGCACAATACAATAACACAACACACTGCAATAACACAACGCACTACAATAACACAACTCACCACACTAACACAACAACAACAATAACACAACACACTACAATAACACAACTCACGACAATAACACAACACACTACAATAACACAACACCCTACAATAACACAACGCACTACAATAACACAACTCACCACACTAACACAACAACAACGATAACACAACACACTACAATAACACAACTCACTACAAAAACACAACTCACTACAATAACACAACACACAACACACACACTACACTAACACAACACACTACAATAACTCAACAAACTATAATAACACAACTCACTACAATAATGCAACACACACACTACACTAACACAATACACTAAAATAACACAACTTACTATAATAACACAACACACTACAATAACACAACTTACTACAATAACACATCACATGACAATAACACAACTTACTACAATAACCCAACACACTACAATAACACAACACACTACAATAACACAACACATTACAATAACACAACACACTATAATAACACAACACACTACAATAACACAGCACACTGCAATAACACAGCACACTACCATAACACAACACGCTACAATAACACGACACACTACAATAACACGACACACTACAATAACACGACACACTATAATAACACAACACACTACAATAACACAACACACTGCAATAATACAACACACTACAATAACACAACACACTGCAATAACACAACACACTGCAATAACACAACACACTACAATAACACAACTCACTACAATAACACAACACACTTACACAACACACTACAATAACACAAGTCACTAAAATAACACAACACACTACAATAACCCAACACATTACAATAACACAACACACTACAATAACACAACTCACTACAATAACACAACACACAACACACACACTACACTAACACAAACACAACACACACACTACACTAACGCAACACACTACAATAACACAACAAACTACAATAACACAACTCACTACAATAACACAACACACACACATATAATAACACAACACACCACAATAACACGACACACTATAATAACACAACACACTGCAATAACACAACACACTACAATAACACGACACACTACAATAACACGACACACTATAATAACACGACACACTACAATTACACAACACACTACAATAACACAACACACTATCAATAACACAACACACTGCAACAACACAACACACTACAATAACACAACACACTGCAATAACACAACACACTACAATAACACAACTCACCACACTAACACACCACACTTCAAAAAAAACTCACGACACTAAAACAACACACTACAATAACACAACTCGCTACAATAACAGAACACACAACAATAACACAGCACACTGCAACAACACAACGCACTACAATAACACAACACACTACAATAACACAACTCACTACACTAACACAACACACTACAAAAAACAACTCACGACACTAATACAACACACTACAATAACACAACACACTACAATAACACAACTCGCTACAATAACAGAACACACAACAATAACACAGCACACTGCAACAACACAATGCACTACAATAACACAACACACTTCAATAACACAACACACTACAATAACACAACTCACTACAATAACACAACTCACTACAATAACACAACACACAACACACACACTAAACTAACACAACACACTACAATAACACAACAAACTATAATAACACAACTCACTACAATAATGCAACACACACACTCCACTAACACAACACACTACAATAACACAACTTACTATAATAACACAACACACTACAATAACACAACACACTAAAATAACACAACACACTATAATAACACAACACACTACAATAACACAACACACTAAAATTACACAACACACTACCATAACACAACACGCTACAAAACCACAACACACTACAATAACACGACACACTATAATAACACGACACACTATAATAACACAACACACTACAATAACACAACACACTACAATAACACAACACACTACAATAACACAACACACTACAGTAACACAACTCACTACAATAACACAACACACTAACACAACACACTAAAATAACACAACACACTATAATAACACAACACACTACAATAACACAACACACTGCACACAACACACTACCATAACACACACACACACTACAAAACACAACACACTACAACACACACACAACTACACACACACAACACACTACACACTACAAACACAACACACTGCACACACACTGCAATAACACACTACAATAACACAACACACTGCAATAACACAACACACTACAATAACACAACTCACTACACTAACACAACACACTACAAAAAACAACTCACGACACTAATACAACACACTACAATAACACAACACACTACAATAACACAACACACTACCATAACACAACACACTACCATAACACAATACACTACAAAAACACAACACACTACAATAACACGACACACTACAATAACTCGACACACTATAATAACACAACACACTGCAATAACACAACTCACTACAATAACACAACACACTAACACAACACACTACAGTAACACAACTCATTAAAATAACCCAACACACTACAATAACCCAACACACTACAATAACCCAACACACTAACACAACACACTACAGTAACACAACAAACTACAATAACACAACAAACTATAATAACACAACTCACTACAATAACACAACACACTACAATAACACAACACACTGCAATAACACAACACACTACCATAACACAACATGCTACAAAAACACAACACACTACAATAACACAACACACTACAATAACACAACACACTGCAATAACACAACACACTACCATAACACAACACACTACAAAAACACAACACACTACAATAACACAACACACTACAATAACACGACACACTACAATAACTCGACACACTATAATAACACAACACACTGCAATAATACAACACACTACAATAACACAACACACTGCAATAATACAACACACTACAATAACACAACACACTGCAATAACACAACACACTACAATAACACAACTCACTACAATAACACACTACAGTAACCCAACACACTACAGTAACCCAACACACTACAATAACCCAACACACTACAATAACCCAACACACTACAGCCGCTGACACACCACAATAGCAACACACTACAATAACACAACTCACTACAATAACACAACACACAGCACACACACTACACTAACACAACACACTACAATAACACAACAAACTACAATAACACAACAAACTATAATAACACAACAAACTACACTAACACAACTCACTACAATAACACAACTCACTACAATAACACAACTCACTACAATAACACAACAAACTATAATAACACAACAAACTACACTAACACAACTCACTACAATAACACAACTCACTACAATAACACAACACACAACACACACACTACACTAACACAACACACTACAATAACACAACAAACTACAATAACACAACAAACTATAATAACACAACAAACTACACTAACACAACTCACTACAATAACACAACATGCTACAATAACACAACAAACTATAATAACACAACAAACTACACTAACACAACTCACTACAATAACACAACTCACTACAATAACACAACTCACTACAATAACACAACACACAACACACACACTACACTAACACAACACACTACAATAACACAACAAACTGCAATAACACAACAAACTACAATAACACAACAAACTATAATAACACAAAAAACTACACTAACACAACTCACTACAATAACACAACTCACTACAATAACACAACTCACTACAATAACACAACTCACTACAATAACACAACACACACTACAATAACACAACTCACTATAATAATGCAACTCACTACAATAGCACAACTCACCTGTGCTTACAACTCACTGTGCTTACAACACACAACACACACACACTACAATGTACAACTCACTACGTAACACAGCTCACTTTCACAGCCTGACTCACTACAATAACACAACTCACTACAATAACACAACTCACTACAATAACACAACACACAACACACACACTACAATAACACAACTCACTACAATAACACAACTCACTACAATAACACAACTCACTACAATAACACAACAAACTACAATAACACAACTCACTACAATAACACAACTCACTACAATAACACAACACACAACACACATACTACAATAACACAACTCACTACAATAACACAACTCACTACAATAACACAACTCACTACAATAACACAACAAACTACAATAACACAACAAACTACAATAACACAACTCACTACAATAACACAACTCACTACAATAACACAACACACAACACACACACTACAATAACACAACTCACTACAATAACACAACTCACTACAATAACACAACTCACTACAATAACACAACTCACTACAATAACACAACTCACTACAATAACACAACTCACTACAATAACACAACTCACTACAATAACACAACTCACTACAATAACACAACTCACTACAATAACACAACTCACTACAATAACACAACTCACTTTCTGATAACTTGCAGCTCACTGCAATAACACAGCTCACTACAATAACACAACTCACTACAATAGCACAGCTCACTACAATAACACAACAAACTACACTAACACAAGCAAACTACACTAACACAACAGAGCTACAATAACACAACTCACTACAATAACACAACTCACTACAATAACACAATTCACTACAATAACACAACACACACAACACACACACACACTACACTAACACAACACACTACAATAACACAACAAACTACAATAACACAACAAACTATAATAACACAACAAACTACACTAACACAACTCACTACAATAACACAACTCACTACAATAACACAACTCACTATAATAACACAACACACAACACACACACTACACTAACACAACAAACTACAATAACACAACAAACTACAATAACACAACAAACTACAATAACACAACAAACTACAATAACACAACTCAGTACAATAACACAACACACAACACACACACTACACTAACACAACAAACTACAATAACACAACACACTACAATAACACAACAAACTACAATAACACAACAAACTACAATAACACAACAAACTATAATAACACAACAAACTATAATAACACAACAAACTACAATAACACAACAAACTACAATAACACAACAAACTATAATAACACAACAAACTACAATAACACAACAAACTACAATAACACAACAAACTATAATAACACAACAAACTACAATAACACAACTCACTACAATAACACAACAAACTATAATAACACAACAAACTACAATAACACAACTCACTACAATAACACAACAAACTACAATAACACAACAAACTATAATAACACAACAAACTACAATAACACAACTCACTACAATAACACAACAAACTACAATAACACAACACACAACACACACACTACACTAACACAACAAACTACAATAACACAACACACTACAATAACACAACAAACTACAATAACACAACAAACTATAATAACACAACACATACACTACAATAACACAACACACTGCAATAATACAACACACTACAATAACACAACACACTGCAATAACACAACACACTACAATAACACAACTCACTACAATAACACAACACACTAACACTACACACTACAGTAACACAACACACTACAATAACCCAACACACTACAATAACCCAACACACTACAATAACCCAACACACTACAATAACCCAACACACTACAATAACACAACTCACTACAATAACACAACACACAACACACACACTACACTAACACAACACACTACAATAACACAATAAACTACAATAACACAACAAACTATAATAACACAACAAACTACACTAACACAACTCACTACAATAACACAACTCACTACAATAACACAACAAACTATAATAACACAACAAACTACACTAACACAACAAACTACAATAACACAACTCACTACAATAACACAACTCACTACAATAACACAACTCGTTACAATAACACAACTCGTTACAATAACACAACTCGTTACAATAACACAACTCACTACACTAACACAACACACTACAATAACACAACAAACTAAAATAACACAACAAACTATAATAACACAACAAACTACACTAACACAACAAACTACACTAACACAACTCACTACAATAACACAACTCACTACAATAACACAACTCACTACAATAACACAACTCACTACAATAACACAACTCACTACAATAACACAACACACTACAATAACACAACACACTACAATAACACAACTCACTACAATAACACAACACACAACACACACACTACACTAACACAACACACTACAATAACACAACACACTACAATAACACAACAAACTATAATAACACAACAAACTACACTAACACAACAAACTACAATAACACAACAAACTACAATAACACAACTCACTACAATAACACAACACACAACACACACACTACACTAACACAACAAACTATAATAACACAACAAACTACAATAACACAACACACTACAATAACACAACAAACTACAATAACACAACTCACTACAATAACACAACACACAACACACACACTACACAAACACAACACACTACAATAACACAACAAACTACAATAACACAACAAACTATAATAACACAACAAACTACAATAACACAACAAACTACAATAACACAACTCACTACAATAACACAACTTACTACAATAACACAACTCACTACAATAACACAACAAACTACAATAACACAACAAACTACACTAACACAACAAACTACAATAACACAACTCACTACAATAACACAACTCACTACAATAACACAACTCACTACAATAACACAACACACAACACACACACTACAATAACACAACAAACTACAATAACACAACAAACTACAATAACACAACAAACTATAATAACACAACTCACTACAATAACACAACTCACTACAATAACACAACTCACGACAATAAACCAACACACAACACACACACTACACTAACACAACAAACTACACTAACACAACAAACTACACTAACACAACAAACTACAATAACACAACAAACTACAATAACACAACTCACTACAATAACACAACTCACTACAATAACACAACACACAACACACACACTACACTAACACAACACACTACAATAACACAACAAACTACACTAACACAACAAACTACAATAACACAACTCACTACAATAACACAACTCACTACAATAACACAACACACAACACACACACTACACTAACACAACACACTACAATAACACAACAAACTACAATAACACAACAAACTATAATAACACAACAAACTACACTAACACAACAAACTACAATAACACAACTCACTACAATAACACAACACACAACACACACACTACACTAACACAACAAACTACAATAACACAACAAACTACAATAACACAACAAACTACAATAACACAACAAACTACAATAACACAACAAACTACAATAACACAACTCACTACAATAACACAACTCACTACAATAACACAACACACAACACACACACTACACTAACACACACACTACAATAACACAACAAACTACAATAACACAACAAACTACACTAACACAACAAACTACAATAACACAACAAACTACAATAACACAACTCACTACAATAACACAACTCACTACAATAACACAACACACTATAATAACACAACACATACACTGCAATAACACAACACACTACCATAACACAACATGCTACAAAAACACAACACACTACAATAACACGACACATACACTACAATAACACAACACACTGCAATAACACAACACACTACCATAACACAACATGCTACAAAAACACAACACACTACAATAACACGACACACTATAATAACACGACACACTATAATAACACGACACACTACAATTACACAACACACTACAATAACACAACACAGTACAATAACACAACACACTGCAATAACACAACACACTACAATAACACAAGACACTGCAATAACACAACATACTACAATAACAAAACTCACTACACTAACACAACACACTACAATAACACAACTCGCTACAATAACAGAACACACAACAATAACACAGCACACTGCAACAACACAACGTACTACAATAACACAACACACTACAATAACACAATACACTAATATCACAACTCACGACACTAACACAACACACTACACTAACACAATACACTAACACAACACACTAACACAACACACTAATGCAACATACTAACACTACACATTAACACAATACACTAAGAGTACACACTAATACAACATACACTAACACAACATACTAACACTACACACTAACACAGCTTCAGTTGCTACCTGACCCAGCTTGTTGAAGGACGTGCCCCTAAGTTTTCTCGTTAGTGACCAAGGAAAATTACCGCCTTGGATCGTTGTGTCTTGGGGGAAGAGGAGAGGAGTGTGGGGAAAGACGGCCTCCTGGCTACTCTGTTAAGGCAGCTGGGGCAGTTGAGGAGTGAGGTTGACACTCTAAAGGGGGAAAATGAACCCTCGGGACTGAACTCCTTCAGGTAGGTTTCCTGCCTAGCAGAACACCTGCGAAGGAGGAGCAGGCGTGGAGAGTGGTTGTCTCCAAGGGGACTAGGGGTCAGGCTCAGGAAAGCTGACCAGGGTGTGGAGTGTAGGAACCCCTACCAGGTGCTGAAGGAAGCTGGCGAGGAAGAGAAGAGGCTGGAAAGTGTGGTGCAGGTAGAGGAAAGGGCAGTTGTACAAACCCTGCCCAGAGGTAAGGTCGTGGTAGTTGGAGACAGCCAGGTGAGGTTTTTAGATAGGACTTTTTGTACAAGAGATAGGAAACGTAGGACTAGGGTGTGTTTGCATGTAGCTAAGAGGATAGACAGGGTTTTGTCAGGGGAGGGTACCAATCCAGTAGTGTGTCTTAGTGTGGGAGGAAACGACATAGGAAAGGTTAGGAGTGTGGAACTTTTCAAGAGGTATAGGGAGGTGCTGGGGAAGATTAGAGATAGGGGAGGGATCCCGATAGTATGTGGTGTCTTGCCTAGAAGAGGGGTTGGTCGTGAATGGCTGTCTAGGGCAATTGCTATAAATTGCCGACTGGAAAAACATTGTGCAAACAATGGTTGGGCATTCATTGATAGCTGGCAACGATTCTATGGCAACGACTACCTGTACACTCGTGACGGAGTACGCTTGTCTCATGCGGGGGTAAAGACGTTGTCTGCATCCCTGGAGCGTGAAATTGTCACTCCAAAGGGGGGTTTCGCCAGTAGAGAGAGGTCGGGGAAAGTGGGAGTCAAAAAACAAGCAGGTCCTGGGAAGTAAAATTAGTTACTCAGGACAAGGGGTAAAACAGGACCAGGGAAGAGTAGGTTTAAATGTATACTATACAAACAGTAGGAGCGTTAGAAATAAAATAGACTTGCTGAGAGCGGTTGTATGTACCGAAAATGTAGATGTCATAGGAATCACCGAAACTTGGATGAATCTGGCGAGCAAAAATTTTTTATCAGAGTACCACATAGAAGGGTACAACCTTTTTCACAAGGACAGGGAAGGTAGGAAGGGGGGAGGGGTCGCACTCTTCGTCAAGGATACATTAAAATGTTGTATTAATAATTCAATAAAGGGTGGAATAGGAACCGAGTCTGTATGGATACAAATCACGGAGAGAAGAGAAAACTAATTATGTGAGTGATTTACAGGCCCCCAAGTCTTGGGAAAGAAGCAGCTCAGCCTATATGGCACGAATTGAGTAGGGCAGCAAAATATAACAACCTGTGCATTATGGGGGATTTCAACTACAGAAATATTGACTGGGACAACATTGCAGGTGACTGAATCTGAAGACTTCCTAGACGCAGTACAGGACAAGTTTTTGAAACTACTAATTACAGAAAACTAGAGGTGACAATATATTAGACCTAGTATTACAAAAAAAGAAAATATTATCAGAGATATCACAGTAGGGGAAGAACTAGGTAAAAGTGATCACAGAGAAATCAGGTTCACCCTAAATTGGGAAACAAAAAACAATGACAATATGGTCAGAGTCCCAAACTTTCGGTTGGCGGATTATCAGGGGTTAAGAAGGTACCTAGGTGAGGTCACCTGGGAACAGTCACGGCAGTCCCCGGTAGGAAGGGGTGAGGTCATAGATGACACAACAATTGATCATGACTATAATATATTCACTAGTATACTACATAAAGCACAAGAACAAAATATACCATTCAGAAAAATTAGATCAAATAAGAATGAGCCAGGGTGGATGACCAGAAAACTTAAACATGACATAGGAATAAAGAAAGGAATTTATAAGTAATTAAAGGGAGGGGAGGAGCAGCTCAGAAATATGTGTAATGGACTATCTAGGAATGTTAAGAAAAATGTAAGGAGAGCAAAGAGAGACTATGAAATCAAAATAGCAAGTGAATCCAAGGCGAATCCCAAGCGATTTTTCCAGGTATATAGAACAAAAGTCAAGGACAAAGTTGGGCCTTTAAAGTCAGGGAGGGGAGAAGTGACAAATGGCAGTGAAGAAATAAGCAACGCATTGAACAACTACTTCTTATCAGTTTTCACAGAAGAAATTTGTGAGGAAATTCCAGAGGTGGAACTGATATTTAGGGGAGAGGAAGAAGAGAAATTAAAGAATATTACTATCAGAAAAGAGGATGTTCTTAAGAGGATAAATAAACTAAAGAAGACAAAATCCCCAGGGCAGGCCCAAATACACTAACACAAAACACAAGCACAACACACCAACTCAACATACTAACACAACACACTAACACAATACACTTAGAAAATACACTCACACAATACGCTAACACAATACACTAACACAATACTCTAAGACAATACACTAAGACAATACACTAACATAAAACACAAACACAATACACCAACGCAACACACTAAAATAATACAGAAACACAACACACTAACACAACATACCAACACAACACACTAACACAATGCACTAACACTACATGCTAACACAACACACAAATACAATACACTAACACAATACACTAACACTACACAATACACTAACACAATACAAACATAACACACTAATGCAACATACTAACACAGCACATTAACACATTACACTAACATAACACACTAACAGAATACATTAACACAACACACTAACGCAACACAATACACAAATACAACATACTAACACAACACACTAACACAACATACTAACACAATACATGAACAAAATACACGAACACAATGCACTAATACAACACACTAATACAACATACTAAAACAATATACTAACACAATACACTAACACAACATACAAACACAATACACTAACACAACATACTAACACAACGTACTAACTCAACACACTAACACAACATACTAACACAATACATGAACAAAATACACGAAGACAATGCACTAATACAACACACTAATACAACATACTAAAACAATATACTAACACAACACACTAACACAACATACTAAAACAATACACTACCACAAAACACAATCACAACACGCTAACGCAACACACTAAAACAATAGACATACACAACACACTAACACAACATACCAACACAACACACAAACACCATACACAAACACAATACACTAACACTACACAATACATAACACAATACACTAACACAACACACTAATGCACCATACTAACACAGCACAATAACACATTACACTAACACAACACACTAACAGAATACACTAACACAACACACTAATACAACATAGTAATACAATACACGAATACAACATAATACCTAAAACAATAAACTAACACAATACACTAACACAAAACACAAACACAGCACACTAACGCAACACACTAACGCAATGCACTAACACAATACACACAATACATTAACACAACGCACTAATGCACCATACTAACACAGCACAATAGCATATTACACTAATACAACACACTAACACAATACACTAACACAACAAACTAATACTATATTCACTAACACAACATATTAACACAACACAATACACCAACACAACACACTAATGCAACATACTAACACAACACACTAACTCAACACAATACCCTAAAAAAATACACTAATACAACATACTAACACATCACACTCACACAACACAATAACACAACACACACACAACATACTAACACAACACAATACCTCAACAACTAATGCAACATACTATCAGAATACACTAACACAATACACTAACACAAAACACAAACACAACATACTAAGACACACACTAACACAATACACTAACACAACATACAGACACAACACACTAATATAACACAGTACACTAACACAACACACAAACACAATACACTAACATAATACACTAACGCAAGACAATACACACACAAAACACACACACAATACAATGACACAACACAATACACTTACAAAACACACTGCACTAACACCAAACACTAACACACTACAGTAACACAATACACTAACACACTACACTAACACAATACTCTGCGCTAACACAACACACTAATACAACACACTAGCACAACACACTAGCACAATATACTAACACAATACACTAACACACTACACTAACACATTACACTAACACGAGAAGCTAATACAATTCACTACACAAACATAACACACTAACACAGTAATACAACACGCTAAACACAACGCACTATATATATATATATATATATATATATATATATATATATATATATATATATATATATATATATATATAATAAATCACACGTGCTGTTTCCCTTTCCCATGTGATTTTATCAAGATTTATCTTATCCACGTTTTCATTGATCTACATGATATATATATATATATATATATATATATATATATATATATATATATATATATATATATATATATATATATATATATATATATATATATATATATATATATATATATTATATAGTTTCAACACTTGTAACTTGTAACATTAACATTTTTCCTCAATAATTTTTCAAACAGTGTGGACGTGTAGATATATGTTTTACCTTAGACCAGGTAGTTGCTGTGGTTTGACTGAGGCGACTGTGTTAATGCTGTGAGACGTATCAACTCACCGCAACCCTTCTCCTTCACTGCTGGCGCGACTATGGAACGCTACAGTGAGCAGCGCGTCAACTCAATCTAGTTCCTCGTATAGTACGTACAGTCGTACACTGTCCCAGTTTACCTATTGATAACAACACACACTTCCTCTTGATAAAATGACACACTCCCTCTTGACAATATGACACGCTCCCTCTTGACAATATGACACACTCTCGCTTGACAATAAGACAAGCTCCCTCTTGATAATATGACACCCTCTTTCTTGGCAATATGACACGCTCCCTCTTGATAATATGACACACTCCCTCATGACAATATGACACACTCTCTCTTCACAACAAGACACACTCTCTCTTGACAACAAGACACACTCTCTCTTCACAACAAGACACACTCTCTCTTGACATACTCACTCTTCACAACAAGACACACCCTCTCTTGACAACAAGACACACTCTGGCTTGACAACAAGACATACTCTCTCTCTTCACAACAAGACACACCCTCTCTTCACAACAAGACACACTCACTCTTCACATCAAAACAAACTCACTTTGACAACAAGACACACTCTCTCTTGACAACAAGACACATTCTATCTTGACAACAAAACACACTCTCTTTGACAACACGACACACTCTCTTGACAACAAGACACATTCTATCTTGACAACAAGACACACTCTCTCTTGACAACAAGACACATTCTATCTTGACAACAAGACACTCTGTCTTGACAACAAGACACACTCTCTCTTGATAACAAGACACACTCTCTCTTGACGACAAGACACACTCTCTCTTAACAACAAGACACACTCTCTCTTGACAACAAGATAACAAGACACACTCTCTCTTGACGACAAGACACACTCTCTCTTAACAACAAGACACACTCTCTCTTGACAACAAGACAAACACTCTCTTGACAACAAGACACACTCTCTCTTGACAACAAGACACCCCCTCTCTTGATAACAAGACACCCCCTCTCTTGACAACAAGACACACTCTCTCTTAACAACAAGACATTCTATCTTGACAACAAGACAAACACTCTCTTGAAAACAAGACAAACACTCTCTTGACAACAAGACAAACACTCTCTTGACAACACGACACACTCTCTTGACAACAAGACACATTCTATCTTGACAACAAGACACACTCTCTCTTGACAACAAGACACATTCTATCATGACAACAAGACACACCCTCTCTTGACAACAACACACACTCTGGCTTGACAACAAGACAAACACTCTCTTGACAACACGACACACTCTCTTGACAACAAGACACTCTCTCTCTTCGCAACAAGAAACACACCTCTCTCACAACAAGACACACTCTCTCTCACAACAAGACACACTCTCTCTCTCTCGCACAACAAGACACACTCTCTTCACAACAAGAACAAGACACTCCCTCTCTTCACAACAAGACACACTCTCTCTTCTTCTCACAACAAGACACACTCTCTTCACAACAAGACACACTCAACTAACACTCTCTTGACAACACGACACACTCTTCATGACAACAAGACACACTCTTCACAACAAGACACACTTCTCTTCACAACAAGACACACTCTCTTCACAACAAGACACACTCTCTCTTCACAACAAGACACACTTCTATCTTGACAACAAGACACACCCTCTCTTCACAACAAGACACACTCTCTCTTCACAACAAGACACACTCTCTCTTCACAACAAGACACACTCTCTCTTCACAACAAGACACACCCTCTCTTCACATCAAGACACAATCTCTCTTCACAACAAGACACATTCTATCTTGACAACAAGACACTCTGTCTTGACAACAAGACACACTCTCTCTTGATAACAAGACACACTCTCTCTTGACAACAAGACACACTCTCTTGACAACAAGACACACTCTCTCTTGACAACAAGACACACTCTCTCTTGACAACAAGACACACTCTCTCTTGACAACAAGACACACTCTCTCTTGACAACATGACACACACTCTCTTGACAACAAGGCACATTCTATCTTGACAACAAGACACACTATGTCTTGACAACAAGACACACTCTCTCTTGACAACAAGACACACTCTCTCTTGACAAAAAAACACTCTGTCTAAACAACAAGACAAACTCACTCTTCACAACATGACACACCCTCTCTTGACAACAAGACACACTCTGGCTTGACAACAAGACATACTCTCTCTCTTCACAACAAGACACACCCTCTCTTCACAACAAGACACACCCTCTCTTCACAACAAGACATACTCACTCTTCACATCAAAGCAAACTCACTCTTGACAACAAGACAAACTCACTCGTGACAACAAGACACACTTTCTCTTGACAACAAGACAAACTCACTCTTGACAACAAGACACACTCTCTCTTGACAAAAAAACACTCTGTCTAAACAACAAGACAAACTCACTCTTCACAACATGACACACCCTCTCTTGACAACAAGATACACTCTGGCTTGACAACAAGACATACTCTCTCTCTTCACAACAAGACACACCCTCTCTTCACAACAAGACACACCCTCTCTTCACAACAAGACATACTCACTCTTCACATCAAAGCAAACTCACTCTTGACAACAAGACACACTCTCTCTTGACAACAAGACATACTCACTCTTCACATCAAAGCAAACTCACTCTTGACAACAAGACACACTCTCTCTTGACAACAAGGCACATTCTATCTTGACAACAAGACACACTCTGTCTTGACAACAAGACACACTCTGGCTTGACAACAAGACAAACACTCTCTTGACAACACGACACACTCTCTTGACAACAAGACACTCTCTCTCTTCACAACAAGAAACACACTCTCTTCACAACAAGACACACTCTGTCTTCACAACAAGACACACTCTCTCTTCACAACAAGACACATTCTATCTTGACAACAAGAAATACACTCTCTCTTCACAACAAGACACACCCTCTCTTCACAACAAGACACACCCTCTCTTCACAACAAGACACACTCTCTCTTCACAACAAGACACACTCTGGCTAGACAACAAGACACACTCTGGCTTGACAACACGACACACTCTCTTGACAACAAGACACTCTCTCTCTTCACAACAAGACACACACTCTCTTCACAACAAGACACACTCTCTCTTCACAACAAGACACACTCTCTCTTCACAACAAGACACATTCTATCTTGACAACAAGACACACCCTCTCTTCACAACAAGACACACTCTCTCTTCACAACAAGACACACTCTCTCTTCACAACAAGACACACTCTCTCTTGACAACAAGACACACCCTCTCTTCACAACAAGACACAATCTCTCTTCACAACAAGACACATTCTATCTTGACAACAAGACACTCTGTCTTGACAACAAGACACACTCTCTCTTGATAACAAGACACACTCTTCCCCGACAACAAGACACACTCTCTCTTGACAATAAGACACACTCTCTTGACAATAAGACACAATCTGTCTTGACAACAAAACACACTCACTCTTCACAACAAGACACACTCAATCATTGACAACAAGACACACTCTCTCATGACAGCAAGACACACTCACTCTTCACAACAAGACACATTCACTCTTCACAACAAGACACACTCACTCTCTTCACAACAAGACACACTCTCTCTTGATAACAAGACACCCCTCTCTTTATAACAAGACACCCCCTCTCTTGACAACAAGACACAGTCTCTCTTAACAACAAGACACCCCCTCTCTTGATAACAAGACACACTCTCTCTTAACAACAAGACACATTCTATCTTGACAACAAGACACACTTTCTCTTGACAACAAGACAAACTCACACTTGACAACAAGACACACTCTCTCTTGACAAAAAAACACTGTCTAAACAACAAGACAAACTCACTCTTCACAACATGACACACCCTCTCTTGACAACAAGACACACTCTGGCTTGACAACAAGACATACTCTCTCTCTTCACAACAAGACACACCCTCTCTTCACAACAAGACACACTCTGGCTTGACAACAAGACATACTCTCTCTCTTCACAACAAGACACACCCTCTCTTCACAACAAGACACACCCTCTCTTCACAACAAGACATACTCACTCTTCACATCAAAGCAAACTCACTCTTGACAACAAGACACACTCTCTCTTGACAACAAGGCACATTCTATCTTGACAACAAGACACACTCTGTCTTGACAACAAGACACACTCTGGCTTGACAACAAGACATACTCTCTCTCTTCCCAACAAGACACACCCTCTCTTCACAACAAGACACACCCTCTCTTCACAACAAGACATACTCACTCTTCACATCAAAGCAAACTCACTCTTGACAACAAGACAAACTCTATCTTGACAACAAGACACATTATATCTTGACAAACTCACTCTTCACAACAAAACACACCCTCTCTTGACAACAAGACACACTCTGGCTTGACAACAAGACATACTCTCTCTCTTCACAACAAGACACACCCTCTCTTCACAACAAGACATACTCACTCTTCACATCAAAGCAAACTCACTCTTGACAACAAGACACACTCTCTCTTGACAACAAGACACATTCGATCTTGACAACAAGACACTCTCTCTTGACAACAAGACACACTCTCTCTTGACAAGAAGACACACTCTCTCTCTTCCCAACAAGACACCTCTTCAACAAGACACACCCTCTCTTCAGACATACTCCTCTTCACATCAAAGCAAACTCACTCTCTTGACAACAAGACACATCTATCTTGACAACAAGACACATTATATCTTGACAAACTCACTCTTCACAACAAGACACACCCTCTCTTGACAACAAGACACACTCTGGCTTGACAACAAGACATACTCTCTCTCTTCACAACAAGACACACCCTCTCAAAGGCCTACTCACTCTTCACAAGCAAACTCACTCTTGACAACAAGACACCTCTCTTGACAACAAGACACACTCTCTCTTTGACAAACTCACTCTTCACAACAAGACCTCTGGCTTGACAACAAACACATTATTCTTGACAACAAAACACACTCTCTTTGACAACATTACACACTCCTTGACAACAAAACACATTCTATCTTCACAACAAGACACCTCTTCTCTGACAACAAGACACACTCTCTCTTTACAAAAAGCACTCTCTCTCATGACAACAAGACACACTCTCTCTTCACAACAAGACACACCTTCTCTTCACAACAAGACACACTCTCATCCAACAAAGACACACTCTCTCTTCACAATAAGACACAATCTGTCTTGACAACAAACACACTCACTCTTCACAACAAGACACACTCAATCATTGACAACAAGACACTCTCTCTTGACAGCAGGACACTCACTCTTCACAACAAGACACATTCACTCTTCCAACAAGACACACTCACTCTCTTCACAACAAGACACACTCTCTCTTGATAACAAGACACCCCTCTCTCATAACAAGACACCCCTCTCTTGACAACAAGACACACTCTCTTCAACAAGCACCTCTCTTGATAACAGACACACTCTCTAACCAAGACACATTCTATCTTGACAACAAGACACACTTTCTCTTGACAACAAGACAAACTCACACGACAACAAGACACACTCTCTCTTGACAAAACACCTTCTAAACAACAGACAAACTCACTCTTCACAACATGACACACCCTCTCTTGACAACAAGACACACTCTGGCTTGACAACAAGACATCTCTCTCTCTTCACAACAAGACACACCTCTCTTCACAACAAGACACACTCTGGCTTGACAACAAGACATACTCTCTCTCTTCACAACAAGACACACCCCTCTCTTCACAACAAGACACCCTCTCTTCACAACAAGACATACTCACTCTTCACATCAAAGCAAACTCACTCTTGACAACAAGACACACCTCTCTCTCTTGACAACAAGGCACATTCTATCTTGACAACAAGACACACTCTGTCTTGACAACAAGACACCTCTGGCTTGACAACAAGACATACTCTCTCTCTTCCCCAACAAGACACACCTCTCTTACAACAAGACACACCTCTCTTCACAACAAGACATACTCACTCTTCCTCAAAGCAAACTCACTCTTGACAACAAGACAAACTCTATCTTGACAACAAGACACATTATATCTTGACAAACTCACTCTTCACCAAAACACACTCTCTTGACAAAAGACACACTCTGGCTGACAACAGACACTCTCTCTCTTCACAACAAGACACCCTCTCTTCACAACAAGACATACTCACTCTTCACATCAAGCAAACTCCTCTTGACACAAGACACACTCTCTCTTGACAACAAGACACATTCGATCTTGACAACAAGACACTCTCTTGACAACAGAACACTCTCTTGACAGAAGCACACTCTCTTGGTAACAAGACACACTCTCTCTTGACAACAGACGGACTAGCTTGACAAAACCACACCCCTCTTCACAACAAGACCAACAGACACAACCTCTCTTCACAACAAGACACACACTCTCTTCACAGCAAGACACACTCACTCTTCACAACAAGACACACTCACTCTTAACAACAAGACACACTCACTCTTCACAACAAGACACACTTACTCTCTTCACACCAAGACACACTCACTCTTCACAACTCCACAACAAGACACACTCACTCTTCACAACACGACACACTCCTCTCTTCACAACAAGTCACACTCACTCTTCACAACAGGACACACTCTCTCTTTACAACAAGACCACCACTCTTCACAACAAGACACACTCACACTTCACAGCAAAACACACTCACTCTTCACAACAAGACACACTCACTCTTCACAACAAGACACACTCACTCTTCACAACAAGACACACTCACTCTTCACAACAAGACCATATCTACAAGACACACTCATCTCCACAACAAGACACTCACTCTCCACAACAAGACACACTCACTCTTCACAACAAGACACACTCACTCTTCACAACAAGACAAACTCACTCTTCACAACAAGACACACTCACCCTTCAACAGACACACTCTCTCTTCAAAACACGACACACTCACTCTCTTCACAACAACACACACTCACTCTTCACAACAGGACACACTCTCTCTTCACAACAAGACACACTCATTCTTCACAAAAGACACCTCACTCTTCACAACAAAACCACCTCTTCACAACAAGAACACTCTCTCTTCACAACAAGACACACTCACTCTTCACAACACGACACTCACTCTCTTCACAACAAACACACTCACTCTTCACAACAGGACAAGACTCTCTCTTCACAACAAACACTCATTCTTCATAACAAGACACACTCACACTTCACAATAGACACACTCTCTTGACAGCAAGACACACTCACTTCAACAAAAACACACTCTTTCACAACAAGACACACTATCTACAACAAGACACACTCTCTTCACAACAAGACATGCTCTCTTGACAACAGACACACTCACTCTTCACAACAAGACACACTCTCTTCACAATTAGACACAATCTGTCGTGACAACATAACACGCTCACTCTTCACAACAATACACTCTCTTTACAACAAGACACATCTCACAACAGACATACTCACTCTTCACATCAAGCAAACTCACTCTTGACAACAAGACACACCTATCTTGACAACAAGACACATTAATCTTGACAAACTCACTCTTCACAACAAGACACACCCTCTTGACAACAAGACACTCTCCGGCTTGACAACAAGACATACTCTCTTCACAACAAGACATACTCATCTTCACATCAGCAAACTCACTCTTCGACAACAAGACACATATCTTGACAACAAGACCTCTCTTGACAAACTCACTCTTCACAACAAGACACACTCTGGCGACAACAAAACCACATTATATCTGACAACAAAACACACTCTCGCCGACAACATGACCACTCACTTGACAACAAAACACATTCTATCTTCACAACAAGACACACTCTCTCGACAACAAGACACACTCTCTTCACAACAAGACACACTCTCTCATGACAACAAGACACGCACTCTTCACAACAAGACACACTCTCTCTTCACAACAAGACACAATTTCTCTTCACAACAAGACACACTCTATCTTCCAACAGACACACTCTTTTCTATAACATATCTGTCTTGACAACAAAACCACACTCTCTTCACAACAGACACACTCTATCATTGACAACAAGACACACTCTCATGACAACAAGACACACTCACTCTTCACAACAAGACACACTCTCTTCACAACAAGACACACTCACTCTTCACAAAAGACACACTCTCTTCACAACAAGACACTCTCTTCACAGTTGGCACAATCTGTCGTGACAACAAACACACTCACTCTTCACAACAAGACACACTCTCTCTTCACAACAGACCTCCCTTCACAACAAGACACCTCTCCTTCACAACAAGACACACTTTCTCTTCACAACAAGACACACTCTCTCTCTTCACAACAAGACACGCTCTCTCTTGACAACAAGACACACTCTCTCTTCCTGGAACACACTCACTCTTCACAACAAGACACACTCTCTCTTCACAACACGACCCTCTCTTCACAACAAGACACACTCTCTCTTCACAACAAGACACACTCTCTCTTCACAACAAGACACACTCTCTCTTGACAACAACACACTCTGTCTTGACAACAAAACACACTCACTCTTCACAACAAGACACACTCATTCTTCACAACAGACACACTACTCTCTTCCAACAAGACACCTCTTTGAACACACTCCTCTCTTCACAACAAGACACACTCTCTCTCTTCACAACAAGACACTTTCTCCTTGACAACAACACACACGCTCTCTTGACAACAAGACACACACTCACTCTTCACAACAAGACACACTCTCACTCTTCTCAAACACACCTCTCTTCACAACAAGACACACTTCTCTCTTCCCAACAAGACACACTCTCTCTTCACAACAAGACACACTACCTCGTCACAACAAGACACACTCTCTCTTCACAACAAGACACACTCACTCTTCACAACAAGACACACTCTCTCTTCACAACAAGACACACTCCTCTTACACAACAAAGCCACTCTCTCTTCACAACAAGACTCTCCTCTTCACAACAAGACACCTCTCTTCACAACAAGACACACACTCTCTTACAAGACACACCTCTCTTGACAACAAGACACACTCTCTCTTCACAACAAGACACCTCTCTCTTCACAACAACTCTCTCTTCACAACAAGACACACTCTCTCATCTAACAAAGACACACTCTCTCTTCACAACAAGACACACCCTCTCTTGACAACAAGACACACTCTCGACAACAAGACCCTCTCTCTTCAAACAAGGCACACTCTCTCTTCACAACAGACACACTCTCTCTCTTCACAACAAGACACACTCTCTCTTGACAACAAAGACACACTCCTCTTCACAACAAGACACACCTCTCTCTTCACAACAAGACACACTCTCTCTTCACAACAAGACACACTCTCTCTTCACAACAAGACACACTCTCTCTTCACAACAAGACACACTCTCTCTCTTCACAACAAGACACACTCACTCTTCACAACACACTCACTCTCTCTTCACAAAAAGCACACACTCTCTTGACAACAAGACACACACTCTCTTCTGACACACTCTCTCTTCACAACAAGACACACCTCTCTCTTACAAGAACACTCTCTCTTCACAACAAGACACACTTTCTCTTCACAACAAGACACACTCTATCTTCACAACAAGACACACTTTCTCTTCACAATAAGACACAATCTGTCTTGACAACAAAACACACTCACTCTTCACAACAAGACACACTCACTCTTCACAACCAGACACACTCTCTCATGACAACAAGACACACTCTTCACAACAAGACACACTTTCTCATGACAACAAGACACACTCTCTCATGACAACAAGACACACTCTCTCTTCACAACAAACACACTCTCTCCTCACAACAAAGACACACTCTCTCTTCACAACAAGACACACTCTCTCTTCACAACAAGACACACTCTCTCTTCACAACAAGACACACTCTCTCTACAACAGACACACTCTCTCTTGACAACAAGACACACTCTCTCTTCACAACAAGACACACTCTCTCTTCACAACAAGACACACTCTCTCTTCACAACAAGACACACTCTCTTCACAACAAAGACACTCACTCTTCACAACAAGACACACTCTCTCTTCTAGCAAAAAAGACACTCTCTTGACAACAAGACACACTCTCTCTTGACAACAAGACACACTCTCTCTTCACAACAAGACAACTCTCTCTTCAGAAACAAGACACACTCTCTCTTCACAACAAGACACACTTTCTCTTTCACAACAAGACACACTCTATCTTCACAACAAGACACCCCTTTCTCTTCACAATAAGACACACTCTGTCTTGACAACAAAGCATACTCACTCTTCACAACAAGACACACTCACTCTTCACAACAAGACACACTCTCTCCTTGACAACAAGACACCTCTTCACAACAAAGACACACTCCTTTCTCATGACAACAAGACACTCTCTCTTGACAACAAGGCCACACTCTCTCTTGACAACAAGACACACTCACTCATCAACACGAACACGCTTCTCTCTTCACAAAAAGACACACACTCTCTTGACAACAAGACACACACTCTCTTCACAACAAGACACACTCTCTCTCTTCACAACAAGACACCCTCTCTCTTCACAACAAGACACACTCTCTCTTCACAGACACACTCACTCTTCACAACGACACACTCACTCTTCACAACAAGACACACTCACTCTTCCTGACAAGACACACTCTCTCTTCACAACAAGACACACTCTCTCCGACAACAACACACTTCTCTCTTGACAACAGCTACACTCGCTGTCTTGACAACAAAACACTCACTCTTCACAACAAGACACACTCATTCTTCACAACAAAGACACACCTCTCTTCACAACAAGGCACACTCACTCTTCACAACAAGACACACTCTCTCTTCACAACAAGACACACTCTCTCTTCACAACAAGACACACTCTCTCTTGACAACAACACACACTTTGTCTTGACAACAAAACACACTCACTCTTCCTGACAAAGACACACTCTCTCTTCACAACAAAGACACTCATTCTTCACAACAAGACACACTCCTCTTCACAACAAGACACACTCATTCTTCACAACAAGACACACCTCTCTTCCAACAAGACACACTCTCTCTCTTCACAACAAGACACACCCCCTCTTCACAACAAACACACTCACTCTTCACAACAAGACACACTCACTCTTCACAACAAGACACACTTACTCTCTTCACAACAAGACACTCACTCTTCACAACAGACACACTCTATCTTCACAAAAGACACACTCACTCTTCACAACACGACACACTCTCTTCATAAAGACACACACTCTCTGACAACAAGACACACTCTCTTGACAACAAGACACACTCTCTCTTCACAACAAAGACACACTCTCTCTTCACAACAGACACACTCTCTCTTCACAACAAGACACACTCCTCTTCACAACAAGACACACTCTCTCTTCACAAAAGACACACACTCTTGACAACAAGACACACACACTCTCTTGACAACAAGACACACTCTCTCTTCACAACAAGACCTCTCTCTTCACAACAAGACACACTCTCTCTTCCACAACAAGACACACTCTCTCTTCACAACAAGACACACTCACTCTTCACAACAAGACACACTCACTCTCTCTTCACAACAAGACACACTCTTTCTCTTCACAACAAGACACACTCTCTCTTGACAACAACACACTCTCTCTGACAACAAGACACACTCTCTCTTCACAACAAGACACACTCACTCTTCACAACCAAACACTTTCTCTTCAACAGCAAGACACACTCCTCTTCACAACAAGACACTCTTTCTTGACAACAAGATACTACTCTCTTCTCAGGACCACACTCTCTCTTCACAACAAGACACCCTCTCTCTTCACAACAAGACACACTCTCTCTTGACAACAAGACACACTCTCTTACAACAAGACACCCCTCCTTACAACAAGACACACTCTCTCTTCACAACAAGACACACTCTGTCTTGACAACAAAGACACTCTCTCTTGACAACAAGACAAACTCACTTGACAACAAGACACTCTCTCTTGACAAAAACACTGTCTAAACAACAAGACACACTCCTCTTCACAACAAGCACACCTCTCTTGACAACAAGACACACTCTGTCTTGACAACAGACATACTCTCTCTCTTTCACAACAAGACACACCCTCTCTTCACAACAAAGACACACTCTCTGGCTCGACAACAAGACATACTCTCTCTCTTCACAACAAGACACCCTCTCTACAACAAGACACACCCTCTCTTCACAACAAGACATACTCACTCTTCACATCAAAGCAAACTCACTCTTGACAACAAGACACACTCTCTTGACAACAAGGCACATTCTATCTTGACAACAAGACACTCTCTTGACAACAACACACTCTGTTTGACAACAAGACATACTCTCTCTCTTCCCAACAAGACACACCCTCTCTTCACAACAAGACACACCCTCTCTTCACAACAAGACATACTCACTCTTCACATCAAAACACTCACTCTTGACAACAAGACAAACTCTATCTTGACAACAAGACACATTATATCTTGACAAACTCCTCTTCACAACACCACCCTCTCTTGACAACAAGACACACTCTGGCTTGACAACAAGACATACTCTCTCTCTTCACAACAAGACACACCCTCTCTTCACAACAAGACATACTCACTCTTCACATCAAAGCAAACTCACTCTTGACAACAAGACACACTCTCTCTTGACAACAAGACACATTCGTCTTGACAACAAGACATATCTTCTGACAACAAGACACACTCTCTCTTGACAAGAAGACACACTCTCTCTTGGTAACAAGACACACCTCTCTCTTGACAACAAAGACACATTCTGTGCTTGACAACAAGACACCCTCTCTTCACAACAAGACACACCCTCTCTTCACAACAAGACACAACCTCTCTTCACAACAAGACACACACTCTCTCTTCACAACAAGACACACTCTCTCTTCACAACAAGACACACCCTCTCTTCACAACAAGAACACCCTCTCTTCACAACAAGACACCTCTCTAACAACAAACACTCTCTTGACAACGACACCTCTCTTGACAACACCTCCTCTCTCTCAACAGACACACCTCTCTTCACAACAAGACACACTCTCTCTTCACAACAAAGACCTCTCTCTTCACAACAAGACACACTCTCTCTTGACAACAAGACACACCCTCTCTTCACAACAAGACACACTCTCTCTTCACAACAAAGACACACTCTCTCTTCACAACAAGACACACTCTCTCTTGACAACAAGACACACCCTCTCTTCACAACAAGACACATTCTATCTTGACAAAGCACTCTGTCTTGACAACAAGACACACTCTCTCTTGACAACAAAGACACACTCTCTCTCCACAACAAGACACACTCTCTCTTGACAACAAGACACACTCTCTCTTCACAACAAGACACACTCTCTCTTCACAACAAGACACACTCTCTCTTGACAACAAGACACCTCTCTCTTCACAACAAGACACACTCTCTCTTCACAACAAAGACACACTCTCTTGACAACAAGACACACTCTCTTCACAACAAGACACACTCTCTCTTCACAACAAGACCTCTCTCTCTTACAACAAGACACACACTCTCTTGCAACAAGACACTCTCTCTTGACAACAAGACACACTCTCTCTTCACAACAAGACACACTCTCTCTTGACAACAAGACACACACTCTCTCTTGACAACACTTGACACACTCTCTCTTGACAACAAGACACATTCTCTCTTGACAACAAAGCACACTTCTGCAACAAGACACACTCTCTTCACAACAAGACACCTCTCTCTTGACACAAAACACTCTGTCTGACAACAAAGACAACTCCTCTTCACAACAAGACCACCCTCTCTTCACAACAAAGACACACTCTCCTTCACAACAAGACACACTCTCTCTCTTCACAACAAGACACACTCTCTCTTCACAACAAGACACACTCTTCACAACAACACCTCACTCTTCACAACAAGACAGCACTCACTTCTTCACAACAAGACACACTCTCTTCAAAACAAAGACACCTCTCTCTTCACAACAAGACACACTCTCTTCTCAAGACACAATCTGTCTGACAACATAACACCTCCTCTTCCAACAAGACACACTCTCTCTTCACAACAAGACACACTCTCTCTTGACACAAGACACACTCACTCTCTTCACAACAAGACACCTTTCTCTTCCAACAGGACCTCCTATCTTCACAACAAGACACACTTTCTCTTCACAATAAGGACACAATCTGTCTTGACAACAAAACACACTCACTCTTCACAACAAGACACACTCACTCTTCACAACAAGACACACTCACTCTTCACAACCAGACACACTCTCTCATGACAACAAGACACTCTCTTCACAACAAGACACACTTTCTCATGACAACAAGACACACTCTCTCTCGACAACAAGACACACCTCTCTCTTCACAACAAGACACACTCAATCTTGACAACAGACGCACTCTCTCTTCACAAAAGACACAATCTGTCTCGACAACAAGACACACTCTCTTCACAACAAGACACACTCTCTCTTCACAACAAGACACACACACTCTTCACAACAAGACACACTCACTCATTGACAACAAGACACACTCTCTCTTCACAACAAGAAACCATCTCTTGACAACAACACACACTCTCTTCACAACAAGACACACTCACTCTTCACAACAAAGACACACTCTTCTTCACAACAAGACACACTCCTCTTCACAACAAACACTCCTCTTCACAACAAAGACACACCTCTCTTCACAACAAGACACACACTCACTCTTCACAACAAGACACACACTCACTCTTCACAACAAGACACACCCTCTCTTCACAACAAGACACTCCTCTTCACAACAAAGACCACTCACTCTTCACAAGACACTCACTCTTCACAACAAGACACACTCACTCTTCTCTCCAAGACACACTCACTCTTCACAACAAGACACACTCACTCTTCACAACAAGACACACTCACTCTTCACAACAAGACACACTCCTCTTCACAACAAGACACACTCACTCTTCACAACAGGACACACCTCTCTCTTCACAACAAGACACACTCATTCTTCACAAGAGCACACTCACTCTTCTGACAAGCAACTCTCTTACAACAAGACACACCTCTCTCTTCACAACAAGACACACAAACTCTTCACAACAAGACACACTCAATCATTGACAACAAGACACACACTCTCTTCACAATAAGACACAATCTGTCGTGACAACACTAACACACTCACTCTTCACAACAAGACACACACTCACTCTTCACAACAAGACACACACTCTCTCTTCACAACAAGACACACACTCTCTTCACAACAAGACACACTCCTCTTCAAAAGACACACTCTCTTGACAACAAAGACACACTCTCTTCAAACAAGACACACTCTCTCTTACAACAAGACACTCTCTCTTCACAACAAGACATCTCTCACACTCACTCTTCACACAAGACACACTCTCTCTTCACAACAAGACACACTCTCTCTTCACAACAAGACACACTCTCTCTGACAACAAACTCCTCTTCACAACAAGACACACTCTCTCTTCACAACAAGACACACTCTCTCTTCACAACAAAGACACACTCTTATTCGTGACAACAAGCACACTCACTCTTACAACAAGACACACTCTCTCTCATTCACAACAAGACACACTCTCTTCACAACAAGACACACTCTCTTCTACAACAAGACACACTCTCTCTTCACAACAAGACACTCTCTCTTCACAACAAGACACACTCTATCTTACAAAACACTCTTACAACAAAACCACTCACTCTTCAACACACTCACTCTTACAACAAGACACCTCCTCTCTTCACAACAAGACACACTCTTCACAACAAGAACCTCACTCTTCTGAAAGACACACTCTCTCTTGACAACAAGACACACTCTCTCTTCACAACAAGACACACTCTCTCTTCACAACAAGACACACTCACTCTTCACAACAAGACACACTCTCTCTTACAACAGGCCACTCTCTCTTCACACGACCACTCTTAAAACCTCTCTCTTCACAACAAGACACACTCTCTCTTCACAACAGACACACTCTCTCTTCACAACAGACACACTCTCTCTTACAACAATCACACACTTCTTAAACTCTTAAAAACCACCTCTCTCTTCACAACAAGACACACTCTCTCTTCACAGGCACTTTCTCTTCACAACAAAGACACACTCTTCTTTCCTCTTCACAATCCTTGACAACAAAACCTCACTCTTCACAACAAGACACACTCCTCTTCCAACCTCTCCACAGAGCACACTCTTACACAAGACCACTTCTCCGCAGCAAACACTCTCTCTGCAACAGCACACTCTCTCTCCAACAAGACACACTCACTCTTCGCAACAAGACACCCTCTCTGCAAGAACGACAACAAGACACTCTCTCTTCACAACAAGACACACTCTCTTCACAACAAGACACACTCTCTCTTCACAACAAGACACCACTCTCTCACCACAACAAGACCCACTCTCTCTTCACAACGACACACTCCTCTTCACAACAACGAACACACTCTCTCTTCACCAAGACACACTCTCTTCCAACAACACACTCTCTCTTACCAGCACCTCTTCCACAAACACTCCTCTTCCAAGCACACTCACTCTTCACAACAGACACCTCTCTCTTCACAACAAGCACACTCCTCTCTTCACACAAGACACTCTCTACACAAACTCTCTCTTACAACGCACACCTTTAACAAGACACCTCCTCTTTAACCAACACACTCACTCTTTAACAAGACACACTCTGGCTTGACAACAAGACAAACACTCTCTTGACAACACGACACACTCTCTTGACAACAAGACACTCTCTCTCTTCACAACAAGAAACACACTCTCTTCACAACAAGACACACTCTGTCTTCACAACAAGACACACTCTCTCTTCACAACAAGACACATTCTATCTTGACAACAAGAAATACACTCTCTCTTCACAACAAGACACACCCTCTCTTCACAACAAGACACACCCTCTCTTCACAACAAGACACACTCTCTCTTCACAACAAGACACACTCTGGCTAGACAACAAGACACACTCTGGCTTGACAACACGACACACTCTCTTGACAACAAGACACTCTCTCTCTTCACAACAAGACACACACTCTCTTCACAACAAGACACACTCTCTCTTCACAACAAGACACACTCTCTCTTCACAACAAGACACATTCTATCTTGACAACAAGACACACCCTCTCTTCACAACAAGACACACTCTCTCTTCACAACAAGACACACTCTCTCTTCACAACAAGACACACTCTCTCTTGACAACAAGACACACCCTCTCTTCACAACAAGACACAATCTCTCTTCACAACAAGACACATTCTATCTTGACAACAAGACACTCTGTCTTGACAACAAGACACACTCTCTCTTGATAACAAATTTACACTCTCTCCCGACAATAAAGACACACTCTCTCTTGACAACAAGACACTCTCTCTTGACAACAAGACACACTCTCTCTTGACAACAAGACACACTCTCTCTTGACAACAAGACACACTCTCTCTTGGCAACCAAGACCCACTCTCTCTTGACAACAAGACACACCTCTCTCTTGACAGCCGAACCCGCACGCTCTCTCTTGACAATAGGCACACACTCCTCTCTTGACAACAAGATACACACTCTTGACAACAAGACACACTCTCTCTTGACAACAAGACACACTCTCTCTTGACAACAAGACACACTCTCTCTTGACAACAAGACACACTCTCTCTTGACAACATGACACACACTCTCTTGACAACAAGGCACATTCTATCTTGACAACAAGACACACTATGTCTTGACAACAAGACACACTCTCTCTTGACAGCAAGACACACTCTCTCTTGACAAAAAAACACTCTGTCTAAACAACAAGACAAACTCACTCTTCACAACATGACACACCCTCTCTTGACAACAAGACACACTCTGGCTTGACAACAAGACATACTCTCTCTCTTCACAACAAGACACACCCTCTCTTCACAACAAGACACACCCTCTCTTCACAACAAGACATACTCACTCTTCACATCAAAGCAAACTCACTCTTGACAACAAGACAAACTCACTCTTGACAACAAAGACACACTTTCTCTTGACAACAAGACAAACTCACTCTTGACAACAAGACACTCTCTCTTGACAAAAAAACCTCTGTCTAAACAACAAGACAAACTCACTCTTCACAACATGACACACCCTCTCTTGACAACAAGACACACTCTGGCTTGACAACAAGACATACTCTCTCTCTAACAAGACACACCTCTCTTCACAACAAGACACACCCTCTCTTCACAACAAGACATACTCACTCTCAAAGCAAACTCACTCTTGACAACAAGACACACTCTATCTTGACAACAAGACACATTATATCTTGACAAACTCACTCTTCACAACAAGACACACCCTCTCTTGACAACAAGACACACTCTGGCTTGACAACAAGACATAATCTCTCTCTTCACAACAAGACACACCCTCTCTTCACAACAAGACATACTCACTCTTCACATCAAAGCAAACTCACTCTTGACAACAAGACACACTCTCTCTTGACAACAAGGCACATTCTATCTTGACAACAAAACACACTCTGTCTTGACAACAAGACACACTCTGGCTTGACAACAAGACATACTCTCTCTCTTCCCAACAAGACACACCCTCTCTTCACAACAAGACACACCCTCTCTTCACAACAAGACATACTCACTCTTCACATCAAAGCAAACTCACTCTTGACAACAAGACACACTCTATCTTGACAACAAGACACATTATATCTTGACAAACTCACTCTTCACAACAAGACACACCCTCTCTTGACAACAAGACACACTCTGGCTTGACAACAAGACATACTCTCTCTCTTCACAACAAGACACACCCTCTCTTCACAACAAGACATACTCACTCTTCACATCAAAGCAAACTCACTCTTGACAACAAGACACACTCTCTCTTGACAACAAGACACACTCTCTCTTGACAAACTCACTCTTCACAACAAGACACACTCTGGCTTGACAACAAAACACATTATATCTTGACAACAAAACACACTCTCTTTGACAACATTACACACTCACTTGACAACAAAACACATTCTATCTTCACAACAAGACACACTCTCTCTTGACAACAAGACACACTCTCTCTTCACAACAAGACACACTCTCTCATGACAACAAGACACACTCTCTCTTCACAACAAGACACACCTTCTCTTCACAACAAGACACACTCTATCTTCACAACAAGACACACTCTCTCTTCACAATAAGACACAATCTGTCTTGACAACAAAACACACTCACTCTTCACAACAAGACACACTCAATCATTGACAACAAGACACACTCTCTCATGACAGCAAGACACACTCACTCTTCACAACAAGACACATTCACTCTTCACAACAAGACACACTCACTCTCTTCACAACAAGACACACTCTCTCTTGATAACAAGACACCCCTCTCTTTATAACAAGACACCCCCTCTCTTGACAACAAGACACAGTCTCTCTTAACAACAAGACACCCCCTCTCTTGATAACAAGACACACTCTCTCTTAACAACAAGACACATTCTATCTTGACAACAAGACACACTTTCTCTTGACAACAAGACAAACTCACACTTGACAACAAGACACACTCTCTCTTGACAAAAAAACACTGTCTAAACAACAAGACAAACTCACTCTTCACAACATGACACACCCTCTCTTGACAACAAGACACACTCTGGCTTGACAACAAGACATACTCTCTCTCTTCACAACAAGACACACCCTCTCTTCACAACAAGACACACTCTGGCTTGACAACAAGACATACTCTCTCTCTTCACAACAAGACACACCCTCTCTTCACAACAAGACACACCCTCTCTTCACAACAAGACATACTCACTCTTCACATCAAAGCAAACTCACTCTTGACAACAAGACACACTCTCTCTTGACAACAAGGCACATTCTATCTTGACAACAAGACACACTCTGTCTTGACAACAAGACACACTCTGGCTTGACAACAAGACATACTCTCTCTCTTCCCAACAAGACACACCCTCTCTTCACAACAAGACACACCCTCTCTTCACAACAAGACATACTCACTCTTCACATCAAAGCAAACTCACTCTTGACAACAAGACAAACTCTATCTTGACAACAAGACACATTATATCTTGACAAACTCACTCTTCACAACAAAACACACCCTCTCTTGACAACAAGACACACTCTGGCTTGACAACAAGACATACTCTCTCTCTTCACAACAAGACACACCCTCTCTTCACAACAAGACATACTCACTCTTCACATCAAAGCAAACTCACTCTTGACAACAAGACACACTCTCTCTTGACAACAAGACACATTCGATCTTGACAACAAGACACTCTCTCTTGACAACAAGACACACTCTCTCTTGACAAGAAGACACACTCTCTCTTGGTAACAAGACACACTCTCTCTTGACAACAAGACACATTCTGGCTTGACAACAAGACACACCCTCTCTTCACAACAAGACACACCCTCTCTTCACAACAAGACACAACCTCTCTTCACAACAAGACACACACTCTCTCTTCACAGCAAGACACACTCACTCTTCACAACAAAGACACACTCACTCTTCACAACAACACACTCACTCTTTACTCTTCACAACAAGACACACTCACTCTTCACAACAAGACACACTCACTCTTCACAACAAGACACACCTCACTCTCACACAACAAAACACACTCACTCTTCACAACAAGACATACTCTCTCTTCACAACAAGACACACTCACTCTTCACAACAAGACACACTCACTCTTCACAACAAGACACACTCACTCTTCGCAACAAGACACACTCATCTTCGCAACAAGACACTCTCTCTCACACAAGACACACACTCACTCTTCACAACAAGACACTCTCTCTCTTCACAACAAGACACACTCACTCTTCACAACAAGACACACTCTCTTTGACGACAAGACACTCTTCACAACAAGACACACACTCACCCTTCCAACAAGACACACTCACTCTTCAAAACACGACACACTCACTCTCTTCACAACAACACACACTCACTCTTCACAACAGGACACACACTCTCTCTTCACAACAAGACACACTCATTCTTCACAAAAAGACACACTCACTCTTCACAACAAGAAACACTTTCTCTTCACAACAAGACACACTCTCTCTTCACAACAAGACACACTCACTCTTCACAACACGACACACTCACTCTCTTCACAACAAGACACACTCACTCTTCACAACAGGACAAAGACTCTCTCTTCACAACAAGAAACACTCATTCTTCACAACAAGACACACTCACACTTCACAATAAGACACACTCTCTCATGACAGCAAGACACACTCACTTTTCACAACAAAACACACTCGCTCTTCACAACAAGACACACTATCTCTTCACAACAAGACACACTCTCTCTTCACAACAAGACATGCTCTCTCATGACAACAAGACACACTCACTCTTCACAACAAGACACACTCTCTCTTCACAATTAGACACAATCTGTCGTGACAACATAACACGCTCACTCTTCACAACAATACACACTCTCTCTTCACAACAAGACACACTCTCTCTTCACAACAAGACATACTCACTCTTCACATCAAAGCAAACTCACTCTTGACAACAAGACACACTCTATCTTGACAACAAGACACATTATATCTTGACAAACTCACTCTTCACAACAAGACACACCCTCTCTTGACAACAAGACACACTCTGGCTTGACAACAAGACATACTCTCTCTCTTCACAACAAGACATACTCACTCTTCACATCAAAGCAAACTCACTCTTGACAACAAGACACACTCTATCTTGACAACAAGACACACTCTCTCTTGACAAACTCACTCTTCACAACAAGACACACTCTGGCTTGACAACAAAACACATTATATCTTGACAACAAAACACACTCTCCTTGACAACATGACACACTCACTTGACAACAAAACACATTCTATCTTCACAACAAGACACACTCTCTCTTGACAACAAGACACACTCTCTCTTCACAACAAGACACACTCTCTCATGACAACAAGACACACGCACTCTTCACAACAAGACACACTCTCTCTTCACAACAAGACACAATTTCTCTTCACAACAAGACACACTCTATCTTCACAACAAGACACACTCTCTCTTCACAATAAGACACAATCTGTCTTGACAACAAAACACACTCACTCTTCACAACAAGACACACTCAATCATTGACAACAAGACACACTCTCTCATGACAGCAAGACACACTCACTCTTCACAACAAGACACACTCACTCTTCACAACAAGACACACTCACTCTTCACAACAAGACACACTCTCTCTTCACAACAAGACACACTCTCTCTTCACAATTAGACACAATCTGTCGTGACAACATAACACACTCACTCTTCACAACAAGACACACTCTCTCTTCACAACAAGACACACTCTCCCTTCCAACAAGTTTCTTCACAACAAGACACACTCTATCTTCACAACAAGACACACTTTCTCTTTCACAAAAGACACAATCTGTCTTGACAACAAAACACACTACTCACATAAAGACACCCTCCCTTCACAACCAAGACACACTCTCCTGACAACAAGACACTCCTTCAACAAAGACACACTCACTCTTCACAACAAGACACACTCTCATTGACAACAAGACACACTCTCTTTACAATAAGACAATCTGTCGCTCGCCAACATAACACACTCACTCTTCACAACAAGACAATACTTTCTTCACAACAAGACACACTCTACCTCACAACAAGACACCTCTTCAAAGAGCACCATCTGTCTTGACAACAAAACACACTCACTTCTTCACAACAAGACACACCCCTCTTCTACAACCAGACACACTTTCTCTTGACAACAAGACACACTTCTCATGACAACAAGACACACTTCTCTTCACAATAAGACACACTCAATCATTGACAAATAAGACACTTTCTTCACAATAAGACACACCCGTCGCATAACACACTCACTCTTCACAACAAGACACACTCCCACAACAAGACACACTCAATCATTGACAACAAGACACACTATCTTCACCAATAAGACACAATCTGTCGCGACAACATAACACACCACTTTCACAACAAGACACCACAACAAGACACACCTCTTCCAAACAAGACGCACTCTATCTTCACAACAAGACACACTCTCTTCTCATAATAAACACAATCTGTCGTGACAACATAACACACCTTACTCTCACAACAAGACACACTCTCTCGTCACAACAAGACACACTCTCTCATGACAAGAAGACACACCACTCTTCACAACAAGGCACACTTTCTTCACAACAAGACACACTCTATCTTACAACAAGACACACTTTCTTCACAATAAGACACAATCGTCTTGACAACAAAAACACACTCACTCTTCACAACAAGACACACTCACTCTTCACAACAAGACACACTTCACTCTTCACAACCAGACACACCTCTCATGACAACAAGACACTCTTCACAACAAGACACACTTTTCTCATGACAAAAGACACACTCTCTCATGACAACAAGACACACTTCTCTTCACAATAAGACACACTCTCTCACAACAAGACACACTCAATCATTGACAACAAGACACACCTCTCTCACAATAAGATACAATCGTCGCGACAACATAACACACTTACTCTTCACAACAAGACACACTCACTCTTCACAACAAGACACACTCCTTCCAAACAAGACGCACTCTATCTTCACAACAAGACACTTCTCTTCACAATAAGACACAATCTGTCTTGACAACAAAACACACTTACTTTCACAACAAGACACACTTCACTTCTTCACAACAAGACACACTCATTCTTCACAACAAGACAACTTCACTTCTTTCACAAAAAGACACACTTCTCTTCACAACAAGACACACTCTCTTCACAACAAGACACACTTACTTCTTCCCAACAAGACACATTTCACTTCTTCACAACAAGAAACACTCACTCTTCTCACAACAAGACACTCCCTCTTTCCCTAATAAGACACACTCCTCTTCACAACAAGATACACTCACTCTTCTCAACAAGACACACTCACTCTTCACAAAAAGACACACTCTCTCTTCACAACAAGACACACTTTCTTCAGAACACTTCTTTCCTAAAAAGACATCTCACTCTTCACAAAAGAAACACTCACTCTTCTACAACAAGACACACTCCTCTCTTCCCAACAAGACACACTTCTTCCCAACAAGACACACTCACTCTTCACAACAAGACACACTCACTCTTCACAACAAGACACACTCACTCTTCTACAACAAGTCACACTCACTCTTCACAACAGGACACACACTTACAACAGGACACACACTCTTTCTTCTTCTACAACAAGACACACTTATTCTTCACAAAAGACACACTCACTTTTCACAACAAGAAACACTCTCTTCACAACAAGACACACTCTCTTCACAACAAGAAACACAAACTCTTGACAACAAGACACACTCAATCATTGACAACAAGACACACTCTCTCTTCACAATAAGACACAATCTGTCGTGACAACATAACACACTCACTCTTCACAACAAGACACACTCAATCATTGACAACAAGACACACACTCTCTTCACAACAAGAAACACAAACTCTTCACAACAAGACACACTCAATCATTGACAACAAGACACACTCTCTTCTCACACAAGACACAATCTGCCGTGATAACTATAACACACTCCTTTCACAACGAGACACTCTCTTCACAATAAGACACAATCTGTCTTGACAACAAAACACACTCACTCTTCACAACAAGACACACTCACTCTTCACAACCAGACACACTCTCTCATGACAACAAGACACACTCACTCTCACAACAAAAACACTCTCTCTTCACAACAAGACACACTTCTCTCTTCACAATAAACACAATCTGTCGTGACAACATAACCACTCCTCTTCACGAACAAGACACACTCTCAATAAGACACAATCTGTCTTGACAACAAACACACTCTACCTTTCTCACACAAAGACACACTCCTCTTCACAACCAGACACACTCTCTCATGACAACAAGACACACTCCTCTTCACAACAAGAAACACTCTTCACAACAAGACACACTTTCACAACAAGGACACCACTCTTCTTCACAACAAGACACACTCAATCACTGACAACAAGACACACTCTCTCATGACAGCAAGACACACTCACTCGTCACAACAAGACACACTCTCTCTTCACAACAAGACACACTCTCTCATGACAACAGGACACACTCACTCTTCACAACTAGACACAATCTGTCTTGACAGCAAAACACACTCACTCTTCACAACAAGACACACTCACTCTTCACAACCAGACATACTCTCTCATGACAACATGACACACTCACTCTTCACAACAAGACACACCTTCCATCAGCAATACGTAACTGAACGAAGTACACTGAT